>NC_000074.6:117313997-117624622 GCF_000001635.26 Mus musculus | reverse complement strand
TGGATGGAGCTAGAAAAAAATCATCTTGAGTGAGGTTTACACTCGGACAAATAGGATATGTATTATATGTGGTGTTAGCTATTAAGTCTTCGATAAGTTATAATATGTATAACCACAGAGGTTACATAGAGGGAAAGGGGGTGGGAGTGGGGAGATATGGATCGCCCTAGAAGGGGGAATAGAATATATAGTTACAGAGGGAGGGCAGGAGCAGGACGGACAAATGGAGATGGGAGGGAAGGAGGTGACAGAGGGAATATGAGGAGGGCTGAAACTAAGGGCCATGGAAGGGGTGTTATATAGTTATATAGTTAACTACAATAGAAGTTTCCTAATATATATATATGTGAATATATGAATATATATGAATATACATGAATATATGTGAATATATATGTGAAATATATATATACATATATATATATGAAGTCAATCTGAATGAAGTTGCCAAATGATGTGGAAGATGGAGGCCCATCTGGACATCTCTCATCACCAAATGATGCTTCCAGTGAGTGCCAAGAACGGGTCACATCTAATTGAAAAGTTGGCCAAAAATACCCCATAGGAACAATGAGGGCTAGTGCCAAGGCTACTAATTGTTCTCCACAAACTGATGTGACGGCTCTATCGCTGAAAATTACACCTATACAGCCCATTGAACACAGACAAGTGGAGCCGGTGCCTACCTAGAGCCTTAACTCCTATGGACTAGTGTTCATGATACTTGAAGCCCTCTGCGTGCTGCCAAAGGAGAAGAGTAAACACCAGCCCAGCTACAAAGTCTTCTGTCTATAATGATGACCAACCTGCAAGATGCTCTTGTGTAATAGTGGCACAACGCTTATGAGTGCAACCAACCAATATCTGATTTGAGTTAAGGTTCACTCCATGATCCCAACACTGCTTGGGTAGCCAAAAACTGGAGAGCAGATAGGCCAGGGATCTCGGGGGAAACCAGATACTACAGGAGGAATGTAGTCATAAATAGCTCCTAATGACATTCTGCTATATTTACAGATCAGGTTTTGCTCAGCCATCCTCAAAGAAGCTTCCTGGTGAGGTTTTCTCTATTACTGTCTATTGTGATGCTAAGTGTAGGCCCCCAAGACCTGGAGTCTGCACGAAGCCCCAAGTTAATTCTGATTGGTGAATAAAGATGCCGACAGCCAATAGTTGGGCAGAAGAGCCATTGGTGGGGTTGAGGTTTCAAGGGCTTGGGGACAGGGGAACCACAAAGAGGAGGAAAGGCAGGAATAAGTCACCATGGAAGAAAAAGAACATACAGGAGGGAGGAGGAGAGCTGCCATAGGCTAAGGGCCAAGAGAAGTGGGTTCTCTTGGGTTAAGAGCAACCTAGATGAAATATATAGTAAATAGTGATAACTTGGAGTTATCAATAAGAAAGTAGATTCTAATGACATGGAGGGTAAGCAGCTGCCCAGTTATTGTGCTGCCTAAGGCTATTTAAAAATATAGAGGTTGTGTGTGTCTTTCATCTGGGAACATAAGTGGTCTAAAGTAGGGAAGAAACGCCCGAATTGGGACTCTTAGTATTTGTTACTCCACTTCCTCCTTCAGCAAATGATAACAACAACAGAGAAGGAGCTGCAGCTAGACAATGTTCAGAGGGTGAGAGACCTTGGGACACCCAGTCCTAAACGGGATGTCTTCACCATCCTTCCCTTCGGGGTTCAGGGAAGACCGTGGGAGAAGAAGTGGAAAGCTTGTAAGACCCAGTTAGGATGGTGGGCTCTGAGGAAACAAGGCCTTCTAAACACAACAGGACCACATATGAACTCATGGAGACCATGGCAGTGTGCACAGGGCCCGCACGGGTCTGCACCAGATCAAGTCCCAGCTCAGATAGAAGTGGACCCAGCAGCTATCTCCAGTTGTCTCACTGAGGATACAAACCACTCTTAAGGGTTAGCCCCAGGTCCAGCAGTAGTTAGCCAACACAGAAGAAATCAGTGACATCCTTGAAGGTCCTTTGTCTCATACGCTTTTGACAGGGAAAATTTTTTAACCTTACGTGGATCCTTTGCATATATATAATATGTGTGTGTATATGTATATATGTGTATACATACATATATATATATATATATATATATATATATATATACACACACACATATATGTATATATGCATAGATAGATAGATATCTTCCAGTTCTGTGGTTTTAGGGAATTCCTGTGCATACAAATATGTGTATCTCTGTGCCTACATGTATATCATGTGCTTTTTTCTTTTTCCTTTGGCTATTTTTCTTCAGTTTCTTTGTTTTATCCTGTTCTGGTTTGCTTTTGTTTTGTTATCATCCTTTAGATGTCTACTTGTATCCTAATGAATGGAACGGGTGTGGATTCTGATGGGGGGGATGATAGGGGAATGTCAGAGGAGTTGAGGAAGGGGAACCATGATCAGAATATATTGTATAAAAAAATCTAATTTCAATAAAAGAAAGAAAAATGAGACAAAAAAAAAAAAAACTTGCTACACAGGTTACCAGCTATGAGAGCCTAGTCTAAGTCCATGGCACTCTTTGGTGTCTTTCAGTGAAGCCAAGATCTTCCCACCACATTTACATGTTACCATTTGAATGCAAAATGACCTCACACAGACATGTGTTTGTTTAAATATGGTCCCCACCTTGTGGTGTTGAAGCTGTGGAAGAAGAGAGTCACTCACTGATGGCAATGGTGAGCATTGAAGTTTTTAGCCCAGTCCCACTTCCTATGCAGTCTTTGCTTCCTGATTCCTCTGCAAGAAGCTGTCCAAACTCCCCCACCACAGTGCCACCGTCACCATACTTCCCTCACCAAAGTGGACTGTCTCACATCAAACTGTGAGCCAAACAATCTCTCCTCCCTGATGGTGCTTCTTGTGTGGGTCACGGTGACAAAGTGACTTCAACGCACAACCAAGCTGGTTAGTCAAAGGAGAAACGAGAACTCTTCAAGACACAGACAAACAGGACTAGAACAAAGGTCCCTCCAGTGCAGAGAGTCACCAGCCCATGGGAATCAGAGTCCAGCCTTCCCCCACACAGACCCTTTGAAGCAATGACCCAAGGCCAACAGGTGAGAAACACATCCAGAAAGGAGGAGCTTGCCTGGAAAAGCATCATCTGCCCAGGCTGTTGGCGCCAAGTAACCAGGAAGAACTCCTTCCCAAGACCTCTCCCCGCAGACTGTACAGCCCACTCCAGAATCCTTCAGCAATCCTCAAGAAAGGATGCTGAGGGGAAAAACCCAGACCCTTGACTGGTCCTGGGAAGGGTTTCAGCTCATTAATCCAGAGTATTTATTTCCATTATATTCCCACCCCTGGCCAACTGGTCAGGGCCCATGACTCACCAGGACTGGCCTCATCTCACAGAAAACCAGGAGGGATGCCAGCTCGATGTCTTCACTGTACCCATTCTTCAGAGGGACTGATCTAAACCCTGGAGCAGAAACAGAAGGAGAAGAGCCAATGGCAGGCCATCAGCATCAGCTCTGGGCTTTCTTGTGATATCCTGGAGATGGCATCCCCATTCTAAGGGTAGAGAGGCCAGTGTGCCATGCCCAAGTTTCTGTCCTAAAGTTACAGAGAGAGACTAGTGTTCTTGATGAACACATCCACATAGTAAAGTTAAAACATCTGCCAACTAGAAATGGTTGGCTCAAAAGAAATCAAAACTGGGCTGACAAGACGGCTCGTCAGGTAAAGGTGCCCGCTGCAATGCCTGACACCCCGGGTCCCATAGGAAAGGAGAGATACAACTCTCCACACACGTACTTACAAAGGCACAACTGATAAATGCAATTTTAGAAAGAAGTGAGAATCTACAGACTTACCCCTCCCCATTGAAATTAGAGTGATTGATACTATTGTGGTTTAATTCCTTAAGTACTCATAAAGTCAAAAGAGTCAGAACGGTAATGAGTCTTCAACCCACTGCCTTCTCTTGGGCCTTCCCAAAGCACAGGGCTAGGGAGTCGCCTTTATCTTCAATGATTTCCTATTTGACTACCCCTTGGCAGTCTATGGCTGTCTATGGCTGCATTGATCAATCTCTCTGGAGCCCACTTCCTACTTACAATCAGGGTCCACGTGCAGCGGACCTTGAAATGTGTCTTTTTATTGAGGATTGGCGCAGGATGAGCTTGAGCAGATCCGCACCCCCAGCCCTGTTAAACAGCAGTTGCAGGGCTCCATCTCAACAGCTGATGGGTTGGCTTGTCTAAAGGAATCCATAGAAAACAGGCTACCTGCTCCCTAGCCTACAGCACAGCACTGTGAAGGGCCTTTCCTCTCTAAGCAGATGTTAGTGTTTCTTTTTGCATAGATCCCTAGCCAATAATAGACATATACATGTAAACAAATGGACATGTGTGGATACGATATATCACTGAGGAAAGACAGCAAGAAAGGCTAAATAATAGGCAATTAACAAGGACTGGCTGCAGGTAACAGACACAACTTACGAAAGACAATATAAAGCTAATGGGTTTTCTAGTTCTAATTACGTCCTTTGAATTTTTTGGTTTGGGCAGCGGAGAAGTGCATAAAAACACTGAATAGTGCAAGTGTAAGATCCAGTGAGAAGCTGCAGCTACAGAATGGCTGCTCTAACTGTATAAAAGCTTATTGATATAGAGACTTAAGAGGTCTGTTTCAGTGTGTAATGTTTATTTGAATTTTTACAATAGGTTTATTTTTTTAAAAAAATAAAAAGCACAGATCAGTGCATGGTCCCTCGTAGCTTTCATACAACCTTCCATCTTAGCCATCCCTTCTAATGGCTGATTTGTTCCCAGAGCTTTTTATTTATATGGTATCTGCTGAGCTGCACAGATTAGACACACCCCATTTCCTTACACCATCCTTCATCCCTGTGTTGGCCCATACTCTTAGGGAATATCTACACTATCTATTATCCTATCACCTTTATAATTAACATTTGTTTATGTGTAGTGTATGTAGCGTGTTCTCTCCTTCCACCATGTGAGGATTGAACCTAGGCTGTCAGGCTTGGCCACAAGCACCTTTCCCTGCTGAGCCATCTCACCAGCCCCAGCTTCCCACCTTTACACAATACCTATTGAATCTCTCCTCTGCTGCTGCTACTGCTTAGGATAAGGAAAAGGACATAGCCACCCAACCCTGAGCCTTCCTTCTTTTTTTCCCCTCCCAATTTTGGATATTTTTAAGGTGTAATTGTTTCTATACCAATGTATAGAACATTTGCATCCTGTTGACTTTTTTTAGAGCATGAGCAAGAAAAGTTTTATTGAGCGATAAAGTAACAACTCCCTGTTTCAGGGCGTCTTGGAAATAAGCCATTATTACAACCATTATTCTCCACAAAGAAAGGCTTGGGTATATTTTTCATTGTTGATTTGGCTTTTTGTTGTTGTTGTATCAAGTCAGGGTTTCTCTGTATATTGGCTCTGGCTGTCCTGGAACTCAGTATGTAGAGCAGGCTGGCCTCAAACTCAGTTTCCCAAGTGCTGGGATTAAAGGCATGCACCACCACTGCCCAACTCAAACAAACATACTGTTAAATTGCTCAATTCTCCCAGTCTTTTTTTTACTTAACTTCCTTGTGCATGTCTTAGCTACCTGGCTTTGTTCTCTTGTGCTCATGTGACACAGAATCCCCAATTGTGCATTTTAAGTGGATTTGAGTTTATAGATGTGTGATAGTTGAGATAGGTATAAAACTCTCAGGCCACATCCCCCACACACACCCCATAGCATTTGGGGGGCATTCTGAGTTCATTAAATACTGCTGTGCTGAAATTGTCTAACCTATTCCCACCTGATGACTGATGAGACTTTAGGCAGTGTTTGGTATGTTGGCTGCTCTAGCTTCTGTGTGGGTTGATAATCACAGACTGTCTGTAGATATCCGCATAATACTGGTCTAGATTAATGTAGTTTGTGACTTCCATTAAGATGCAAATGCAGATTCTGTGCTCTAACCCCTTGTGAACCCTGTTAAGACACAGATTCTGTGCATCTTAATGGCCGACCTGAGGAGAGTTTAGTGTTGATGGATTGGGAGAATAAACTAGACCTTGGGGTATTCAGGGGTGGCCCAGGACAATGCTAGGCAGCTATAAACTCCAGCTTTAGGGCAAGAATGACTGAGGGTGTGTGCCTCTTGAGCTAGGAAGAATGGGCTCTGGCCGGAGTCCCTCATATTTCCACTTACTGCCCAACTCTGGGAAGCCACTAGTGGACTAAAGCCAAGCTATTTCTCAGTTTCACCAACCATGAAAATTGTATTATTTTTAGTTTTGTTTATTTCACGTGGAGAAAGGAAGTGAAGGAAGGCCTGCCCTGGGGCTTTAAGTGCCCACTTGAAAGAAGAGGTCCCTCAAGGACAGTCTACAGAGAAGGAAAAACAAGGGGGCAAGTGCCAGCCTGTGACCTTGAATGAGTGAATTCACATCTGCAGGGAGGGAGGGAGGGAGGGAGGGAGGGAGGGAGAGAGAGAGAGAGTGCTAGCTCACAGGATTATTGTAAGGATTAAAGAAAAGGAAATTAAGGTAGCTGAGTACTGTAAGTTTGTCTCCCTCCTGAGTCGGGCCCAGCCGGTTTGAAGGCTTAAGTGCAGCCACCCTAACAATGGGCAAAGTTTATTTTCGAGTTTAGACGGCCCTGGGAGCCATCTGCACAAAAGGACTATTCATTTTATTTCCTGCCTCTCATGAATATAGATATGCCGGGAGCCTGCAAGGCGAGGGAGAAGAGCCGTGCTGTGATTATCTCCTGGTTAGAACGGGGAGGAGGCTCCCATTATTAATCCACCTCCATGTTTCCTTGCTGGGTTTTTCTTCTCAGTCTCCAAGCGAATTCATCTTAGGGGAATTGTTTCCCTCCCAGTAAGGAAAGTCAGTGTACCATGAGCTCTGACTGCATCCTGAGGGTCACCTCCCCATCTCCCAAAGGATGATAGGGCCAGGGGCGGGACAAGGTGGTCCAGAAACGAGCTGGCCCTGGTTCCTTAATGCCATGAGGTCATTAAGACCAGAACGGCAAAGATTCACTTTTCTTGATGTGAAGAGGCAGCATCGCCTCTGAACCCTGATTGCTGGGCTAATCTGAAGAAGCACATAGCAAATCAGCGTCCAGCCGCTCAGGTGCTGACTTTAAAGTCACCTGTCATATATGTTAACCATCAAGGAGTGCTTGTTGTTGTTGTCTGACATGCTCAAATGTGATTTCTAAATTGCTAAATAGAAATCTGAGGCTTTATACATTTTCCCAGACTCTTCCTCTAGTGTCTGGGCCCTCAGCAGTAAGACTGGCAGCTGGGGACTAGCCTCTTTAGCTCAGTACTGCCCAGGTCCTCCCAGGGAGCTGGCCATAATACAGGCTGATTCCCGAGCGCCACCCTGGGCTGAATCGGAGCATCCCAAGGTGGACCCAGAAATCAGCATTTTCAAACAGGAGCCCCTAAGGCATCTGCTGGTTGGAAATGCATCTAGCAGGGAGTGGGAAAAATGGCTACAGAAGCTGAGAGACTTCATGAAAGAAGGGGTGGCGTGGTCCAAGTTTTCAAAAGACCCAGCTCAGCACTGAATAGAGCCTAGGCTTCCAAACATCAAAAGATGGTAATTTGACATAAATGACAAAAAATGATAGTAATTTCTTTCTCTTGAAAAATGACTGCTCTGGGAAACAAGGGAACAGTGACCTCCTGGGGAATTCAGAAGGATCTACGGTGTCTGCCTCATGAACTGGCAATGCCGTGGATGAGGAAGAAATCCACCACATAGCTGGTCTGCGTGTTGGGTTACATGTGAAATCCGGGGAGGAAGGTCCTGAGAGAAACCATCCCACATAAGAATAGTCACTGTCTATGCTCGGCCCAGGGAGTAGCCCTATTAGAACCTGTGGCCCTGTTGGGGTGGGTGTGTCACTGTGGGTGTAGGCTTTAAGACCCTTATCCTAGCTGCCTGGAAGTTAGTCTTCTGCTAGCAGCCTTCAGATGAAGATGTAGAACTCTCAGCTCCTCCTGCACCATGCCTGCCTGGATGCTGCCATGCTCCCACCTTGATGATAATGGGCTGAACCTCTGAACCCATAAGCCAGCCACAATTAAATGTTGTCCTTATAAGAGTTGCCTCGGTCATGGTGTCTGCTCACAGCAGTAAAACCCTCACTAAGACAGCCACCTTCAGAGAAACCCCAGGTCTCACAAGACACTGTCTTAGCTGCCCTGGAAAAATTCAATAGAGTGGGTTTTGTTGTTTCATGGGTTTGTTTGTTTGTTTGGGAATTTCATATCTGCATATAGTGTGCTTTGGTCAAATCTATCCCCTAGTTCTTCATCACTGTTTTCCCCTCCCAAGGACAGGTGTAAATGTGGGGCCATCTCCTGGAGCTGGGTATCCTCCCAGGGGCTAAATTCCTGAAGAAGATGGGGTGCTCCTTCTCCCAATAGCCATCGGTTGCTAACAGCTCCTCATCGTGGAGTGAGGCTTCATGAGCCCTCCCCTTATCTGGGCTGTGGTTTGGACTGGCTTGTTCTTGTACTGGTCTTATGCTGTGTGTACCTCTGTAGCTCTGGTGACCTTTCTGTTCTGTCTTCCTCAATGCTCCCTGAACTTTTGGGGAGGGAGGTGATATATCTAGATCTAAGATCTCCATGGTCTTCTTCTCTCTGTATTTATTATCATCTCCTGTGACAAGAAGCTTCTGTGATGGGGGGGGGGGTGCTGAGAGATGCCCAAATTAACGGGTTCATACGTGACCCACTTTGGCTTAATGGCAGAGGGGGTTGTATTGTGTTCAGCATAAAAATAAACCTAGCAAGCAAGTCAGCCTCCAAGTCTAGTGCGAGACAGTAAGTTTGGGATGCTTAGGAAACTTGGACCCCATGGATGCTTAGGGCCTCGTCCTGATGACACAGGCCAAGGGCATGCATGGCTTGCTCATATTAGAACATATTTCTCCATCTACTAATGAAGATAAAATGCCCGAGGCATCTCAAAATGAAAGCAAACAGCGCCAGGTTGAAGATAGTCTAACATTGATGGTTTCCTCAAAGAGGCCAAAGTTGAAAGGATTCGGCCTTTCTCCACCCCCCCCTCCCGCCCCTGTGCTTAGTACCCTTCTGAATGGCTTTGTTGTGACTTACTCTAAACCAGGAAAGATGTTGGTGTGTTCCTTTTACAGCCAGCAGCACAGACCAAAGAACTGGGCTCCCCCAAACTGAACATCCTTGCCAACGCTCCTTACCGGATTTGATGCCTTTAATGGGGTACGTGGCATGAGCCAGGAAGTTGGGATCACTGAACATGTCTTCTTCGTAGACCACAAAGCGTAGGAAGGCAAGGTTTGGATCATAGATCTCAAATGTCACCTTCTCCTGAGTTGGAGCCCAGACAGGGCTGAGGCCATTGTCATCTAGAAAGAGACCAAAGCTTGTGCTTACTGCAACTTGTGCCCTGCCTCCTCATAAGCCAGTCTCTTCAGCCTCAGCTTGAACCTCTCCACAAACTTGCATACGCATCTGCATCTATGCCCAGGTCTAAGAATCCCTGAATAATAATAATAATAAGCTTTGGTTATTTCTTTTGCAGCAGGCAATCCTGCTGCAGGCCAGCCTTCCAGGACCAGAGCCAACAGGAGACCTCACCCATCTCTCCTCCTGGGATAGGTGAAGGGAAGCAGAGAACTGTAGAGTGGAACTCAAGGGGGAGAGGACCAAGAAAAGAGGTGAGCAGAACACGTGTGAGCTGATGGACCCCTTGGCCTGAGAAGGAAAGTGGGATGGGGGGGGGGGTGTCTCTGAAGCCTGTTGGGAGTTCTCGTGGAGAACCACCCTTGTAAGGCAAGACACACAGCAAACCTGCCACCCTATAGAGAAGGCCAGCTGACTTGGTCTGCACCTAAGTTGTTCCCTGGGCAGGTGGCTCTGTTTCCCCAACCACAGGCTGGAGCTCGGAAAGGAAAACACACCACAGCAAAAGTACATTATAAAAATCACCAAGGAGCCATAACCCACGTATCGGTCTGCTCCCTTCACCTTTAAAAAAAGAAAGACTAACAGGGCTGCAGAGGTGCTTAAGTCAAGTGCCCGCTGTAGGAAACAGGACAACCCAAGGGTAGACCCCAGCATCCATGTAAAACCAAGCACATATATGTAAGGCAGTGGGAAACACTGGCAGATCACTGCAGCCCCCCTGGCCAGCCCGAGTACCTGAACGGAGAAGGTTCAGGTTCACAGAGAGAAGACACTAGTCTCAAAACCTAAAGTGGGAACGACTGAGGAAGACACCTCCAGCCTCTGCACTGCCTGGACACACCCACACAAACAGGGATCACCCGCTACTTACTCACAACCGTCGTCTTGAATTTGTTGCTGTCATACTCAGCCCCGCAGATTTCCACCTCCACAAAAGGACAGGCAATACTCCGCCCTAGTTTAGGGAGGTGGCGTGCACCAAGAACCTGGGACACAGAAGGCAAGGGTTGGAAGTCTCCCGGGTCTGCGCTGGGAGGGTGGAATTTGGACCACAGAGTAGTGCTTTGTGGATTTTTTTCGGGACCCTAAAGTCTGACTGTACAAGTTCAAAGCTACCCTTATTCAGTGGAGAAGTCACCACTGCTCTCAGAGGCATGGATGCTGACCCAGCCCACCATCACTCTTTGATGATAAAAAGACATAGTGGGTTCCCGGGCCATGTGACTCACCAGTAGAGTCTCACCTGAGTACAGGTTCATGGGACCTTCATACTGGATTTCCCAGACAGAAGACGGTAGGGTGGTCTGTTTATAACTGACCCTTATTTACTAAACACCTTCAAATACTTTGTCTTACTTTTCTAAAATGAGGTCTCATTTATCCTAAGCTGACTTCAAACTTGCTATGTAAACAAAGCTGGCCTTACCCTGATGACAATCCTCCTGCCTCTTGTCTCCATGGTGCTCCCGGTGGCTTCATGCACACTGGATAAACACTCCAAAAGCTAAGCTACCTCCCAGCTCATTTCATTTTAACTTCCTGGATCTTAGGAACACTTTCTCTCATATCTGCCTAAAATGCCAAGGACGGGATGAATTTAAGAAAACTCATGCTAGACAGTAGTGGCGCACACCCTTAGTCCCAGCACTCAGGAGGCAGAGGTAGGCAGATCTCTGAGTTTGAGGCCAGCCTCATCTACATAGCAAGTTCCACAATGGCCAGGGCTATACAGAGAAACCCTGTCTCAAAAAAAAAAAAAAAAAAAAACAAGAAGGAAAAAAGGAAGGAAGGGAGAGAGAGAGAGAGAGAGAGAGAGAGAGAGAGAGAGAGAGAGAAACAAGAGACAGAGAGGGAGAAACAAAGGGAGAGACAGACAGAGAGAAAGAGTAAGCTGTGACCTCTCTAAGACAAAGGAGAAATGAACTCTCCTCTCGGCTAGAGGTTGACCTCACATGAACCCCAAGAGCATACGTCACACCCAGACTAGGGCAAGTGACAGGAAGGGTTTTCAGCCCAGAATGACCCCAGGTGAACCACATGAGGTTGCAGTTGAGATGGTGCTGGATTAACAGGACAAGAGCGCCCCCCAGGGAGCCCCCTCTACCTTGACAGTGAGTGTCATCAGGATCTTCCTCTGGGACTCCAGGGGCATCGGATCATACTTCTCAGAGCGCATGCTCTCAGGCTGCAGGACGTAGCCTGTTCGCCCATTGAGCGAAAACAGCGCGTGGTTCATCTGCATGTATTTGTCTGAAAAGAGAGCCGAAGGGCGCTGTGGGGGCAGCCAGGGAACACCAGCTCCGGGCGCACATGGGCACAGGCCACGTGACCTTCCTGCACTGACTGGGGGGGGGGGGGGGAAGCGGTTCAGAAAAGACATCTGACTCCAGGGAAACATGGGGAGCGTTAGGAAAGAATCCCGCACCAGGAAACCATCTTACAGGGAGTCTGGAGAGGTGTAAGCCTTAAGGAATTAGAATCTACTGAAACTGGGTGCAGGCCAGGGGTAGAACGCTTGCTTACACCACAGGGTAAATCACAGGGTTCAAGGGACAGGTGACTCGGCAAGTAGATAAAGCCACCGACCTGAGTGTGGCCTCCAGAATCACATAAAGATAGAAGGAAAGACTCTACCAGCTGTCCTCAGACCTCCACGTGTGTTCCATGACATAGACACCCTGTTCCTCTGGCCTTCAAGTGTGGACCATGGCATAAGCACCCTGTCCTCCAACCTCCACACACGTGTGCAATCTATGTATGCCCTATTCCTCTGACCTCCACGCATGTTTCATGGCACGCATGCCCTGTCCTCTGACCATCACGTGTGGACCATGGCAAGCACACCCACACATAATCTCAGTTCACACAACAGGTAGATAGTTAGCACTATCAATAAAAAGCCAGCTTGGTGGGATACCAAGAGGACCCACCGCTTTGCAGGGAAACAAATGGCAAACATCCCTTGACTTGGTGAGAGGGGAAAGAGTTAATGTTACTCAAAGAGCAGAGCCTTGAGCAGAAATTGTAAGGACAAGTCAGTTTTCTCCCTGAGGAGCCAAGAGCAGGTGAGCTTCGTGAAACTACAGTAGTGACCTATGCTGAAGGAGTGTGCCCATGCTCTAGAGGAGGAACTGGGCAAGTGCCTCAGGACACAGGTGCCCAGTGGTCCGGGGGTTGGCTAGGGGGAGGATTCCTCAGCAGTAAGAAATGTCTGCCCCACACTGTGCACCCACTCTTGGGAACAAGAGCCACGGGTCCAGGAGGCAGTGGCATCTGCGGTAGACAGGGATGGGACCTGACCTACAGATTCCTAGAGCTGAGGTGGGTGTAGTTGTTAAATAAATAAGAGAAACGAACAAACGAATTCACAGGATGCAACGTCTAAAATTTGTGTGCGTGGGTTTTCCCAACTATATAAGAGTCTAGAGAGGGTAGGCATGAAGCCCTTGGAGAGAAAGCGCACAAAGAGGTAAGGCAGCCACTGAGAGCTTGGATCCAGTCACACCTGGATCCATCAGTCCCTCTGAGACTTACCTACCTGTTGCAGGATATTTGATCACACTGTAAGCCCCGAGATTGTCAACTGGAAAAACCTTTTCTTGTTGTGGTGTGGCTCAGCCCTAGCGCACACCTTTGACCCAAGAGCTTTGTGTAAAGAGGATTAAATTAAATCAACCATAGGTCAAGAGGCAAAGCAAGCAACCAGTTGACAGGGAGTGAACATAAGAGAAGCCAGGAGAAGGAGAAGAGGGTCTGTGAGTTGAAGGGTGTTTAAGACAACATGGAGAAGGAGCCTTTTCCTTCTGGGGCATCAGTCAGCTGGGTGCTCTCTCTGCCTCTCTGAGCTAGCAAGATGCTTTCACCCCAGCATCTTGCTCCTGAGTCTTCATTTGGTAAATCAGATGTTTGGGATGTTGTTTTAAAAACAACACTTACTAGTTCAATAAGTTATTACATTCCCTTCCTAAACCAGAATGGTCATAATACCTCTCTGTCACTCGTGGTCACCGAGCCTGCTTCAGCCATATGTCCACTGTCCCCTTTGTCAGTCCCTAGGGCCTTGTACTAACCAGCATCCAAGTTCAACCTTGACGGGCCAGCCCAGTCACTTGTTCAGAAACAATCACATCCCACTAGCTGCCCAAGTGACATTGCTGGCCATGACAGGGCCACCACCTAGCCTGGACAGACTGGCTGCCTTCATCCCTTACCTGGAGTCTGGAAATTGAGTGCCACCATCTGGGAGCCGCACAGCCACAGACGGAAGGGGTCATAGTTCGAAGAGTCAACTCTCTGTCCCTTGGGGTAGACTCGGGTCAGGCCCTTCTGATTGTATCGCAATAGATCGACAGGTTTTTGCCTGACAATGCTGTCTGCCTTCGTCTCCACAAAAGAGCGGATTTCTCGGAAGTCGGGATTTTCTGCAGAGAGGATATGATCCTTTGAATAAGAACAGCTCCTATAGGCTCAAAGATTTAAATACTTGGTCACCAGGGAGGGGCACTATTCAGAGATGTGGCCTCATTGGAGTAGGTGTGACCTTGTTGGAGGAAGTATGTCACAGGGATGAGCTTTGAGGTTTCAAGGGCCCAAGCGTGACCCCATAGCTCTCTCTGTCCTCCTGCTACCTGAGGATGCAGATGTAGACCTCTCAGGCACCTCTTTAACACCAAGTCTGCCTGCATGCTTCCCACCCTGATTACAATGGACTAAACCGCTGAACCTGTAAGCAAGTCTCCAATTAGATGTTTTACTCTGTAAGAGTTGCATGGTTATGTCTCTTCAAAGCAATAGAGCACTGACTAAGACAGAGGAGACAGTCAACCATACTTCTGGATGTGATGGCAGAAGGCCCAGGTGACAAAAAGAGACCAGAACTCTCTTGAAAAGGCCATGAGGGTTGGCAAGATGGCTCAGCAGGTAAGAACACTGACTGCTCTTCCAAAGGTCCTGAGTTCAAATCCCAGCAACCACATGGTGGCTCATAACCATCTGTAATGAGATCTGATGCCCTCTTCTGGTGTGTCAGAAGTCAGCTACAATGTACTTATGTATAATAATGAATAAATCTTTAAAAAGAAAAGACACTGAAGGGATAGGGTGGTGGCCAACTCTGTAAAGTGCCAACTATGTAAACCTGAGTTCGAGTCCACAAGTTATAAAAAAGAAAGAAAGAAAGAAAGAAAGACGAAAGAAAGAAAAAAAGAAAAGAAAGGATAGGAAAGGAGAAGAGAAGAGAAGAGAAGAGAAGAGAAGAGAAGAGAAGAGAAGAGAAGAGAAGAGAAGAGAAGAGAGCCAGGTATGGTACTGTGTAATCTCAGTATGCAGGCTTGCAGGAGGATCCCCAGAGCTCGCTGGTCAGCCAGCCTAGCCTGCTTGCTGAATCCAAGCCCAGTGACAGAGCCTCTCTCAAACACGATGGACAGCTGAGGAACCACAGCCAAGATGCACCAACACTCACCATGATGGGTGTTTCTCGCCAACTTGACATGACCTAAAGTCACGCAGCCAGAGAGTCTCAGTGAGGAACTGTCTGGATCAGGTTGGCCTATTGGCCTGACTGTGCGGGGAGTAACTACCACACACATACACAAAGATACCTAAGGGGCATGACAGTCACACCTTACACACCTTAATTGGTACCTCTTGCCCTTGGCAGTGTCCAGCATTACAAAGAGGGTCTTGTGCAGTCCAAAGGGACCCGATTCTCCCCACAGCCTTTCTTTCTAGGCATAACAGAATTTCACGTCTTATTTAGAACCACCAACACATCTTGGCTATGGGAACATGGACAGGGCTGCTGCCTGGATCCGTTAGGAAGCAAAGTGCATGTTCTATGTAGTATCCTGAGAGTACCCGCCTCACCGGCAAACAGCAGAGTTCGCTGGGAAGGGTCTTCCCCAGGAGACTCACCCAAATGGTCCTTGGTTTTGCTAGTTGGCTTGCAGTATACAACCAAGTCCGAGAGCTCAATGGCGATGGACTGGTTCCTCTCCCAGTACTTCATGTTGTTCTCCTGTAGAGATGAACCCGATACAGCACTGAGCCAGCGTCTGCACCTTGGCACACTCTGGCTCACCTGGCCAGCTCTCCCTGAACACACTACAGTACCGAGCCAGCATCTACACCATGGCACACTCCACTCACCTGGCCAGCTTTCCACCCAGATCCCCCAGCACCCAGGGTTGGGTGTTTTTCTGTCCTGAAGACAATCTCCCCTCTCTTCTACCCTCTTTAGATTCTCCACCATGCTGTTCCCACCCGGGGCTCGGAGTCTAGGATGGCTCTGCCGCTGCTGCTCTCTAAAGTCACACGGGCGTGAACTGGGGGGACGTCCCAGTGGTTAGCACGGCTCACCAAGAGAACCTGAGTTCAGCTCCCAGCACCCACATGATAAAGCCAGGTGTGGTCTTTCATACCTGCCACTCCAACACAGCAGTGGGGAAGAGGCAGGGGGGTGGCTGCGGCTTTCTGTTGCCAGCGTGACCCCACAAACTAAGGTCTAGGTTGAGGGAGACACCCTGCCTCAAAGGAATAAGGGGAAGAGAGATAAAAGATGGTATCTAACACCCTCCTCTGGCCTCCATGCATGCACACACGCATGTGCACACACACACACACACACACACACACACACACACAGAGATAATAAATGGTAAATGGAGAGCCACAAGCAGAAGAACATGACTTTAATCCCAGTGCTTGGCTGGCTGAGGCAGGAGAATTTGAAGGTTCAAGGTCAATCTGAAGTAGGTGGAGACCCTGATAGCAGAAGAGGGAGCTTCTGTCATCCCATTATGCCCCTGCCTCCTGTCTGACCCCCTCCCTAAAGCCACACTGGTTGGGGTGGTCCACAGGACTCAGTACTCTAAACCTCTGTGGACCCCAAGAAACATCATCTCTTTTCTCTCTACCTTTGAAACCTATGCAGCCTCCCCCTTCTCCTAGCTCCCCCAGCACAGCCCAGTACAGACAGCTGTCTCCTTAGCATGGCTCAGGCCACACACATGGACCTGGGGAGGGAGGACTCCGCTCCACACACGCACTGTACAGTGCTATCGGGTAAGGGTTAACTTCTCATTCTCGCACACAGAGCTACCCTCTCGCACTGCTCCAGACTCTTCAGCCTTTCGTTGGCCGGGGCAATGGCTGACAGAATGCTTTTACAAGAGCGTCAGCATCTAGGAGCTCACTGGCTTCCAGCATCCTACGCTGAGCTCTTTAGAGATGTTGTCTAGATTGGTCCATACATCCCAAGAGACAGAATTGCCTCCAGCTCTGAGCCATGTAGCCAGACAATGTCAAGACCAGATTTGTTAGCTGGTGGCCTGGCCTGAAGTGTTGCGCGCGCTCAACTGGCCAGGAAGAACGACGCTGCTACAGGATCCTTCTGCACACCTTTATTCAGTCCTGTTTCTTTTTTTCTCTATATCTCCCTTGTTTATATCTCCCTCGAACCCTGGGCCTCTCACTCTTTTATACTCTCAGTTCCCATCCACGCACAGCAGGCCACGCCACCTCACCAGGCATGCAGCTTCAGCTAATCAGGGCAGCAGGGGCAAATCTCCACCAAATTGGATTCACCTGTATCCTGGTACACCTGCGCAGCACTCAAGATGTTTGTGGTTTATATGAGGAAGTCAGGTGCAAGTCATATGACTTAGCTGCAGTCCCTGGCGCCTTTGGGACTGCCGCCACACCCGCTCCCCACACTGAAGTCCCCTCTCTTACCCTTCCTGCCCCACGTTAGAACTCTGGCACCACTGGCCACCAGATTACAGCTGATGCCTGTACCCAGCCCCGGAGTTTAGAATTCAGGGTCCCTTTGAAACACAGCAATGGCCTCTGAACCCATCCCTGGCCTCACCAGGGCAGAATGGGCTGGGATGGGTAGGTACCTCGCTCCCCAGTGTGCTTAGACCCACCTTGGTGTCCATCTTCCAAGTGATCTCCCGTATGCTCTGAAACCACTCAAACAGCTCCTCCACACGGTCGGTCGCGAACTCCACGGGAGGATCTCCCTGTTTCTTAGGCTCCAGGATAAAGACGAAGGCTTTCTGGTTTTTCCCCTGGGGGGCCTTCACTGTAGACAGAGGGTAAGGAAAGTCCTGATGGGCCCAGGAGGTGACCACCAAGACCGCACCTCATACTAGTGCCCCCACCTCAACTGCCACAGCTATAGTCACATGCTGATGGGGACTCCCACCTTCTTGCAGGCAGTGTCTTGAACCTTTTGTACAAGTTACTGGTAAAGGTGTGTACCGGGCTGAGTATTATCCTCCAAAAAGAATTATCAAGCTCCTGTCCCTGCGAGTGTAACATTATTTAGAAATGGAATTTTTGTAGATGTACCAACTATCTCAAGTTGTGCCAGACCTGGGCTGGAGAGATGGCTCAGTGGTTAAGAGCACTGACTGCTCTTCTAAAGGTCCTGAGTTCAAATCCCAGCAACCACATGGTGGCTCACAACCACCTGTAATGGGATTCGATGACCTCTTCTGGTGTGTCTGAAGACAGCTACAGTGTACATATAATAAATAAATAAATCTTAAAAAAAAAAAAAAAAAAGATGTGCCAGACATAAGATCAACCTTAAATCCAAGGAACAACATCCCTAGAAGAGAAAGACAATGGGGTGTGGGAACCCAGACCCAGAAAGCAACCCTATGAGGATGAAGGAAAGTCAGGAACGCTGTGGCACACTAAGGCTGACTGACAGATGACAAGGAAAAAAGATAACTATAGATAGGAACATGAAGGTTACCCTGATCTGCCCCGTACTGGTGTCTGCACTTTCTGAGCTCTGAGGTGACGTCCCCAGCAGACGACTACACGTGTGGTTTTAGCTTTTAGCAAACCTCACGGGGACACTGTGACACTCATCCTATAGGAGACAAGACCGAGAGGCTCAAGGTGACAGCAACATGTGCGAAGTCACACGGGCAGAGCTGAAGGACAGCTCCACCCTGATGACAAGTCCCTACTGCTGAGTGAGCGACATCCCCATGTCCTCTAACAGGACAATACAGGGAGGGGGCAAGCCAGGGCATCAGCTACAAAGGTGAGAATTGAGTCTGACAGTCCTGGCACATCGGGGAGTTGCCAGAGACTTACCCATTTTCTCATCTGGAGCAAAACCCCTCCACCTTCCCTACCAGAGTCACAGGAAGGGAAAAGGGAGAAGAGAATAAGGATGGAAAGAAAGTAATGGTTGTATAAAAGGGCAGGAGTATCGGTCCTGGGATTGTTGTCATAGGAACCCAAGGGGACCATGCTCGGACCTCCCCGGGAAAGAGGGGACTCAGCTCAAGAATCAGTGGGCCACCGTGGAGGGAGCTTGGGCTCTGTGCTTGGACCTGCAGCTACAAATAGGAAGCTACATCCCTGGAAGCTACCGTGCACCCACATCAGTGTGGGCAGGCCCTGAACACAGAGCTGCGTGCAAATCACGGCTCATCTATACACAGAATGCCCCGCCACGTCCCTGTTACCACACATGCTAACCAGGGCAGGACAGGTTTCTTGCGGGAGCTAAGATCTAGTGAGAAGAGCCAGGCAAGAGCCTCGGGAGCTTTAGCGGCTGACGTACCCAACCCTGACCAATCAGCAGCTCAGCTCTCTGTAAAGCAGACACATGGGCAGATGTTGACACCATGACAACAGCCAAGTCACCAGTACTTCTTAGAGGGCAGTCCTGTGTTAGCAGATGGTGGCAGCAGGCCCCACCATCAGGGACCTATCAGTCCCCATGCATGCTTCAGCCCCACCTCATCCAGGTCTGGTAGGCACAAGACATGCGCCAGCCCGCCTCCCTGCTGAGGCTAGTCCTTAAGCCAGCCTTGGTAGGGCGGGGTGGATCTGGCCTGGAATCAAGCTAAGAAAACAAGTGCACATACCAACGTTGTAGGTATTAAGATCCAATATGCCTTTGCAGAGAGACCCGAGGGGATTGTCTTCAATAATCTGTGAAGAAATGAGACCCGATTCTCAGTAGTCATAAGCAAAATAATAAAACGACAACCAGTTTCTAGACATGCCGTTTAGCGCCACGCCGCCACTACCTGTGGCGTGGCTTAAAATGCGTTTTCATTACAGAGTCCATGGGGAGGGCGATGACGGAGACCCAGCAGTGCACAGATACCTACAGTATCTGTGTTGCGTTTTTCCAGTCCACAGAGACACACCTTGTGAGTCCTAAAACCAATCTCAAGCCCCATCTGCTGTGCATATGAAACGAGGCCACTTGGCCTTCGACTCCTGCAGCTCAGGAGAACTTCTGCGGCTCCCCCCACGTCCCACGGAAAGCTACAGCTGGGATCTGCCATCTGGCTTCTGTGGCTTTCCAAGCCCTGGCCAACCTCGCCGGCCTTTATCCCCTCTGTGCTGCACACTCGAACCGTCCGTCCTGAGAACCAACTGAGAAGGCAAAGCTGATATTATTGCTATACTGCCCCAGCCTTCTCTGCCAGGCTTCCGGTGACACACAGATGCAGTGAGGAGTCCTGTCCCTGTCCCAGCCACCTGGGGACAACTGTCTTCCACTCACCGCACCCTGACTTAGGCTGTGCCTTCCTGTGCCCATCTCTTGGTAATTAACCCAGCTTCACTTTTAAGACTCAAACACTGCTTCCTCCAGAAAGCCCTTCCCCAATTGTGTTGCCACCCTTAGGGAATAAACGCTGCGGACCCTAAAGGGATGCGCGCCCACACTACAGATTCTTCCCTGGGGCAAGCTGATGAGCCCAAGTGGCCCCTTTCTTCCACCAAGAGCACTCTAATACAAGGTGGCTGGGGACCAAAGCCTGGCTCACAGGCAAAGTCACCAGAAGGCCCTGTCTCACCTTCCAGCAAAGCACTGCCCCTTCCTCATGCTAAGCACGTTCTGCATGTCTGCCTCTCTAAACCGAATGTGTTTCATTTGCACATTGCTTTGAGCAGAGGACAAATTCCCCGTCTGGCCACTCTCACTCCAGTGGGAATTCTCCTGAGCTTTCAAAATCTTAGCCCCGCGCTGCCTGATTAAAACACAACCGGCTCGTCACGGAGGCTTTTACCCGCAGCAGCTCAGGGCTGGTCCCAATTTCTGCATCACCCTGCCCGCTCCACTGCCCAGCTCTGCAGAGACCTTCCCCCCCCCACCAAGTATATGTTAAAGTCATCCCCCACCCCCACCCCCACCCCAAGATAGCTCAAGGGACTCCCCCAAAGCCTTCACCACAGACTACGGAGACCCACCTGCTTTTCCATCTCCTCAGCATCGCCTGCCGAGATATCCTCGACATAGTTGGACGGGAAGTACTGCTGGATCCGGGTCCCGTAGTCCCCTTTCCACCTGTGGAGAACCACAGCCATGGAGGGCTTAGCCTGCTCAGCTCTGAGTGCTCAGGTGACCCGAGGGGCTGTCATGATCTATGATGACAGCATTTCAAGGGGAGCATACGCCTTTTAAAAATACTTATTGTCAGATGACTAAGAACTCGTTCCTCATGACTAAATTCTGGTGTTGGCAACACTAAGAGATGTCAAAGCTTCCAGGGCTTTAAGAGGGACCAACGGCCTCTCAGAGAGCGCCCACGCCATTTGTGGGAAGGCTGTGAATCCAGACACAAGAGTGTGTGGGGCCAAATGGCCTGCAGTGAAATCTTAGCTCCTTAGAGCTGAAGAGATGGTTCAGCATCCATACCAAGTAGCTCTAACTCCAGCTCCAGGGGATCTTCTGCCCTCTTCTGGCCTCTGTGGGCACTACACTCTAAGGCAGGCACACACACACACACACACACACACACACACACAGGCCTATGTTGACTCGTAATTTTAAAGTAATAAAACCAAATACTTTTCTAAAAGAAATTCCATCTCCTTCAGTGACTACACTGGTGCTCTGTACCATAGGCTCCCCATCTGTAAATTGGGGCAATGCTGGAGCTGCCTTGGGTTTTATTAGAACAGTCTGGGTTTACCAAGTGCTTCAAGTGGCATCCGGCATCCATCCCAGGTATGACAATGTCCATCCTTGGCTCAGTATGCAGCTCAGTGTAGGCACTTGCCCAGACTCTGCCAATGAGAGGCTGAGTGGGGGTGAGGGAATGCTCAGCCATAGAGCACTGGCCTAGCCCCTCATTACAGCACCAGCCACATTCGACATAACCCATTGTGGATGTGCTGTGGCCACGCTGGACACTTACACACCTCCAGTCTATTCCTGATTGCAGGGTCTCATACTTTCAAGGCCACTCACTGGTCCACTTTCTGTGACCAGAAGGCTTATTTCAAAAGTACCTCCAGCCACACCATGTCGCAGCATTCCAGATCCCACAAGATCCAGCCTCAGGAGCCTGTCATAGCCCAACTGGGTCTCAGCCCAGGGAAGCTCCACGACCCAGAACTGCCCCTGCTGCACTGCCTAGCTGCTGGGCCCGACAAGCAGGCTACTAACCTGCTAACTAAGCCTCCTAACTACCTAAGACCTGACTCGGTACCTTCTCCTCCAGAGAGCCCTGGCAGCTGCTCCTCTGTGCCTCTCTGGCCCCTGTGCCCACCACTGTTTAAACAGACACCTTACCCCTAACTTAGAACCACACGCCTGCCTTCCACACGGCCTGAGATCTTTCTCAACATAACCAAATCCGTACCCGGCAGTAGCAGGAAGCACCTAATTTGCTTCTTTGGCCTGAACAAGCAGAGTAAGGATATGTGATACTGTGCACATAGCGGCTGCCAAGTGCCAGCCCTTTCTGCACCCTCCTCACCACCTTCCTTTCTATGAATCATCATAAGCATGGGCGCCACCTGTATTTCAGGACCAAGAACTTGATAATTGTTACTGACATGTAATCACTAATGTCCACCTTGCTTTCACTCTCAAAAGTGTTTCTACCGGGACAAAAACCATTGGTTGTCCCTGAGTAGTTTGGGAGCAGGATCTGATACAAGCAGGTGACTGACGGGCTTGCCATCAGAGAGAGAGAGAGATGGGTGGCAGCTGCCGTTTACCCACAGCCCCTTGCCAGATGACTGTACCCTTGTCTCTCAGTTCATCTCAAACAAGAGTTAGAATTTTAGGAAAGTTCACATTAGAACCACGGGGAGGCATGAGACATGTCAGAGTCTTCCCCGGGCAAAAAACAAACAAACAAACAGTGTGACTTGGGAGTTCTCACGGGGGTTTCTACACATACTCTCTTCCCCTGGGCACCAACTGTGCCTGGGAATTCCCTAGATCAAGGGGCAAAATGACAGTGAGGGAGCGCCTGCAGCTGAGACGCCCAGAGTGGGAGAGGCCTCGGTAATGTCAAGCGCCTGCCCTGGGAGAGAAGGTCAAAGGGCACCAATCAGTGAGGGCAGGCGGCCTCTGTGAGGACAGAGGCGTCGTCAGAAAGACTGAGGGGGGCCGTTCCTCACCTGCTGTCGTATGGCTTTGATGCCGAGGGGTTAGGTGAAAACCAGTTTGGAATCAAGGGGGTCTCCTGATTTTTTTAAATGAACTTGAGAGGCTGGAGAGACGGCTCAGTGGTTTAAAGCTCTTTGCTTCTGTTTCAGAGGACCCAGGTTCAGTTCCCAGCATCCACATGGTGGCTCACAACCATCTGTAACTGCGTTCCCAGGGTTCTGATGCCCTTGTCGGGACTCTTTAGGTACCTGCATATATGTGTGTGCATATTCAGACAAATAGGCACACGTGTATATTTTTTTTTAGTTTGTTTGTTTTTAATTTTTAACCACAAACAAGCTTGTGTCATTGCTAGAGCCCGCACAGTAACGATGCAACCTTGGGAAGACCTCCGTGGTGAATCAGCACCCATCCAGTCTGGAATGTGAGACAAGAGGGCTCAGAGCGCCACCCAGCCCCTTAGAGTCACCACAATAGGAGACCAGTCAAGTTCACCCCCAAGAGGCCCATCCCCGGTCAGGCTTACCATCCCCCGGGCTCCTTGGAGACATTGTGGATGAGGGCACCGCGGCAGAAGGTCAGCTCGTCGCTGCGCTTGGCTTTGTAGTCATAGAGCGCTTTCACGGTCCTCTGAGGCTTGGGGGGGGGGAACAGGAAGAAAAGAGGGGCAGTTGGATGACAGAGGCAGCAGAGGGAAGCAGGACCCTTTAGGAAGCCAGAGACGGCAGAGGCCGGAGTTACTACGCCATCTGCTGGTGAGAGTTGGTATTGCATGGGAACCAAACACATGCAGTCCACCAGGAAGTGGGTTAAAGACTAGCTCAACCAGGAGAAAGACTAAACTCTCGACACAATCTCTTAGATTAATCCATACTCGCCACCTCAGAGCTGCAGTTCTTAATGGTTCTCCCAGAAGTTCAGACACTATCGTCTAGTCATGCTAGGGACCTGGATGTAGTGGTGCCTACCCATAACTCCAGAGCTTGGTTGGGGTGCTGCTAAGGCCGGAGGAACAAAAGTTCAAAGCCTGCCTGAGCTACACAGTGAGACTGTCTCAATGTCTCACACCCCTCCCTAAATCAAACAACAATAACAACAAAAGCTGGGCTCTGTATGAGCAAGAAAAGATGGAATTTATGGAGGCGAAATTTTCAAAGAATTTTCTTGAAGCCTGCTACTCAATAATAGTAAACACACAAAGAAAGAAAAAAATAAACCCACACACAGCAAAGAAATACTAATAGAGAAATCTCTAAAATGATCAAGCCTGCTTAGGTCTTTGGCTTTCCTCTCTTCCCTGACAAAGGAGAAAGGACTCGGGAAAGATCACTTCTGGGAGACTAGATACTAAGTCCGTCCCAGAAGTTGTAACCGCGGCTCTGCCCACTCCTATCTGTGTAAGCAGGAGCCCGCTAAGCCTCCATTTCCCCAGCTGAAATGGTAATTAAAGTTTTATGCATCTCCTGAGAAAAATCAGTGAAATAATTCGTGTGACAGTAAAAAATGCCTGTGCCCTGCATTTCTTAGACATCTGCCAACATGGAGAGCTGCCCTGAACTTACTGTTCTAACCTACAGTGACTCCCTTAACTGTCACAACCACTCTAACGGGGAGGTGGTGCCATCATGCCCATTTTACAGATGGGAAAGCTGAGCACAGAGACATGAAGAACCTGGTCCAGAGCCAACCACATGAGAAGTAGCTGAGCCCAGAACTGGGTCAGTGACTGCGAGATACTGCCATCCTCCACCAGAATCTATAAAGACTAATGCAGCTTCTAGAAGCTTCTGCCATGTAGAACCCCAACCAGAGACTGGCAGGATTATTCCCCGGCATTCTAAATGTGAGAGCCAGAGCCGGGCTCGTGGTGAGAGAGAGGCACAGGCATGGCATAAAGAGGTTCTACTGAATAGTATTTGGAAGAGACTGCTTTTCTGGGACAGCAAAAAAGGCCCAAGGGGACTAGTGAGAAACGAGCCAATCTCTGTGTGGCCTTGTAGGAACTGGGCGTATCCACACGGCCAAGAGGACAGGCTTCCAACCCAGCTGCTTGGAGTCACCTGAATAACCTCAGTTTCCTCACCAGTAAAATGGGTACCACACGATGGTACCTGCTTTGTGTAGCTGGCATGAGGAATTAGGATCTAACCAAGGCTAAGTGCTTAGAGTCATACTGGACTCTTGTCTTCAACACACTTGACATGTTACCCCAAATGCTATCCTTCCAGTCCTGTGAACTTACCTAGGTCACCCTGAAAAAGTCAAGATGGGGATTGGGGGGGGGCACTGGAAATGCACCTCAGCTATGCATACACCTCACCCTGGCATATGAGAGGTCCTGGGTTCCATCTCCGGTACTGGGAGGTGGGGCTGTGATGTCATACTTACAGCTCCACCCTCCCGTGTCATCTGCCTGACGCTCTTGTGAGCCAGTAGACCTAACTCATGGAACTGTGTTTAAAAGGAGAAGAGACGCAGGCCCTTCAGAGCAAACTGAGTCCGTAACTCTGGGAGGAGGATGGAGGTCAGCTCAATATTCTTCCGGGGGCTGCTGGGAAAATGTCCCAAACCTAACCATCCGGGCTGGGCCTCGTCACAGCACAGCCTTCCCTCTGAAACGCTGCCCATACAAGTTAGCCACTCTCTCCTCACCTCCTCACTCTGAAGCCTTCATGGCCTGCTTTGAAGTTGCATCCACCAAAGATTGGAAATGTGTTTTTAAAAAAAAAAAAAAAGGAAAGGAATTGAGGCCGGGATCTCAGCAGAGCCCACCAGAGAGTGGCCGCACCCTAGTCACGTGTACCAGGCAGAAAATCCGCTGTAGCTCTTCCCCCACTAAGTCTGAGATGGAGATGGAGCAGCTGGAGGCAAAAAGCAAAATCCACCTTTTCCTACACAAAGTTACGAGGCAGCGGCAGGGTGGGAATCCGAGATAGCGCTGGCCTCGCGAGGAGGGCATCGAACCAGACATAATTCATAAACGCCTCGGGCTCCGTCGGCAAGCAGGAAAGGAGTTTTTGGAAGATTTTTTTAATTAGAATCTGTGTGGCCCAAAGGTGGTTCACCGAAACTCGGGACTCTAGCGAGACTCAGTTCCATCTGGATGGAATTCGATTAACCTCCGTGAAACCACATGGTATGTCCTACCCTTCACCATGAAATGTTAGCTGTGGTCAGGTGTCCCAGAATACTCCCCACTATAACTGTGGTGGAGACCAGTGGCGGGGCAGGGTCTCCCTCTCACTCTACTGGGTAGGACTGGTGCCGTACCATGGAAGGGTTGATCTCACTTGGGTCCACATACATCCTGCTGACGTCATAAAGAGAGTTGATGTCTCTTTCCTGAAAAAAGAGGAAGGACAAAGAGTAAACGGAAAGGGCTTGAGGAGTGTGGCTCAGGGAAAGAAGTGTTTGCCTGCCATGGGCAAGGCCCCCGGTTCGATTCCCAGCACCAACCAAACAGGAAGTAAGTACGGCACCCCAGGCTCCTAGAATGGCCTGTGGCAACAGCCAGGCTGCAGGCTTTCTCGGGGTATCTTGTTCTTTGGAAAGAAGAGTTGGAGGCGGCTGGAGAGATGGCTTAGTGGTTAAGAGCGCTGACTGCTCTACCAGAGGTCCTGAGTTCAATTCCCAGCAACCATATGGTAGCTCACAACCATCTGGAATGGGATCCGATGCCCTCTTCTGGTTTGTCTGAAGACAGCTACAGGGTACTCACATACATATAATAACAAATAATAAATAAATAAATAAATAAATAAATAAATCTTTAAAAAAAAAAAAAGAAGAGTTGGAACCTCACGGGATTCTTGTGTGGCTCGGAGGGAGAGCTAGCAAGAAGATTCAAAAAGTTCCCCCAAATTTGGAAGCAACCTGGAAATCATAGATACCCTATCCCTACCCAGAGGATGCCAGGATCTCTTCTTGATACCCTGTTCAAAGATAGCATATCTGCAGCTCAAGAGAATCATACCAGGGAAACTGGCAGGCATATGCAGCAACTGCCAAGGCCCCTGGCCTACCCTGACCCTCCCCAGCCTTCCTGTCCCTCTACCCCGAGTCACTGCTGTCAGTCTTTCCTCATCTCCTCAGACATTATTCGTTCACTTCTGTCTCCTAGGTTTTGGCTCACACTTTTGTCCTGTTAAAGCGCCTCTCTTGGCCACTCCCCTGTCCACTGTAGTGTCTTCTCCTCTTGCTATGAAGGTCAGTGTGCTCCAAAGGAGCCAGTGCTGACCCAAACACCTCACTCTGGCACACTGTGCTTTCTCCTCTAGGACCCAAATTTTCTCAAGGAAGAATTTAGACACACTCCCTGGCACATGGTTGGAATATTGGGTCCTGGGTCCTAGGTCCTAGTCTCATTTCTGTGGCTGTGATAAAATATCCTGACCAAAGACAACTTAAGAGAAAAAAGGATGGTAGTCCATCGTCATGAGGAAGTCAAGGCAGGGACAGTCAAGAGCACAGAGAAAATAAACACCTGTAGCCTCACTGACTTGATCTCAGCCAGCTTTCTCCTTTCTGATACTGTTCTGGGCTCACTGCTTAGGGAATGGAGCTGCCCACGGTGGGCTGGGCCTTCCTACATCAATGAACAATCCAGAGAGCTTCCCATAGACATGCCCATGGGCCAACCTGAGCTAGGAAGTTTCTCGCTAAGACTTCTTCCTGCTGATTCTAGGCTGTGTCAAGTTGACAAGCAACACTAACCAGCCCTCAGAATCTGTCTCCTCTCAGGAAATCAAGGATCCTTCTGACAGGAAGTGAGATATCATGACCATATCCGGCCTTCTGTGCACTCAGGACCCTGCAGTGTACGAGATAAAGAGCCAGTGCCTTCCCATGGCCCACCAGGCCCTACATGAACCTTCTGGAATCTCAGCCCCAGCCTCATTCATCATTCAGCGTTGCTCTCGCTGGGCTCATTTCATGCCTGTTGACCACCCCAAGGCTTTTGCTTCTGCTGTTCTTTCTCCTCCAGATATCTGCATGGCTCACTCCTCAGGAAGATCGCCCCAGAACCTTTGAAAACTGCAAGCCACTGCCCCATCTCTTCATACCCTGCTACGCCGTCCCAGCCCTCTCTCTTTACATATATTACCATCTGACTCTGTCTGTGTTTATTTCTAATGCATCGCCTGCCTCTCCCAACCTCCACTATCAGTCGCATGGGGACAGAGTCTTTGTAAACGGTGGCCAAGTCTGCATCCTCAGGACCTCCTATCGCAGACATACAGTAATATATGTAAATGTATGCACATTGTATCTCTAAAATGTAGACCGTGATATGACTAACAAGCCCAAGGGCGTCAACCTACCATATTATATCGCTCCAGGAGCTCCGGGGTCACGGGGTATCGAAGCCTCATCTTGCGATAGAGCGCGTGCTTCTCGTAGTAGCTGACAAGCTCCACCAGGCTCTCAAAGTAGGCAGAGGTGCCCAGCACGAAGTGGCGTCCGTCCCGGTTGATGCGACAATGTTTCACCTTGCCCCTGGCCCTTAAGGGAGAGGACCACAGGGGATTAACAAACCAAGGATGCTAGCAGCTACAGCAATCAGCCACAGCCTTGTTACCCGTCCTTAGGGGACCGAAATGAAGAGAATTCAGTCCTCCTATGGAACACGAGACACTGGGGTCTTTTCAGTTCAGATCTGAAAGAACCCATATGTGATGCTCAACACCCAGCTCTTCTTTCAACCTGACTGAGGTGCCATACTATGTATGACCCACAAGCTAAACCTGCTCCCTGGTTTGTTTGTTTGGTTTTTTTAAATAAAGTTTTATTGAAATATGACCACTGTTCATTTGTGTCTATGCTGTGGTCATTTTCTCTCATGGATGGTGGGGTTACATAGCTGCAACAGGGACTATTCAGCCTGTGAAGCCGAAAGTGTTTGCTCCGTGGGCCCTTCCACAAAGGGCTTTCCAGTCCTTGCATAAAACTCCAATCAGTCCTCAGGTTCTTGAATCTTGCCTCCAGTGGCCCAGAGTTACAATGGTTGGTGTTTGTTTTGTTTTGTTTTGTTTTGTTTCAAAAAGGATGATAAGTTGTTTTGGTCTTTTTTCCTTTTTCATCTGTTTGAAACAAGAGGCAGAAAAGATTCCAAACAGAACAGACAACTGATCCTTCAGCCTTATTGATTTAGAAAAATAAGAAAAATCGGGTCTGATCCTAACTTTAGAGACAAGAGTATCTGGGCTGGGGAGGTGACTCTGTTGTTAAGAGCACTTTCTGCTCTTACAGAGGACCTGGGTTCAATTCCAGCACCTACATGGCAGCTCATAACTGTCTGTAACTCCCGTTCCAGGGGCTCTGACGCCCTCCTCTGGCCTTTACAGGCACCAGGCACTCGTGATATACAGACATACATGCAAGCAAAATACACAAATTAATTAATTAACTAAGTAATTAATTTAGAAAGCAAGTGTCTTCCCTGTGTATTCACCAGAAAGAAATGACAAAAGTCTGTAGTCACTACCTATGCATACATACATGAGCCAAAACCTCACACTACAAATTTGGACAAATATCATGTGCTGATTGATTTTATTTCTGTGACGTTAGCCCTGAACAGCCAAAGCAAATTTAAGCAAAAAAAAAAAAAAAAAAAAAGCAAAGTCAAACACGTGGCACTCCCCAACTTGGAATTATTGTGCAATAGCTAATAGCTGAGTTTTTGGGGTGCAAACCTTTAAAAGCAGCCAGAGAGCCCCATGAGTGCAAAAGTAAACATAGACAAGTATGATTACATTAAACCAAAGAGCTTCTATATAGCCAAAGATGTCACGGACTTCAAGAAGAGAACAGAACTGAAGGGAACATTTGCAAACGGATCATCTGATCACGATCTGTTCAGGTTCAAAGATTTATGGAACGCAAGTGACGGAATAGTGACAGCAACAACAAAAATCTGACAGAAAATGGGCAACGTCTCTAAATAGACATCAATGGCCAACCAGCGAGTGGAAACTGTTAAACCTCACTAAAAATGAAAACCAAAGCCACCACAAGCCAGCCCTCTCATAGGTCAGAAGAGCTGGTATCAAAAAGGTGTGGGGGCGCAGGCCTTTGACCCCCACATCCGGAGGCAGACAGAGCAGGCAGATCTCTGTGAGTTCCAGGCCAGCCAGGGATACATAAGGAGAGACTATCTCAAAAAATAATGGATGGATGGATGGATAAATGGATACATAGATAGATAGATGATGGATAAATAGATTATAGGCAAATACATGATTGATAGATGATAGATAGATAGATAGATAGATAGATAGATAGATAGATAGATACACAGATGATAGGCAGATAGATGATAGATAGATATAGATAGTAGATAAACAGACAGACAGACAGATAGATGTGAGATAAAAGCCCCTGTCCTGGGAGCCCAGGGCGAGGCTAGCTGAGAGGGCTGAGCGTGCCTCTGGCATCCCTTGGGTAGATGGCTGAATAGATAACACAGAGCCAGACTCGGTCCTGAACTCCTCATCTTGTGGCCACACCTTCAACCCTCAGTGCTTCAGCCAGATGCAACCAGTCACTGACAGACAAAAGCATCCTGACTGACAGGACTACAACAGTGAGATCCCTGCCCCTGCGCAGGGCCTGGCGTCCACAGCACGCCCATGAATAAACATACCAACTTCCTTCAAGGCTAAGCGGGCACCACCACTTAGAGTGTTCTAAAGAAGAGAGAATAAACAACACAGGTGCCAAAGAGGCCCAGGGCCTGCCAGCTGTTCCCCTGTTCCCAGTGGTGCCACATGGACACAGGACTCTCTGACTGGAGCTGGCACAGTAGCTGGTAGGTCTTCAGCAAGCCAATAACAATGACCTCCAGGAGGTATCTGAGTAGAAGCCTCAGTGCAGGTAGGAAGGGAAGAAAAGGCCCGATGACAGGGGCGCAGGGTGACAAGGTAACCAATTGCAAAACAAAGGGGCAGCAGCAGCACACTAGATACCCCACGGCAGCTGCGCACATCTGGAAGCTACAGAAACATGGACCCAGAACTGTGACGGCCCCTCTGCCAAATATGAACTTCAGAGTGAAGTGACTCGGTCTTTCGAATCAGGCAGGCTGAGGCAAGGGCCACCACAGGTCTCAACTGGGCCCCAGCCTCTTCTTGGAGCAGATCCAGGAAAGACTGGCACAGGCTGCGTACGTGTCCTGGATATCCAGCTCAGCCAACTCCAAGGCTGTGTGGTACTTGACCCATCACTTAATCGCTCCGAACTACTATCTCCTCACTTCGAATAACTGGGTCAGCCCACCACAGACAAGCCAGTGTGGGAGACAGTAATACAGGCTACTGCCATCGGCACAACACCTGACGTGAGGCTGGGGAAATACTTGTGGGAGAGGAAGGAGTGTGGTGCTGGGGTTGAAATCTGGCACACCTAAGAGACAGCAAAGGGAGTGGGGGCCAGGGGAGCAAGCCCAGACCTGGGTTCTATGCCCAGCCCCCACCCCCACATGCTATAAGAAGCCACTGAGCCTCACTGTGCCTCATTTCATGCCTTAGAAAAGAAAGATGGTAGGCTTATCAGTGAGATGGCTGAGCAGGCAAAGCAACTGGCGTGCAAGCCCAACGGGCCACGAGTTCAATGCCTGGAACACGTGGGAAGTGGGATTGAGAACCAACTCCACAAAACTGTCCTCTGACCCTCAAGTGACCCTATAGAACGTGTATGCCCACATACAACAATAATACAATTTTTGTTTGAAAGAAAGAAAACAAAATGGTGGTCATAGCTCCTAAATCCTGGGGTTACTTGAAGTTAAAACAGAAGGACCATAGAGACTATTAGAGAGAGAGAGCACTTGCACCTATTACTGTGGACTCACACAGTTCTGTATATTGCTGTCCTTGCCATTGACAATGGGGTCAAGGTCGTGGAGAGGCATCTCTGCTTCCACCAGAGTTCCCCCTTCCTCAGGCTGCATTCGTGTCCTTTCTATGTCTCCTCTGGGGAGCACTCACCCTCAGGTACAAACAGTGCCCGCACGCCTACCTGAAGGTGATGGCGTAGGAGTTGGTCCCCTCCCTCTTCCGGATGAGGAAGGCTCCATCTCGGGGGATCCGCATCAGCATGTCCTCCGCTTCCCCCCTGCTCAGACTGTCATAGTACCACCTGCATCCAGAAGAGGAAAACAAGCTGGTGAGGGTCCTCCCAGATGGAGAGCCGGCAGGAGGCAATACCAACAGACAGGGACACCTGGGGCTGACGATGAAACTGCCACAGAAACCATGCTGTGACTTCCCTGACCTTGCACACCTCCAAAGACAGTGATTCCTATTGAACTTTTGCTTTATTTTACTGCAGCACTAAGGGTTAATCTAAGGTCACATGCACTCCAGGCACGTGCCCTCCCATATAGCCCTGGCTGGCCTTGAACTTCCGATCCACCTGCAGCTCAGCCTCCCAAGTAGCTGGGGGTATAGGAATAAGCCCCCCTGTCTGGAAGAAAGGCAGCAATGTTTTTATCAAGACCCCAGGAGTATGAGGAGGTCAAGGTGAAACTCAGGGGAGTCTCTTCTCTGCCCACCTGCCCAGCCCCAAAGGCTGGAGAGCTACAGCAGTGTCGCAGGGAAACATCTGGGGCAGGGAACACGGGTGAGGCTCAGAAAGATTTTGGTTACTAAAGATACAAAATGACAAGTTTGGAAAGGCAACTGGTATGAAAACAGGAAATGTTAATAATAATCATTATTATAATAACAACACTAATAATAATGTCACTGTAAATTATTCAGCTTCCTCCAAAAGCAAAAATGTTAAATCCACCTGCTTAACGATTATCTTGGTATTTCTGGAATGTGTTGACCTCTTTGCCAGGGATGGCCTGGAACTCTCTCTTTCGCGGATAAAAGAGGGAAAGGAGAAAGGAACTCGTCCTTGTGATTGCTAATCGTAAGTAAAGATCGTGAGTGCTAGTGTGAGTACTGGCTGAGTACTACGGACTAGCGTGAGTACTACGTACTGCCGTGATTGCTATCGTGAGCCCTATACTGTGATTCCTTTGACCACAGAGGGAGCCTTGACAAGCACAGACACTGCGGACCCAAACCGGTCTCTGAGATCAAAGCCCCAGACCTCAGGGCACTGAAAGAGAAGAAAGGGGGAAGAAATCATGGAGGGGAGAGAGAAGTGGAAGCTGGAAGGAAAGGAAGGAAGGACGCAAAAAAAGCTGGGCTGCACACACCTTTAATCCCAGCACTCCCCTCAGGAGGCAGAGGCAGGTGGATCTCAGAATCTAAAGCCAGCCTGGTCTACAGAGTGAGTTCCAGATAGCCAGGGCTACACAGAGAAACCCTGGGTTGAAAACAAAACATTGAGAACTGGAGAGATAGCTTAGTGGTTAGAGCACTAATGGCGCTTATGATCCAAGGGCCCACATGGTGGCTCCAAAGTGCCTGCAATTCCGGTTCCAGAGGATCTGACACCCTCTTCTGGCCTCTGTGGGCATCATATACACACCGTGCACATATATGCATGCAGGCAAAACCGCTCATACTCATAATTTTTTTTAGCTTAAAAAAAAAAAAAGAGTCACCCCCACCCCCAAATCACAGTGAATGGTGGCAAACAGGAAAGCGATGCTGTGAGGCTGTGAGGAGGACGAAGCAGAGGATTCCGGAGGCACATGGCAGACCAGTGGAGATTCAGAAACTCGGAGGAAGGAAAAGAATGAAGCTGGTCATGGGAGCTCCAGGAGCCACCATAACAAGTGTCTCGTTTTGAACAGGAGTGGCAATGGTCCAGATGGTATGATCCTTCTGTTTCTATCTACTGAGTCCTGGGATTACAGCCAGGACACCCAAGTTCATACAGGACTGGGAGGATGAGCCCAGGATTTTCGAGAAAACATCTCACCAAGATAGAAGCTGCCATGGTGATGGCAGCCATCTTAGCTGCTGACCTCACCAAGATGGAAGCAGCCATGTGACCTAATTTTCCAGGACATGTGGCCTAGTACCTACACAAGGCCAGCCACAATAGATAGATAGATAGATAGATAGATAGATAGATAGATAGATAGATAGATAGATAGATAGATAGATAAATAGATAAATATCTCTGAAATGAAAAAAAAAAAGAGTGAGTGCTCTTAACCAGTTCCCAGGATCCATGGCAGACAGCCCACATCTGTCTTTAACTCTAGCCCTAGGGGATGCAACTCCCTCTTCTGGCTTCAGTTGGCCCTGTACGCGCGTGTACATACCACACATGCTTGCTCACGCATGAGCGCACAAATAAAATTATTAAAGAACAAGCAAGAGAGAAGAGAGAGAGAGGATGGGACAAAGTCTGACAAGTGGGAATAGTTATCATAGACTTCTAAGAACCCACATTGTCAAAGAGAACGGGGTCCTGGAAATGAGAACCCCATAGTGGTCACACCTCCATGGGTCACCCACCCAATCCTAGGAACCTACGGCTTGGACTCGTGTGGGTTGGGGTTGGGCACCGGGTCTGTGAGCCGCAGCTCGAACTCCGCGCAGCGCAGGTGTGCCTCACGGTAGTGCTGGATGAGGGCGTAGATGCTGTTGAACGTGAGGTTGTCGGTCAGGTAGTACTTCATGACCCCATTCTCCATAGTAGACCGGATCCGGCAGTGCTGCACCCGGCCAGACCGCCTGTTGGGAATAGAGACAGGGATGTCCCATCAGAGCCAGGCAGGACACAGCCTGACCACACCACCTCCCACCCACCAGCCTCCGAGGAAGGGGGCGTTACCAGAAGGAGAGTGTGTAGTCATTGGGGAAGGTCTCGCTCTCCCGCACCAGGAAGGTGCCGTCCTTGGCCCCGGTCTCAGCACAGTACTCTTGCAGCAGCTTCTCCGCACTGGTCCTACTCTCCACCTTCTTGTGGAACCATTTCTCCCCAAAATGCAGCTCCGTGGGGGGAGTGTCCTGAGCCACAAGCATCCGAAAGGGCTTATTACAGCTCGCTCTGCCCTCTCCTGACAACTCATTGATGGCTGTTTCCAGGAGTCCTAAGGCAGGGGTTCAGGAGTCCCAGTACCAGAAGCCTGAACTAGGCCTGGACTCTACTCAAGAAAAAGGCCAAAGATGGGCAGCAGCTAGAGGGAACATGCAGCGCAGGGCATGGGGCGCCTCCATCACACCTCCCACCTACACCCTCCGGGGATTGCTGGCATTGGACAAAGGCCAGTCAGACCCTATTGGAAGCAGGAAAGAGCCTCAAATCTTACTGGTTAAGCCCTAGGCTAGCTAGCCAATCAGGAAGAGCTAGTTAAGCTTTGCTACCCAAAGCAATATCGCCCTAGAGCTAAGGATGCTCAAGCCAGCCCAGGTATGAGAAGCCACACAGTAAGTCTCCAGGTGGGGATTCTCCAAGGACAAGACCAGAAGGCTGAAGGCAAGCAGGTCTCCACCCACCTGGACCGGCTCCTCCTCCACAGCCTGTTCAATGTCATCACCGAAGGACAGCTTGGCGTCAGCAATGGCACAGTAGTGGCGCGTCCATTTCTAGAGAGCCAGGCTGGCATTAGTCTCCCCCAAGGTCTCAGCCCTATTGACTCTGAGGACCTATGGGACATCACCCCAGCATTCACTGGGGCAGCCCGGCGCCAGTTTTCACATTTATAATGATTTTTTTTTATAAGATCTGCTCTTAAAACAGCTACTTCTGGATTCTTGGTATTGTTCAGGACTCTTTAAGTGGGTGGTCTGGGAGCGGATAAGAGCGGATACAGATTTCCTGCTGCATTGACAGTCAGCAGCAGATCAGATCATGCAACCTCACTAGTAACTTTTCCTCATTCACTGACATTTTCCTCAGTACTGGAAACTGACCCCAGGGCCATATGCATGTTAGGTAAGAGCTTTGCCACTGAGCTACGTCCCCAGCCTGTCACCTGCTTTGTAAGCCTTTCTGGGTCCTTTCAGCCAATTGACCTAGCAGCATGTTCTTATTTCACTAATTTTTAAAAGTTACTATATAGTGTTAAATATTCTAACTATAGTTATTAAATAGTGTTATAACTATATATTATATATTATATATTATATATTATATATTATATATTATATATTATATATTATATATTATATATATTGTAGGTGTGCCAGGTGTGGTGCTGCACACCTTTAATCCCAGTACTCCAAAGGCAGAGGCAGGTGGATTTCTGTGAGTTCAGTGCCAGCCAGTACTACATAGTGAGACCCTGTCTCAAAAAAAAAAAAATTTTTAATAGAGTTGATTATGATATTTTTCATACATACATATCATTGTGTGACTAGATCCGTCCCCCTATTGCCTCTTTCATGATCCTCCCTCCCTGTGCTTCTCCCATTCCCAACAAATAGTGATATAAACTTTTATACCACTCATATCCATGACACACATACAAATTTAAATGCTTATAACTGCATGCATTTATATGTAACAAATCGTGTGTGTGTGTGTGTGTGTGTGTATGTGTGTGTGTGTGTGTGTATGACTGAAAAGGGGTGTGTGTGTGTGTGTGTGTGTGTGTGTGTGTGTATGAATGAAAAGGGGTGTGTGTGTGTGTGTGTGTGTGTGTGTGTGTGTGTGTGAGTGCACATGAGTGCAGTGTCCATGGAGGCCACAAGAGGTCATCAGATCCCCTGAGGCTGGAACTAGATATGGTTGTGAGCCTCCCATGTGGATCCTGGGCACCAAACTCAAAATACCCTGGAAGAGCAGCAAACGCAATTAGCCTCTCAGACATCTCTCCATCCCCCAGATATTTAAATTTTCTTAAAAATAGAGAGTCCACATATGAGATAAAGCACCAATATTCTTGTTTATCTTTTTCACATCCCAGGCTCCACATGTAAATGATATAATTTCATTCTTAGAGGCTGAATCGGACTCCACTGTGGATGCGTGACATTTTGTTGAGATTTACTTAAATTCTCCTTATTTCATATTTATAGGGTACTAGAACAGACAGGCCTTTGGATAACTCAAATGAATAGGAGTATCAGGAGGTATGGGAGAAGCATTAAAGCTTGAAAGACTTTATTCCACCACAAATAATAAATAATATTAAGAAAAGGAAGAGGAGAAGGAGGGGGAGTAGGAGGAAGAAAAAGATGATGATGATGGTGGTGGTGGTGGTGGGAAGAAGGAGAAGGAGATAATAATGAGGATTACCTAGGGTGGACCCAATCCCAGGTTGGAAGGCCACAGCAAGTTGCCTGCTAATAAATGTTGCTAATACATAGCAGCAAGTTGACTGCTAATATATGTGATGGGAAAAGGATGTTAGTGAATGCTATAGCTTAATCCAAAGCCTGTTCCTATATGGACTATGTATTAAAGGGTTGCTTGTCAACCAGTAGGGTTTTGGGAATGACCCACGCCATGAGGGGGGTTAGTCCATTTATTGATAAGTTCATAAGTGAACAGACAGCTGGGAGCTGGCCTGGCTGAAGGAGATGAGGCTTTGCCTCTGAAGGGCTAACCTCTCTTTTTTTTTGGTTTTTCGAGACAGGGTTTCTCTGTAGCCCTGGTTGTCCTGGAACTCACTTTGTAGACCAGGCTGTCCTCGAACTCAGAAATCCGCCTGCCTCTGCCTCCCAAGTGCTGGGACTAAAGGAGTGCGCCACCACGCCCAGCTGAAGGGCTAACCTCTTATCTCTTATCTTCTCTGCCTCCCCATTCACCATGAGGTGAGTGAGGCACTTGGCTTGTTCACACATACACAGTTCCCTGTCAGGATGCTCTGCCTCACAGTGAACTAACGACGCAGAAGCAACAGAGCCATGCAGCCACAGACTGAGCCCTCCAAAAGGGTTCATCTAACAAAGAGGAAAGGGCACGATACGGAAAGAAGATCCACAAGGAGCTGATGGTGTCACAGCCCTGTGGGTGCTCCGGTAGTTGCAGTCATAGTAGATACTCCTATTTGGGAGAGGTTTCTGCAAGGTCAAGGCAGGGCAGGGGGTAAGGAGCCCTCAGCTGTGGTGCATCATGGGAGTGTTATGAATCTAGGGTCTATGACATTGGTCTGTGTATAAGTACTTATGATATGGAATATGAAATTATTTGAAAACATTCTAATGCCATAAAAAAAGACAAGTCACATGGCTCCAAGTGGGCAAAGGCAGGGACAGTGCCAGACTTTAGGGTGGAAGCCTAGGACAGCTGAGAGTCAGCACCCAAGGCTCTGTGAGGGGAGGAGGGACCCAGACTCACCTGGTCGATGGAGTCCCACATATACAGCTCGCCCTGGGGCTTGTGCTCATCTTTCTTGTCCTCCACGTTGACGTCGACATCACCCTTGGGACCCAGCTTCTTATGCTGAAGGGGAGAAAGTTCACATAGCCCTCCTCACTGGAGACCCAAGTTCAGAGTCTTTGAAGCAACAAGAATTCAGCCACCATCCGCCACCCGGCATGCACTGCTCTCTCCACCTCCACCTTTGCCAACTCGTCTGTCATGCCCTATAATCTCAGCTCTGTGCTTGGCGAACTCTCCTCCCTCGGAGGTATCCCTCCTTGCCTCTCCATCTTTATCCCATCCCTGCCTTCTGTCCAGCTGGAAACCTGCTTCTGTTTCCTTATTCTCCAGGAAGTTGTGCTTTTGTGGGAGGTGGGGACTGAGCAAAAGAGAAGAAGTGTTACTGTCGCTTATAGGTTAATAAGCTGCGCTATTCCCCATCCAATCTCCCAGGTCCCTTCCTCCATGCTAAATTCTAACTCTGACTTTTTGGGGACCTGTGGAAACCCCACTGAAAATCCCCACCATGCAGCTACAGTAGGACGTCAGGATCCTTAGTCCCCAAATCACTTTGGGGACCAAAGCCTAATGCTCCTAAAACATCCTACCTTGTATGAGAAATATAAACATGTGCATACTTTATTTCACTACTCATCTGGTCTTTTTATCCTAACAACACAAGTATACAAATGTTGATGTCCCCAAAGTCCGATATCACGTGTCGCCTCCATAGAACAAGAACACCAGCCCCAGCATCCCACTGTCACTCAAACCCTGTTAAGCAGCTATCCACATCTCACATAGTGTGAGAGACCCCAAGGGCAGGAATGGGGCCTGAGCCACTGGAACCCCAACGCTCACACAGCTTCCATTTGCTTCATTTTTAAGACAGAGTCTCACTAGGACTGAGTCTCCAGCCCAAGCTGGCTGGAACTCATCGTCTTCCTAAGTTAGAATTGGTAGTATGAGCCAACCATTCTGCACACACACACACACCCAGAACTGCTCCTACCAAGGTCACTATGTAACTAGATTCTATATCATCCCCATTACCAGAGGGGCACAGAGGCACCCAGAGGTTAAATGATCAAGATCTTACCAAGATCAGAGAGATGGTAAGGAAGATGGGACCTGGAGTCTGGCACCAGACCTCTGATACAGACCCTCAATGATGGCAGTCCCAGGTAGACAGCAGCCCCACACGCCTACCTTGATAATGATCTTCTCACGAAGCTGACTGGGCGAGGGCAGCTGGTCAGCACTGGCCTCTGTGGGCTTCGTCAACAGCATGTCTCCTAACACTTCCTTGAACACCTTGGCCATGTGACGTTGCTGCTCCACACTGCAGTGCTCCTCGATAGACAAGATGACGGGGAAGCTGCAGGTGGCACAGGACAGAGTCAGCAGGGGGACAAGATCCAGGAACCTTTCATCATTGCCTCTACTGGTCAGAAAACACCCATTTCTCAGGCACTGGGGCAGGGTGGACGGTAGGTCAGTAATTGGGATCTCTGAAGCATGATCCCAGTTGAGCCCCCTTCTCTCTGTAAATCCGATATAGCAGCATCTTTTCATCATGATAGGAAGCTAACAAAGTCTGAGTGGGCATTGACCATCTCTGGGAACACAGGGTCCCTCGGGGCTTCAGTGGCAGATAGAGAGAGGAATGCCCAAGGAAGGGCTGAGGCTACATGGGGAAGGATGTATATGAGCCCTGTAGTCTGGCTAAAAGGCTCCCTGAGGAGAGAAGATGCTTGCAGCAGCATCCCTGTCTCAGCCCCACCCCACACTTGATCCAAGGAACTCAGGCAGGAATCACCTCAGAAACCTCCGGTCCTATTTACTGAACGCTGACCGTGCCTGGCACCTAGCGTTCAACACACGACCCTTCCAGGTCCATACAGTGATCACCATGGCTGCTAAGATGTGAGGATCCTGGCAAAGAACCACAAAGGCTGGCCATTCACAGAGCAGGACTATGAGAACTTTGGCGTCTTTAAAGACATAGAAATGTTACTTAAGACTATGTTTTTGCTTCAATCCCAGGTGCGGGATACAGGGGATGCTTCAGGTTATCCATAGCAGCTGACTGTGATTTGTCTCGTGCTATGCCAGGGGCATGATTCTGCCAGCTGATGATACTTCACGCTTGGAATTCTGGGGACTCTTGAAAGGACATTAAAAAAGGCCAGAGCCCCGACAGAAGCAGAGGCTGAAGCTGGAGCTGGTTGCAGTGGCTGCAGTTTGTCAATGGTCGTGAGCAAAGAGATAGGAAAAAGAAAGTGGCTATCCTGCAGACAAAGACTGGACTTGCCCCCAAGGAACTCAACACCGCTAATCAGCAGGAAATAGTCTAACAGGATTGATATCCCTTTTCCTCTCTCACCTCCTTTCTCTCCTACCTGGTGTTGGGGGGTTGAAAGGGTTTGGGGTGGAGAAGGGTGGTAGAAAGAAGAACCCAATAAAGTAGCGGTTACACTGGACAAACCGGAACAAAAGCATCTAGAACTCTTGGGTTCTAGTCCCAAGAGACGGCTAAGCGGTTAAGAGCTTATCATACTGCTCTCTCCGAGGACCTCAGTTTAGTTACCAGCACTAAGCTCAGGCAGCTCGCAGCCACCCGTAACTCAGCTGGAGAGCCAATGCCTCTGGCCTCCGCTAGCACCTGCACTCATGGGCACACACCCACTCAAACACACAAACACATAAACATAATTACAATAATAAACGTAATATTTAAGGGCCATTATCATGTCTTAAGGACACAAAGGCCACTTGATAGTAACTAGCCAAATGGAGTCCAAGCTCCCCCAGGCTTTGGGAGAAGTGGGCAATGTGTGTATGTGTGTATCTGTGTCTGCCTGTCCATCCATCCATGCGTCCAGTCCTAGCAGCTTTTCCCTTACAGGCCCACACCTCCAGGAAATCAGCCACTGACCTGGAGGTAACAAAGGCGTGGTCTCGGATGGCCTGAACAACATCATCAAACTTGATCTTGGTGGTCCGTGTCCAGCCGTGGTAGATAATGGGCTTCCCATCAGGCCCGTCCCAGCAGTCCACTGAGGGGAAAACACAGGCCCTCAGCATCAGCCACCATCAACCACGGCCACCAAGAGTGAACCAGTATACAAGACACGTGTTGGGCTGAGGCCATCAGGCTAGGCTCTGGTACCCATAACAGCTCTGTTCCCAAGGCTGACCCAGGTTCACCCACACATCCATGGTCCTATCTACAGACTTGCAGAACATGACACACTTCCTGAGAAACTCCTTCTAGTGAGCCATTCATTATAAAATATTCAAAATGGGTTTGATTTGCTTGTGTCCGCTGTTCAAGGCTCCCCTCTTTTGCCAGTTAGAAACAGACAGATTTTTTTAAAGGTTCAGTCATTATGCAAATGGAATAAGACTGTGGGAGCATGGTAACAAACTGGTGGATATCAAAGCTGGTGACTTCTGACTTCATTTTCTCACAGCTCTTTTTCCAAAGGAAAAAGCATAAACCCAGGAAGCCTGAGGGCAACTGCTACTAATCTCTGGCACAGAACGAGCAGGTTTGAAACACTTAAGGTGCCATCGATGGTCTGGGCCATTTTCTTAGCCACATACATGGCTATGGCTTAGAAAAGTGTCACCCAGCGTGGTTCCTGGAGTAGCGTCATTGAGGCTGTGTCCTTGAAAGGGACTGTGGGACCCCAGCCTCTTCCTTGTCCTCTCCCAGTTTCTACCTTATGGTCAAAGTGTTTGTTCTGCCACGTTTTCTTGCCATGACCTATCATCAAAGGCCCAAAGCAATGCTCCCAACCCAAGATACAGAACAATATGCCATTAAAAGCTCAACACCTCAGTTGTTTTACAGTGATAGGATGCTAACTAATCCAGACACATAAGAGCTTTGGTGATAGAATGAGTCTGGGAAGGATAGAACCAAAGATGAGCTGGGGAGATAGTTCAAGGGATAAAGTATTTACTCTGTAAGCATGAGGACCAGAGTTCAAATCTCAGAGCCCATGTAGACACTGGGCAAGTGGAGACAAGGGATGTATGAGACAAGCTGTAGCTAGGCTAGAGCTACAGGTTCACTGAGAAACGCTTTCTTAAAAATAAAGAGTGATTGAGGAAAACAACTGCTGTCAACCTCTGGGTTATACACATGGTTATATACACACATGTGAACACACTTATGTGTGCATGTACACACACACACACACACACACACACACACACACACACACACATACACACAAAGAGCCAAAGAGGTGAGGAAAAAAGGCAGACAAAAGCAAGGCTTTGCCATCTGCTCAGCCACAGACTGCCCCTGACTGTCCCTGTCATGCTTGCTCTCAGACCCTCACCTACAGACATGTGGCTCCTGGGTGTGGTGTGTCATGCTAACTAGTATGTGTCTGTGTTCCTCTTAGCAGAAAGTGGACCTTGCTGCTGGTCCCCTGCTTCCCACTTTATAAAGACTCTTTCTAGGTGCACCAGCCAATCTATTGCCCAACCAGATGTCACTTTTGCTTGGGGACAGTTATCTTTTAGGAAAAAATCCTTAGTCACCTCAGTTCCCTGCCTAGAGTTGCTCTGCATGGGGACTTCTCAGCCTGTCTCCCTCCCCATCTCCCACCAAAACTGAAGTCTCTCTCTCTTTCCCTCTCCCTCTCCCTCTCCCTCTCTGTCTCATACACACACACACACACACACACACACACACGTAAAATAAAATAAAAGCAACAAGCAAGCACTGAGCAATCGTAGCTTTGCTTATTGCATCATCTTGGCTAAGACGGAAAACTCACGCTCAATGCAGCGGCAACCAGCGCGCAGACAGCGGATATACGCTTCCGTGGAGGACTCACTACGCAGCTGGTCCCCAGTGAGGTACCTGAGGGACAGAATGACCCGAGTCAGAGAGGCAATCCTGTACACAGTTCATGCTTGGAGACCGTCTGAGCCCAAGATCTTCTGATGGAGAAACACCCAGGCTAAGGTCTGGGCCACACGCACGCCATCCTGAGGTCTTGGGTCCAGAACCACCAATAAGATGTGCACGATAGCTACCTAAGCAATCTGAATGCAATGAAGACAGTATGGACCTTTTGGAGACCTGAGCTGAGGGTGTCAGGAGTGAAGACGAAGCAGAACCCGCGCTAATGACCCCTGGAGCTGCCCACTGGGCTCTGGGTATCAGCAGAAATAGGCCCATGCTTCATCACTGAGATCTGCGGCCAGCGTGGGCAGGCTCAGCAAATCCTGGTAGAATTTACGGTACCATGAACCTAGTCAGCAAAACTACCATAAAATATGTTTTTTTTAAAAAGCATGCAGTAGTCATGTTTCTAGATCTGGCTTATTTCACTCAACATAATGATTTATGGCTCAATCCATTTTCTTGCAAATGTCATGACTTCTCATTTCCTCCACAGCCTCGCAAAGTTCTATCGTGATATATGTGTAACATATATATGCATTACATAGGAATTACACTTTCTGTATCCATTCCTCTGTTAGAGCATTCATTGATTAGGTTATTTAAGAGAGCTTTTGATGTTTTGAAAGACAAATGACTATCGCCTTGCCTTCTCTCCAGACCACCTGCCTTCTCAGGACAATTCCTCAGCTGTCTCTAGGCTTGGAGAATCCACCATCCTAAGATAAGAACTCGAGATGCACCGCCTACCCATTCCCCTGGAAAAGGGGTCACCTTCCCAAATACCTAGAGGATGACACACGGGGGCAGAGGGGATTTTCTCATCCCCTGTTTGAAAGAGCACTTTGCAGCCTAGAAGTCAAACAAACCCTCACCCTGAAAGTCTGACTGAACACTGAGGCCAGGAGGCAGCATCCCTGCTCACTCCCTTCATCACCCTACTCATTTGCAATCAGCATAATTACCCAAAGAAGTAGATGAGCTCTGTCACTCTCTGGGTGAAGAGGTCGGAGGCTCCCTGTGACTCTCTGTGACTTATAAGCTGGCCCTCTAGCCTGCTGCTACCCTCCCAGACTCTTCATTCTCACTCCAGCCTTAAAAATGCCTCCCAGCTGTTCCTGCCCCAGGGCCTTAGCACATGCAGGAAACTCTCCTTCTCACCCTGCCTCTGTTCAGCCACCAGCTGATGCCTAGGGTTGACAGTCACTGGAAGCCTTCTTCTCTAAGCACCAGGGAATGAGACTCCCTCGTTCACTGAGGAGTCCACACACCTCATAGGCGAAGAGCCTGGCCCATGTCAGATGTTTCCACAAATACCAGCTCACTGGCTGAGTGAACGTTTTGATGGTGTGATGACCAAGTCATAAAACATCTGCTCTGTAAAGTTGCTTAAAAGGCCATAGAAGGCTGGAGAGATGGCTCAGCAGTTAAGAACACTGACTGCTCTTCCGAAGGTTCTGAGTTCAAGTCCCAGCAACCACATGGTGGCTTACAACCATCCTTAATGACATCTGACTCCCTCTCCTGGTGTGTCTGAAGACAGCGACAGTGTATTTACATATAAAATAAATAATAAATAAAAAATCTAAAAAAAAAAAGTTTAAAAGGCCATAGATACTGGCTGGAAAGAGAGCTGTGTTCCCGGACCCCTTTGACCCTCCCCACCCATTCACAGCCAGCTCTGCCGGAGCCAGCCTGGGCTCATCCGGAAACTCACGTGTTGTGGGAAGAGGAGATCCAGTAGTGGGACAAGGGGTTGTTCATGTCCTGCATGTCCACTGCATCGTACTTCTCGTCCCAGATGCTGTTCTCCCGGGAGAACAGATACGTGAGGAACTGAAAGAGACGACCAACACGGAGTCACCGTGGCACAAGAGGCACAGAGTCTACTTATTCTTAGCTGGCACCTGAGCAGCCAGGCAAGGCGGCTCTGACCTGTGAAACTTATAGATGGTCCCCAGACATCGGTTTCTCGAGGTTTCAGTACAAATGGCTCTGATTGCAGCCATCCTTCTTGTGATGGTTTATATATGGCTGGCACAGGAAGTGGCACTATTAGGAGGCATAGCCCTGTTGGAGTGGGTGTGGCCTTGTTGGATTGGGAGTGGCCCTGTTGGAGTGGGTGTGGCCTTGTTGGAGTGAGAGTGGCCCTGTTGGAGTGCGTGTGGCCTTGTTAGAGTGGGTGTGTGTCTGTTGGTGTAGCCTTAAGACAGTCTAGCTGCCCTGAAGTCAGTCTTCCACCAGCACCCTTCAGATGAAGATATAGAACTCTCAGCTCTGCCTGCATCATTCCTGCCTGGACACTGCCATGTTCCTGCCTTGGTGATAATGGACTGAATCTCTGAAGCTGTAAGCCAGCCCCAATTTTAAATGTTGTCCTTACAAGAGCTGCCTTGGTGGTGGTGTCTACTCACAGCAGTAAAACCCTAACTTAGACACCCCGTATCAACATAAGCACCTCCTGGACCTACCCACCATTTCCCTTTTTAACGTGTATCCCAAATGTCTGCTGCTGTCAGAGCTCCAGCTGCCCACACCGAAGCGTTACATTGTATCAGCGACTAAGCCTCTGCGAGTCCAGCACAGCTTTGGAGACAGAGCACTCTGGATATGAGAACATCAAAGGGTGGAAAGACACCAGGCCTAGGGGCTCAGCTATGTCATCCCAGATACTCAGGAGGATCAGAGTCAAGGCTTGTCTGGGCTACAGGGAGTTCAGGTCTAGCCTGGACAAATTACTGAGAACCTGCCTCAAAGCAAAAAGAAAAGGAGGGCTGGGGATTAGCTCAGTGGTAGAGTGATTGGCTAATGGGTACAAAGCCTCAGGTTTTAAAAAAAAAAAAAAAAACTGAAGATAAAAGGGAAACAGAGAGAAAGGGACAGAGTTTCCTGTCCCAACTCCTGGAAGCTTTAAAATAAATAAATAAATAAATAAATAAATAAATAATAAGAAAAGAGAAGAGGGCTGGAGAGATGGCTTCATGGTTCCTCTACTGTGATGTAAAATGGAGATGGGGAAAACCCCAGAAGCTCCAAGGTCTGGGAGCCCAGCATAAAGAGACCCTGCTTCAAATAAGGATGCATACTAGGACCTACACTTAAGGCTGTCTGTCCTCTGACCTCCTGGGGGCCGGGTGGAGGGACAAAATAAACATTACAAAGAGTCCCACTGTTATAGGTCTGTGGTAGAACCCCTGCCTAGCATGCAGAAGGTCCTGGGTTCAGTTCCTACCATGGCAAAAACAAGGAGGCCGAGAAGGGGCCCAGGGACTTTCCCATCTACCCACTCCTAGCATTTAAATAATAATAATAATAAATCAGAAACACCGACTGGCTCAGAGGTACATTTTACTGCCATAAACAGCCCCAGCGAGCAAGTGACAAGCCATGTCCCTTCTGATCCTCCCCGGCCACCTGTAAAAAGAAGTGTCCTCTATAAATGGCTCACACAACCATCAAACATTTGTCAAGTTCAGTTGGCTTCTCCCTGATGGCGAACGCCCTCTAGTGGCGAAACAGGTAATCCCACCCAGGTAAGAATCAGGAAAATGAAAAGCAGGATTAATCCCCACCCTGGGAAAACCACTCCTTACACGGAGTCAGTCCCCCGGACACCTGACAGTGACACCTTCCGAGGGGAAGGGATAAAGGAAGTCCTGCTCACGTGACATGCCCCAGCCCACTCACCTCATCCACAAATAAGAAGGGCTCTGCGGTCTCTCTCATTGTGTCGTCGATAAACTTGGTCATCCGCTCCCGGACTTTGTTCAGATCCTGAGCCCATAGCTCCTTAAAGATGTCGAAGATAACACAAAGTCACCAAAGGACAGGCAAGGTCCTCCTCAGGACCTAGTCAAGGTGATCAAAGACTGGACCCAATGTCAAACCTATGTCATTCAGAGCCACATAAATAAGGCTCCATCCTGGCATGGTCTTTGCCAGGGGCGAGCAGATGCCTTCTGCATGGGTCACCCGCTATCCTCACTCAGCAGTCACCACCGTGTGAACGCAGCCACAGACCAAATACAGGAAAATGAGCATAGCTGTATTGCAATGAAACTTTATCAATAAAAGTAACGACAGACTATGATCTGCTAAGAACTCAGAGCACTAGGCCACGGGTGTCAGTATGAAACAGCCAGGGACTGTGGTGGACTATGCCAGTGTTAACAGTTTAATTATGAAATGCCGCCCCCCCCAACACACACACACACACACACGGGTTCATGTGTTTGAACACCTGGGTTACCAGGTCATGGCATTGTCTGGAAAGGCTGTGGAACCTTCCAGAGATAAGAGGCTTGCTAGGGGAAGTAGGTCGCTAGGGGTGGGCTTTGAGGTTTTATAGTCCAGCCCCACTTCCTGTTCCTGACGAGAGAGGCCATGTGACCAGCTCCGATTCCTGTCACTGTGCTGTTCCCACAGGCTGCCATCTCTTCCCAAATATGATGGGCTATAGCCCCTCTAAGTCTAAGCCAGAATAAAGCCTGCCCAGTTGAAATAGTTTCTTCTGGTCACAGCAACGAGAAAAGTAACTATACAGTATAGCCAGCCTACTGGGGTGTCTCCCCTGGCTCAGCCAAGGTGACAAGTCACGTGTCTTCTTTATACAGCCTCATCCATGAAAGGAGGGTCCCAAAAGTTATACACCGCGCAGGTTTGGAAACAGGACCACATGAAGTCAGTTGTGTGCTTAGTGCAGTGTTCTTCGCTGCAGGAAGCCTCCAGTTTCTGGTAGTTTATTCTAACAGCCTCGTCCCCGTATGGTCCTCTAACCTGCCCCACCCTGCAAGCCATATGATGTCACTGTCACATAGAGAAGAGGACACACAGGCTCAGGATGACTTCAAGACGATCCCAGGTCTCCAGAGCTCATGAGAACCAGGGTCAATTTCCAAATCACTCAACCTGGGCAAAAGAACTGAGATGGACACCTCGCATCCCCTCCCCCAGGGGTCAGCCAGGCAGAGCCACCCCGATAGACAAATCCAGCCCCACTAGCAGATTCAGTACAATGCTGGACATTCCAGAAACATTTCCTTAATAAAAAACCACAGCATGCAGTGACCTTTCTTCTGCTACATTCTCCGAAACCTCAAATATCCACAGGCAACAAGATGAACGATACCACAGACCCGATGCTGGCCAATGCCTTCTGGGTTTCAGACATTCCCCAGTGTCTCTCCTTGTGTCTGAGATGAATGTGTGATTGGGTAGGAAGGGACACGGGGTGGGGTGGGGGTGGGGGGACGGGGACGGGGGTGTGTCAGAAAGAACAAAAGCCCAAAGACAGACTGAAACAGGATGGTGAGGCCCTACTTCAGCAACACAGGACTGTGGCTAGCTAACAAGTCTCCCCAGACCACAGACACCAAAATAGCCAGCAGGCTGTGAGTTCCCTGAATGGAAGGTTGTTAACAGCATAGAGCATGGGGTTCAGGATTTAGCTCAGTGGTAGAGCACTAGCCCGGGGTTCCGTCCTCGGCTGTGGGGGTGGAGGTGGGGGGAGAACCAAGAAGCAACACCACAAGTGCAGGATGCTTAGTGCAAACACCTTGGCTCCCTGGGTACCTCAAAGGGCCTGAATGGCCCTTCTCTCCTTCCCCTGCAAAGCACACGCGTTTATCAAAAGACATGAGCACTTGCTAATAGAACTGGAGGCTGCTTTCTGGCTGGGCAGAGACCAGGATCTTCCTAAAGAAGTTTAGAATCCCAAGATGCTAGGGGTTCAAATGTGGGATGGTAAGGTGGCCTGAGGGTAAAGGTACCTGCCACCAAGCCCAACAACCTAAAATCTGATCGCTAGGACACTAGTGGTAGGAGGAAAGCTTTTAGCAGTCCCAGCAAGCCGTCCTCAGACTGCCCAACAGAATTCACTGCCCACTGTGTTTAACATCCTTGGGTCTTAAGAGCTCACTCAGGCTAAGCAAACAGAACCTCTCTCCTCCATCACCTGCATTCAGTGTTCCATGCTGTCAGGCGTGGTATGCATGCCCAGCACCCCGAGCCAGCAGCTGCCACTGCCCAACCTCAGGCTGTTAACCTTGTGGTAAATGTCCCTCTCTGATCACTAGTCCCTTTCTATCACTATACTATGATAGAGCCCAAACATAGAGTGTGAAGGTACAGAATGGTTGTATCAGCTATTCAGGAAGCTGAGCCAGGAGGACAGCAAGTTCAAGGCCAGCCTGGGCTATAGAAGGAATTCAAGGCCAGCCTGGGCTAAAGAGGGAGTTCAATGGCAGTTTGAGCAACTTAGTAAAACATGTCTCAAAAACGTGTATCACAGGGGAACGTTTAACGGCATCTTCTCGCCAGACACCAGCATGGTACCCAAGAATACACACACACACATACTAGGGTGACTTTGTACCATCAGATAATGACATCCCAACAGGAAACTCCTGTGACTCTTCCACCACACTAGGAGCCACCACATAGATGCCATCTGGGGAGTCTTAGTTCTCATCCCCCAGGGGACCAGCAGGTTTGGTCAGCCTAGTCACCTCCTCCCATCCAGAAGGAATGGCCACCCAGGAAAACACTCCTGGTGTGGCCCCTGGGGATGATCTGGCACCAGCCAGGGTGAGGGACATCTTATTCAAGCCCTCAAGTCCCCTGCCATTGCTTGCTCATTGGAAGTCGCGACAAGATTCAGCACGCCATGTTATCCTTTTCCAATGTGAACGCCCTTGATCTCCTTCAGCTGTCTTCCTGCTCTAACTAAAACTTCATGGGCTCACAGAGACTGGAGCGGCAGACATGGGAGCTGCATGGGTCTGCACCCAGTCCTCATGTAGATGTTAGGAATGCTCGTTTGGTGTTCTTGTGGAACTCCTAGCAATGGGCGCAGGTGTGTCTCTGACTCTTTTGCCTGCTCCTGGGACTCTTCCTCCTTGTGGGTTGCTTTGTCGAGCCTCCATATGAGAGCTTTTTGCCCTGCCTTGTTGTATGCGGTTTGGTCCTGTTTAGCTGCTGTCTCTTGGAGGCCCGCTCTTTTCTGAAGAGGAAAGGGGTGGGAAGTAGATCTGGAGGAGAGGGGAGGTGGCGGGGGGGGGGGGGACTGAGAGAAGTGGGGGAGGAACTGTAGTCAGGATGTATTGTATGAGAGAAGAATCTATTTTCAAGGAAGGAAGGAAGGAAGGAAGGAAGGAAAGAAGAAGGAAGGGAAGGAGGGAGGGAGGGAGGGAGGGAGGGAGGGAGGGAAGAAGGAAGGAAGGAAGGAAGGAAGGAAGGAAGGAAGGAAGGAAGGAAGGAAGGAAGGAAGGAAGGGGCTAGAGAGATGACTCAGCAGTTAGGAGCACTGACTGCTCTCCCAGAGGTCCTGAGTTCAATTCCCAGCAACCCCATGGTGGCTCACAACCATCTGTAATAGGCTTCGATGCCCTCTTCTAGTATGTCTGAAGACAGTGACAGTGTACTCATATACATAAAAGAAATAAATCTTAATAAAAGAAAGAAACAAAGAAAGAGAGAGAGAGACTGGGAATTTGAGGAAACCTGGTGATATTGGACAGCAGTCTAAGGCCCTACCCCACCTCAGGGACACCACAGCTATTCTATGACAGCAGGCATCCAGGGAAGCACTTTGTCCCTGACACCCCACCTCACAATCCTCTCACCTGCTGTTCATGTAAAAGAAACCTTTGGAAGTCCTGCAGGTAGACAGCCGAGGCATCCGGCCGGTCTGTGTTTCTGTCCTCAGAGAAATGACACAGGGTGGTTAGAGAGAGGGTTCACCTCTACCCTGAACCCCAGCCCAGCCATGCTGAGCACACCACTGACCCTCGAAGTCGAGATTTAAGAGACTCAAAGAGGGATCCCAACCAAAGAGTCTTAGAGGCCCCGGACAGCACTCAGGAGCTCCAGGAGGTCTGGGGAGCACAGCAGAATGTGGAGTCCACAAACAGAATGGAACCAGAGAGGGAAGAGGCGCATCCGGAAGAGAAGGGGTGGGGGTGGGGAGGAGGGGAAAGCAGGGGGAAAGAGAAACCTATTGGTTTGTCACATCCCCTGAACCTACGGGAAGAAAGCCTGAGGTCACGGTCCTCCCTACAGAATCTTCTAGACCCTCCTCACAATACTCCACACCTTACGGATTCTGTTCACTCGCTCCTGCTGTCCTACAAAGCTGGGGTCAGTAACTGCACACAGTACCCCCACCCGCCACCAGAGCTACAAGGACACAGAGGCCCTGAACAGCAGCAACGTGCCCGAGGTGTCTCACCCTAGGATGAACACGGAGGAGTCTTTTTTGAATTCGTCAAGTATCTGAAACGAGAAACAAGCAGATCATAAGAGCATTGGACAAATCAGCTTATGCCGGTGAGATTTTTTGTTGTTGTTGTTTGCTAAGTCATCAGTGGGCTGAAGAAATGGCTCAGCAGTCAGGAGCAGTTGCTGCTCTTGCAGGAGATGTGGGTTCGATTCTCAGAGCCCACACGGCAGCTCACAGCTATCTACAACTCCAGTTCCAGAGATCCAACACCCTCTTCTGGCCTCTGTGGGCACGAGGCACACATATGGTGACATTATGTGCCTGCAGGCAAGATACTCATATACATAAAATACAAATAAATCTAAAGAATAATAAAGGAAAAATTACTTTAAAAAATTATCAAAGCAAGGGTCCTCGTTAGTTTTTTGCGGACTTGACACAAGCTAGTGTCGTTTGGGAAGACAGACCTCAATTGAAAAAAATGCCTATAGGCAAGTTTGTAGTACATTTGCTTGACTAATAATTGATTTAAGCAGGCCCAGCCTACTGGGAGTGGTGACGCCCCTGAGCGGATGGTCCTGGGAATGCTGAGCAAGCCAGTAAGCTGCACCCCTCCGTGGCTTCTGCCTCAGTTCCCGCCTCCAGGTTCCTGTCCTTCTAGGGTTCCTACCCGACTTCCCTCAGAGTGACAGAGTGCGGCCTGAGAACTGTAAGATGAAATAAGCCCTTTCTTCCCCAAGTTGCTTTCGACCACAGCACCTCTCATGCAATGGAAACATTACTGAGACAGCCAAGATGGCTCAGCCTGGGCAAAACCCACTGATGTAGGACAATGCCTAGACTGATCTAGCAACAGAAATCACAGCATCTCAACAGGCATAGAAAAAAGAAAAATAAAATGTACATATCAATGTGGTATTTTGAATGTGGTGGCACCCACCTGTCATCCCAGCACTTGAGAGGCTAAGGCAGAAGAAGAAGATCGTGAGTTCAAGACTAACCCAGACTATACAGGGAGACCTTGATTCATAAATAAATAGAGGCTGGACCAGAGAGACTGCTCAGAGGTTAATGGCAAGTGCTGCCAAACCTTACAACCTAGGGTCCTCACAGTGGAAGGAGAGAATGGACTCTCACAGGTTGTCCTCTGGTCTCTACAATCATGCCATGGTACACACAGCCCTCTCATCCCATGCCCCCATCAAACAGAGAGAGAGAAGAGAGAGAGAGAAAGGGAGAGAGATTTAAATTGTTGTTTATTGTTGTTTTTACAAAGGCTGGAGATACAACTCAGGGTAGACAGGTATTTACCTGGATTTGACTCCTAGCACTACACATACAACATGCACACACAAACACACATATATCACAAACACCATACACACTGCACACATAACACACAACATACTACACACACATAGTATACATACCCCATATACACACATACATACACACCACACATACCACAAGCACACATCACAAAAACAGCACACATTACACATATATACACAGCATACACACACATGCATACACACCACACACATATACACTACATACATACACACTGACATACATGCACATTGACACACACGCACACACCACACATACATTCATCACACATACACACACTACCCCCACCACCACCAGAGACCACCTCTGGTGTCTCTGTCACATGTCTCTGACTCCATGAGTGCCACCAGGCTGTCCCCACCACAGTGGACTGAGACCGTGGGCCACAACTCAGCCTTTCCCCATTGGAGGTCTTCTATCTGGGTACTGTGGTCCCGGCAACAAGCGGTAACTTACACTGTTCTGTGTTTACTGCTGTATTTCAGACCTTTAATATTTCACAGATGACCCTTTTACCATTCTGCTTTCAGGGCAGAAAAGGAACATAGGGCCATATCAGCTCTTCCCTTGTGCCCTCTGAAATGTCAACCGCACATTCGAGGAGCTGAGATGCGCCTCCCTTCTGATCTCCATCTGCACCAGCTCACTGGCTGAGCCCTGTGCACACACATGCACATATATGTATAGATACAGATATGCACTCATACACAAGACTCATGTGTGTGTGCATGTAAACACAAACATACATGCTCACATGCACACATTGAGATACGCATATGCACACAGGTGTACCTACACACTTTTGTGTGCACGCATGTACATACACATATGCTCCTGGACTGTTTCTAGCTAACAGCCTGGCAAACACTCTGTCCACCTTGCCTGCCTGATCAATAACACAGTGATTGTGTAAAGGTGAGATGTATTCTAGGTGGAAATGACCCTCTAGTCACTGGCCTGTGACAGATCTTGTAAACAGCTCTGCGTCCAACAGTCAAGTCCTCTGGCCACCCACAGGCTGGAGATAGGGGGTGCCCCAGGTACCTGGGTGTCCCATACTCTGGAAAGATGTCTGGAAACATCTCTCATCACCAGCCTGAAGGTTGGACTACCCGTTCAAATTCAGAAGCACTCACACACACACACACACACACACACACACGTTTCTTTTGAGAAGGTGGGGTGTCAGGCATGGCAAGGAGATTATTGGCCTCATTTGGCACTTGGCTCACAAGCCAAATGAGGATGTAGAAAGCATTTCTTGGTGAGGCTCTGTGGTCAAACCTAACCCAACAGGGAGCCTGGGTGGACACTGGGGTCTGAGTAACTCCAGATATCAGTGAGCCTGTCCACCCCAGTGAGCTGTCAGCAGGGTCAGAGGACATGTCTGTGCCAAGCACGGTACCCACTTGGGTCATGCAAACAGCTGTTGTACAAGTCAGATGACTGACTAAAATAATGGAGGAATTATTCTCCTCATGCTCAAGGAAGGCCCCAGCTGGACAGGGGAAGGGACCGACAAAGGGAGAGGAAGACGGTAAGACCCACAGGGCTGAAGATGGGGAACTGAGTTTCCAAGGGCCGGAGGATAGCACAGCACGCTGACAGTCTCGTCTTCTGAAGGTGGGAGCAATGAGTTTTCAGGAGCCCAGGGACAGTCACCAGGGTAGAAACCAACCAGAGTGTCACTGCTAAATCTGAGGATTCCTATCCCCCATCCCAGCTACCTCAGGCTAGAATCACCTGCATCCAAAATGATCCATCAAGCCATCAGGATATCTCAGGGAATGTGGGCCCTTCCCTTCCGACACTTGGCCATGAACAAGCTGGGTGGGCAACCTCTAGACTTACTGGACACACAATCCCTGGCCTGACCCCAGGTGGTCTCTTGGGCTCTGTGACCTAAGAGGGGAAGGAGAAGGGGAAGGAAGAAAAGGAGAAAGAGAATGAAGAAGAAGAAGAAGAAGAAGAAGAAGAAGAAGAAGAAGAAGAAGAAGAAGAGGAGGAGGAGGAGGAGGAGGAGGAGGAGGAGGAGGAGGAGGAGGAGGAGGAGGAGGAGGAAAAGGAAGAAGGAAGAGGAAGAGGAAGAAGGAAAAAGAAGAAAAAAGGAGGAGGAAGAGGAAGAAGAGGAAGAAGGAAGAAGAAAAAAGGAGGAGAAGCAGCAGCAAGAAGAAGGAGGAGAAGGAGAAGAAGAAGAAGAAGAAGAAGAAGAAGAAGAAGAAGAAGAAGAAGAAGAAGAAGAAGACGAAGAAGACGAAGAAGACGAAGCAGCAGCAGCAGCAGCAGCAGCCTCACCTAGACCTCTGGGTTTTAAATGTAGGTCATTAATTTTAAAATGCCAACCCACAGGCCAAACCAAAAATGAGATACCAACTCAGGTGCCATGTGGCATTCTGACCACCAGAGGGCGACCTTGGCATGGCTGAATGTTTTCCCAGGGTTCCACCTAGCACATTCCAGGGAGAATAGGGAGTCCTTAAACCTCAATTCAATCAGTATGTTTCTCCGCCCTCCCCACCCCTCCCTCCTCCTCACCCCCTCTCTCCTTTCTACCATCCTCCCTCCCCTTCCTCTCCCTCTCTCCTCTCTCTCACATGCACACAAGCCTACACAGAAACACACTTTTTGTTTTTTTAAGCTGTAATAAAAAGTTTAGGTTGTGGCTGAGCATTGGGGAAGCTGAAGTAGGAGAGTCAATTTGGGGCCAACCTGGGCTACATAGCAAGTTCTAAGACAGCCTAGGCTACTATCGAGGTCACTTCAACGTGAAAGAGTGTAAGTTGAAATACATCTTGGATTGGGGATGAGGCATGCTGTCTTAACAACAACAGAAAGTGACTAAGAAAGGAATTTAAGTGAGGCTTAAGGAGGCATCCTAGTAGGAACCCAGAAGACAGTGGCAAAGTGTATGTGTCATGTATGTGTGGTCATATATATATATATATATATATATGATATATATATGATAACATATATTCTGTGTCACTGTACATTGCATGTGATCTGCTTTTTAATTTTGATTTCACAGGGGTTAACAGTTTATGACAATTCCAAGAGTCTCAGAAGAGACCCTGAACTTTACGGTGGTCTCGGGGCTAAAAGACCATGGGGACTTTTGAAGTTGGACTGAATGCCTTTTGTACGATGATGTTCCACACGCCTATTTTGGCCAGGGAGTGGGAAATGCTGGCTTGAATAAAAATGGGCCCCATAGGCTCATACACTTGCATGTTTAGTCCCCAGTTGAATATCTGTAAGGATTAGGGGGTATGGCCTAGCACATACAAAGCCCTGGTCCCCTCCTGACCCTATAACCTGCTACCTCAGGGTAACTCACTCTATAATCCCAGCGCTCATTGGCTGGAGGAAAGAGGATTGGAAGTTCAAGGCCAGCTTTACATGAAGTTGAGGTCAGCCTGGACTACAGAAAATCCTGTCTCAAAAATAAAGTCATAAAATCATAAAACTCAGAGAAGGCTATGAATAATTTGCAGGATTTCCTTCCTAGGTGATCTAATAGTGTGCTGTGCATTATACTGTATTTTGTTTTTCATATACTCAGAGTTATGATCAAATTTATGGCTATGGAATTCCCACCAGGAAGATCAGCAACCCCCATGCCCTGACGTGTCTCCTACAGCTCCACCATGGTTGCGGCCGTTTGCTGGTCTCCTGAAGTCATCCACGGTCACTCTTGCCCATGCGTCCTTGACTCAGTGGGAAGCTAAGCCTTTCCCTGTGGGCTTCTCGGCTCTGCGCCTGAAGCAAACACGAGAAGAGCCGAGGGTCCTCTTACCGATTTTTGCTGGTCAAACATGAGTTTCTTATAGAAGAGATGGAACTGTTCAAAGCTGAGCTCATCTTTCTGTGCGCCGATTTCCTGCAAGCACAGAAGGCAAAGGTGAGCGCACATAGTCGGGTGTCCACCCTCACACCTCCGCCCTCTACACAAGAACTGAACAGCTGGAGGAATCAACCCAACGTCCTCTGAAGTCAGTGATTCCCTAGCCTATATGTATATATATGTGCATTCTTATGTAAACACATATACATAAGAATATATATATATACATATGCATATATACAACAATTCCAAGAGTCTCCTAAGAGACTTTGGACTTTACAACAGTCTTGGGACTAAAAGGCCATGGGGACTTTGAAGTTGGAGTAAACACATTTTGCATGATGATGTGACTACATGTCTATTTTGGCCAGGGAGTGGACCCGTGTATGTGTGTGTGTGTGTGTGTGTGTGTGTGTGTGTGTGTGTGTGTAAGTGTTGTACATATATACATACATACATACATACATACGTGTATGTATAAAGAAAGAGAGAAAACCACACAGGGATTAATAATAACATTTTTCTCTTCTCCCTCTCTGTCTCTCACGCCTGCTTTCTGTCTTGAGGAGGAGGAGATGGGCAGGTCCAAGAATGGCAGGGTCAGGATCAGCTTGGGTCTGCTGTCCCAGGAACTCAGTAGTACTCAAAGGAATGAAGTTGTTCAGCAAGGGGAATCCCACGAATGACACTGACATGACTGGGTGAGCCTCCTATGGGGGCTCCCCGGACCACGTGTTCATTTCCCGACAGCATCTCTCTGTGGGAAAGTTTCACCTTCATCTCCTCCATCCATCTATCCTTGCCCCCTGCATCCCATCATTCCTGGGGCAGAGAGACTTTGCTGGCTGTCCCACCCACAGCTCAAGAACATAGCCTACTTCAGTAACGGGGGAAGAAAGGACAACAATTAGGAAAATGGGCAGTTAGAGTAAGAGGACAAAACGCAATGGCAGATGTCCTCAGTACCCTCTCAAAGGCATCTGCCGCAGCAGTTTACAAAGGACCCATGTGCTCCTGTAACTAAGGTGACCAACTGCAAGAAGGTCCAGAAAGTGCTGAAAGGCAGACTGGTTCAGACAGATCTGCACAGATGTCCCAAGTCACACCATCCAGCAACATAGCCTTCACTTGCTCCATCCTCAAGAAGTCTTCCAATAGTCACAGGGTTCCATTGGATAAACCAGGACTAATGTGCTCGGAGGCAGAGGGCTCTGTTGGATGCCATTCCACAGAGCCCCAGGCCAGCATGGGTTCCTGAGAGAGGCACTAAGCAAGCCTAAATTCTTGTCCCCCAGCTGAGCTGCCATACTTACCACCAGCTTGTCCTTGAGAAACTTGATGCCGCTCACTTTGAAGTTGACCAGGGGCAAGATGGTCTTCAGCTCCCGGAGGCTGATGCTGCAAAGACAGAAATCTCAATCCCAATAGCCTCAGGGTGGCCAGAGTGGGAAGCATTGTACAACTCTACCGACCCCCACCTTGGCACCCCTCCATGAGAAAACCAACTAGAAGCAAGGCCCTTTAAGCCAGAGGAAAGGAACAACCTGATAGTGGAGGCTGGTCCCTACCCCCTCAGCGATGGTAGTAGACATGGGTCACGTGGGAGATGGCTCTGGAAGCCAGTGCTGTGGGAGACCCAATGGGGTTTGTAGAACACCACAAGCCTCAGGCACCCGAAGAGTCTCGGAAACATGCTCACGTGGTTTTAAAGCAGAGTGAACCAGAGGGGGGCAGATGGGAAGGCATGTGGTACCTGCTATGTGCCAGGTAGCTTAGTGTCAGCTAAGCCATGGCACTTCTCCACCCTACTCCCTTGTATCTATACACACACAGCACCAAGCTCTAGCCTCACCGTTCAGAATGGGTGGAGGCTGCGGCTGGACCCAGGGCAGCCTAGATCCTAACCAAATCCCACAACAGTCATCAAGCCAGAACAGGTGGTATCAGAATTTTCCAGGAGCTACTCCTGAGCTTCTAGAGAAGAGGAGAGTAAGGGTCAAAAAGGGGACAAAGGGAACAATGACGCAGATGCTAATAGAACCCATCACGTTTAGGGGTCTGCTCCCCAAGGTCCAGCTACAGACTCCCAGGATTCAAAAGCCTCCCAAGGCAGCCCTTAGGGCCACTGCCACCTCCACGGAGGAAACCGAAGCTCAGAGAAGCCTGCTGTGTGAGCAAGGTTAGACTAGACTCACTGCAGTCTCACCCAGAACAACCACATTCCAAAGACCTTCGGAAGACACCAGAAATGAGGGGGCCGGATGGGTCACAGGTAAGAGACTCGGGTCCTTCTAGCCAAAGAGCCAAGCATCCGGCAGAGTTAGAAAAGGGCTCAGAAAGAACCCGGCCTCAAGTGTGGGTCTCCACACTTATCAACCTGGCCTTTGTCATCGTCAGAGAAGAGCCGCGTGTGTGACTCCACACACTACAGCAGTCACATCCAGCCTTCTTGCCCCCTTGCTCTCCCACGGCAGCACAAAGAGCGTTCAAGGGTCCTGTGGAGGGCGCGAGGCCCTTGTGCTTACACATAAGCACTAGGGAATCCAGGGATGTTAGAATCACGGGGTAGTCCCTTCAAGGGAAGAGATGAATAACCTGTTCTCTGCCCAGAAGGCTGAGAATGGTGATAGCCCCGTGAGCTCAGACCTGGCTCCCCAGACACTTAGGTTTATCTCAGCCATCCTACCGAGGCCCTTATGTTAAGCATTGTCTCCCAAGCTACAAAGTCCATCTCTATGGAAGGGTTCACACAGACTTTAACAAAGAAGTGTCAATGCAGTCATGCCTTAAGCTTTACTGTACAGAAGGGATTGAGTTGATCAGCACCCAAGAATCTTTTTTTTCCCAAACTGTGCTGTACTTAAACGTGTGTGAAAGAAACTGCCCGGTGTCAGACACTCAAAACTTAAACCAACACTCTCTTAGTGAATTGTGCTGAACTGACCTTCTCCCTACTTGCCTCCCTCAGAGCAACATTCTGCTGGCTCTGGTGTTTACAGGGGCACCCACAGGCTCCCACCACTGGGCCAAGAGGTCTGGCTATGCTGAGATGCCAGCAGACTATAGAAGGTGCCTCAGAAGGTGACATTCCTCTTGTGCCACATGGCAAGACACGGGAGAGAGAGATTGAAAACATAGGGGTCGGGGCTGGAGAGATGTCTCAGCGGTTAAGAGCACTGACTGCTCTTCAATTCCCAGCAACCACATGGTGGCTCACGGCCATCCGTAATGAGATCTGACGCCCTCTTCTGGTGCGTCTGAAGACAATTACAGTGAACTTAGCTGTAATAATATAAATAAATTTTATAAAAGAAAAGAAAAGACAAAATCAGAGGCCCTAGGAGCCCAGGCTGCACCAGTAAAGGAAATGCCCCCATCTGGAAACTGAGAGTAAGAAAGAGGGGACCCAAGAGCCAATGCAGCTATTTAGCAATTGAGTAATGGAGCAGGCACAGGAGTCAAGAGCATCTGAGATGCTAAACCCATGCACTCCAACCAGACACCCAACCAAAGACACTGCAGAAGCAGGGACCAAAGGGCTATTTCAGGTTCTTCATGATAGGAACAACTGAATCCCCTCCCAGAACTCTCTCCTCACTCCCATCTCTAGAAACACATACCTAACAGGAGTACTCCCCAGCAACTGGAGGGAAGGAAGTCAGTAGCTCTTAGCCACACCTGCCTCATAAGATGGCGAGTACCTTACTCACAAGCCCATCCTGTGGCAGGGGGCCCCAGGACCAGGTGACAGGTCCAAGCTAGAAAGCAGATTTGACTCCCTGGATCTTCATTCCAGAGAGCTGATGGGCAGCGAGCGTCAGAACCCCACACCCACACCCACACCCACCTCCACCCCCACCCCCACGCCTGATCCCACCCCGGAAGCAAGAGCCAGTCCTGTTGCCTGCACATCCTGTGCTTCTTCATAGTCCCCAGCATCAGCTTCCTGGACACAAATCAGAAACTCATATCCCATCCTAGAGCTCAACCAGAAACCAGGCTGATCTCTTTTGTGAATGACAACCAAAAACCAACTTCTCCCAAGGGGCAGCTGACACCTGTCTTTTATACAGACATCATCAACCAATCACTATAAAGCCTGGCTGGGTCCTGGGTGCCTTCAAGGCTACACCCATCACCAGAGGAGCCCCTGAAACCTGCCTGCTTAGGAAAAAAAAAAAAAAAAAGCCCACTCTCACCCATAGCTATTTATAATAAAAGCAACAATAAATATTTAATGTAGAATCTTTTCTGTAAGCCAGGTCCTATCTAGGCACTTTACAGTGTGAACTCACTGAATCCCACAAGCCGGCATCCAGCCAGGATGCAAGATAGAGAGCAACATCAGGGCTCTTTGTAGACAGAAATAATCAATTATCCCAAATATCACACAAGCAGTGTTGCAGCTTCTCTTACTGTCTGTCTGTCTGCCTGCCTGTCTGTCTGTCTTCCCCTCCCTCTCTCTCCCTATTCCTGTGCGCGCGTGCATGTGTGTGTGTGTGTGTGTGTGTGTGTGTGTGTGTTGGGACAGGCTCTCACCATGTAGTCCTCAGCATCTGAGGGCAAAGATGACAGGTGTGTGCCTCCAAACGCGGCTAACCTCACAAAACTTTCTAGAGCAGTGCCTATGTTCTCTATTGGTGCTGGTTGGCACACCAGCAGCCAACCCCACACAGCTACTCTGATGGGTGAACTGGGCCACGCACTGTATCTGCCACTGGCCCATGCACTCAGCAACCCCTACATTCACTGTGTAGATCAAGGGCCCTGCTATTTGCAGCTGTTTAGGGACCACTACTTCCCAAGGATTAGCCAAACTGCACATTCTTCGGGGTCTGGACCCCCACATTTAAACTGGCAGAGGAGGAGGAAGAGGGCTGCTTCACCATGCCCTCAGGAAGTGAGAATTCATTTCCCTTGAGAACTATTTCTCAACCCTGGGCTACATAGTGAAACATTGTCTCAAACGACATTGCTGGGACTGGAGAAGTTACACTGGCTCCTCTTTTCAAAAGACCTTGGGGGGGGGGGTCCATTCTGCACACCCACCTGGCAGCTCACAGCCGTCTGTAACTCCGTTCCAGGGAAGCCTACCTGGCCTCCCTTGAGCATCATATATACACACAGTGTGCACACATACATGCAAACACATACTTATAAAATAAACCTTTTAAAAAAAAAATCCCATACCTACAATGATGGCCAATGCAACGGAATCCGCACAAGTGTGGCTTGGGTTATCAACCACATGAAACCTATTTGCATCCAGGAGCTCTCCCACCTGCAGCGCCTCCCCTTCCATATCCCTTGCAGACCCAACAGCCTTCCCTCGGTCCCTGCAGATCTGAACAAGAAAGTCTGTTCTGCTTATGCAAATTCAGTGGTATAACCCAAGGGGCAAGGATGGAGGGAAATCGTGTTGATAAGGATGAGGAAGAAATAAACTATCTGTGCGCTGCTGAGGGGCCTATGTGAGGACATGACCAGTATGGAAAATAGCGCAGGTGTTCCTCAGAACCGTAACCAGTTCCCACTGATCCAACAGGAAGGGCAGGGCTCCCTGCCGGTGTTTCTACGCATGCGTGCACACTGAGTCACAATGGCAGAAGCACGAGAGAGAGCAAACTTTGGAATATTATTCGGCCTCAAAAAATAAAGTGGTTCTGCTACTCCGCCGTCGGAGGCAGGGGGAATCACAAGTCCAAGGCATGCTGCCTAGACAACCATGTGAGACCCTGTCTCTCAAGAGAAAAAGTAAAAAGAAGGCTTTAAGAAGGATGTAGCTCCACGGGATAGCGCTTGCCCGCGGTGGGGATAAGCCCCTTGAGAGCCTTACTCCAAGTGAAATCGGCAAGAGTGTTACGGCACTGAAGGCAGCCAAATCGAACAGGACACGGCTCCCAGAACTCCAGGAGGGAGGTATTAGCTTACAGGTGATTCTGCTAGACTCCTCCCAGGGACCTAGCTACAGCTTATGTCATCATCGGAGCCCTCCCCCCTCTCTCCCCACGTGTTCCCAGCCGGGCTTCCTCCCCCCACTCCCACCCCCCTTCTGCCTTCGTGGCTCTGCTCCAGTCTGCCTGCCTCCACCCCTTTTCTCCAGGTAGAGACAGAGAAAGACAGAGAGAAAAATGTAGAGGCCGGCCATGAGCACGTGGCGAGAGAGGGTGGAAGGGGCGAGAGGACGGAGTGGGAGCAAGAAAGCAAGAAGAGAGGACAGAGGGAGCGAACAGCCCCTTTTACAGTGAGTCAGGCATACCTGGCCGTTGCCAGGTAACTGTGGGGAGCTTAAACAAAATGCTAACACTCACTCCCCTCCCTTCCCCAAATAAACCTCCCTTATACCAGGTTTGTCACATGGAGTAGCTTGGCATGGACCCACCAGGAACCCCAACCAACCGCCGCACTGTATTTCACAAGGGGGGAGGGGAGAGGGGGGCCTGTGGTGTCATGGTTTAATGATGACCCTGTCCGTGAGCTGGAACTTGCCGCCCACTCACGAGATGGAACACAGCAACAGCTGCACAATGCTATGAACGCAATTAACCCCACAGAACTGTGCACTTAAAATTCTTACAAGGTAAGCGTGACGCTGTAGAAGCCTTACTGTCATTTTAAATTCTTTTTTATTTTTCTTTTTTCTTGCAACGTTATTTGGCTAGGGTAAGAAACAATGTCTGCATGATAAGCAGAGCAAGCCTACAAAGAGTGGTGTGTTATCCTCAACATGCTGGCTGGCTTTAGGCACAAGACCTGATTTCTCTGGGCCTCAGTGTCTTTACATGTAAAATGGGTGCCTCGCCCAGTGGTTGGCTGGGAGCATTTGGTTGGCATGGGATGTGCCTAATCCAGTGGCTGTTGCCAAGCAAGTCCATCACAAAAGCCAGCTGCTACCATTTTGCCCTAGGAGAAGTTAGAAGCTGGACAGAACTTGGGCCAAGGAAAACATCTGGGGTTCGGGCTCCGCCTGAGCTAGGCCAGTCCATTCTTGCCTCTGGCAGCTTCTGTTTTCCTCTGAGAAACGGGCTTAGTCAGAGGCTGTGGGAGACAGGAAAGGGAGGGAAACTGGCCAGGCTGCTCTTTCTGGAGCACTCTGGGATCAAAGTTCCTTCTGAAGTATCCCTGCAGCCTCCTAGAGAAGGTGAGACTTTCTATTTCTCAGTGCTGACAAGCAGCAGGGCCTGCCTGCTGGGAGGGAGCTGGAAGAGGAGCTGGGTGGAGGGACAGCCAGGGAGCACCTCCAGAAACAGGGAGGGAGCACCTCCAGAAACAGGGAGGGAGCACCTCCAGAAACAGGGAGGGAGCACCTCCAGAAACAGGGAGGGAGCATCTCCAGAAACAGGGAGGGGGCACCCCCAGAAACAGGGAGGGGGCACCTCCAGAAACAGGGAGGGAGCACCTCCAGAAACAGGGAGGGAGCACCTCCAGAAACAGGGAGGGAGCACCTCCAGAAACAGGGAGGGAGCACCTCCAGAAACAGGGAGGGGGCACCCCCAGAAACAGGGAGGGAGCACCTCCAGAAACAGGGAGGGAGCACCTCCAGAAACAGGTTCCCTCTTGGCAGATGGGAAGATGGGTTTCTAGGCAGGATTTGAAGAATCCATCCCCAGGAAGAAGCAGGCATCCATCTCTGCTCCATATAAGACACGATAGTGGTGCCGGGCGTGGTGGTGCACGCCTTTAATCCCAGCACTTGGGAGGCAGAGGCAGGCAGATTTCTGAGTTTGAGGCCAGCCTGGTCTACACAGTGAGTTCCAGGACAGCCAGGGCTATACAGAGAAACCTTGTCTCAAAAAACAAAACAAAGACACAGAAGTGGACAGACAACTCCACCACCATGGAGACAGTGTGACCAGAGTGACCCCTTCTGTCACCCTGAGCCAGTCTTTTCAGTGAGCACAGTCTCAGAGATGACAACACCCTAAGACCTCAGTGTGTAAAACCCACGACACCCCACTAGCTCAACCCTGGTGGTACACCAGAGGGCAGCCAGGAGATGACAGATGAGAGGGAGAGGCAGAAGGGAGAATGCATGTGGCTAGGGGTCACAAATGCCCCAGCTGGATACACTAAACAAGAGACAGAAATGAGCAAGAGACAGACGGACAGAGTCACCTCTATGATGCAGGGACAAAATGGGGAAGTTGGTGTTGGTTAGTTTTGTCTCGAATATGAAAACCAAAATCAAGGAAAGACAAAGTAGTTAGTTAGCTAGTTACTTAGCTAGCTAAGTAGTTAGTTAGTTAATTGAGATAAGGCTTCACATGACCCTAGCTGGCTCCCAACTCTTTCTACAGCAGACAATGACCTTGAACTTCTGACCCTCCTGCTTCAACCGCCCAAGGGCTAGGGCAAAAGTGGTCTGCATCTCCACCCTTGCCAGGATGGAAGTCAAGCCTGCATGCAGGCTAGGCAAGCACTCGACCAGATAAGCTATAGTCCGGTCTCAAAATAAACCTTTTTAAACAAAAGGTCCAATGTGAGACAAACTCGAGACAAGGATTATAAAGAGTTAACACCATCCACTGCCAAGTTCTCCATGCAGGGTAGTGTTTGCTTGTTTGTTTGTCTGTAGGGATCTTTTTTTTAAACATATTATTTAATTTTATGTGCATGAGTGTTTTGCCTACATATATGTATGTGCACTACGTGTATGCCAGGTACCTGTGGATTTCAGAAGAGGGCATTGGGTCCCTTAGAACTGGAGTTACAGATGGTCATGAGCCCACCATATGGGTGCTGAGAATCAAACTCGAATCCCCTGCAAGAGCAAAGATTGCTCTCGCCTGCGGCGCCTTCTCTCCAGTCCCAGGGTGGCCTATATTGCTTGGTTATTAATTAGAGGAAGGAAATAAGAGGCTAACCAGTCACCAACTCAGAAAGAAAGGCAAATTTAAACAAAGGATGCTATGGCCATTCATCCTCCAGGCCAGCAAAGGACAAAGACCAGTGCAGCAGAGACAGTGGGCAGGTCAGTGCCCTCAGCGCCACAGCTGGAAGTCACCCCTGTCACCATATTCTGCCACCATACACCGGGAGCTGGCATCGGGCAACTAAGGAAGTCCCCGACTCACACGTACAGCACCCAAGTTCACACTCCAAGGTTGGCTCTCACAAAATTAACATGAAGTCAGAAGCCATTATGTATTTACCAATGGGGAAACAGTTGCTGGGTGAGCACTGCCTTTGCCTAAGGAAAAACCCAAGCAGAGTATCTATTTTTAAAAAACAAAACAAAACAAAAAAAAAACAAAACAGGCCTGGAGGTACAGGTCTCTCAGCTCAGCTATGCAAGGGCCTGAGGCAGGAAGATTAAAGTTCAAAGCCAGTTGAGGGCTACAGAGAGAGTTAGAGGCCAGCCTGAATGGTCTAGGGAGATTCTGTCTGAAAACAAAAAGAAGAAGCTAGAGACAGTAGAACTCTTGTCTAGGATCCACCAGTGGAGGGCTGCGGTCATGGCTAAGGGATAGAGTGAATGCCTAGCTTGCAGAAGACCTAAGGTTCAATTCTAAGAACAGAAAGATGGGGTGAAGGGAGAGAGAGGAAGAGAGGAAGAGGAAAGAGGGAGGGGTAGAGGGAGGGGGAAGAGGGAGGGAGGAGGGAAGGAGGGAGGAGAGAGGGAGGGAATTAAACACAGAATCTGACAGAGACCCTGTGTGCTGGCTGGCCAAGTCCCATCCTCCAGGGACTGTGAAATACACAGAGAGGCACATCATCGCATCTTACCCTCATCCCTGCCCAGAGTCACACCACTGTCACCAAACAAAGCTTGCTCCCTCAGGACCAGTCTCTCCCATCATACATTGCAGGCACGGCGTCACAATGTTTCCTGCTGGGTTCCCAGGACGTGGTAGGTGTTCCAGCCTTTGTGACAAGGTCCCAGACCCATGTCAAATGTCACCTCAGCAGCACGACAGGAGCTTCACTCCATCAGAAGCTTCAATCATTCAATCATTCTGGGTTACCGTCAACCCCAGAACCTGAGACCCTTTCAACCACAGGGCATGTACTGACCCATCCTGCCCCCCAAACACTGAAACAAGCAAGTATCACAGTTCACAGAAAACCGCTGATGGGCCTTACCTGTTTCTTCGGGTTTGATCTACTGAATAAATCTGTTTTCTCAGCCAACTGCAAAGAGAATGTGAAGCCAAAAAGAGGGGAGAGTCAAAAATACTGCAAGTTCAAAGAGCTCTAGGGAATGAGGACAAAGTCCCCAAAAGGAGAAGGGGTCCCCAACATCCTCACAAGGCTGCTTGGTAACAAGACTCCACCTGTGGCTGAAGACCCCTGTCTGAGCCCCGAGGGAGCATCCATGAGATCAAGTGAGGCCTCCATAAAGGACAACTCCCCATCACTAATTCCCAACCAGCTGAGAAGAAAGAGTGGTATATGTGGGAAGGTGTTGGTTCATTGCGGGAGGGGTAGTGGCCCAGCCCTGGGTCCTATGCACACATATCACACTGAAAACAATCCACGTGAAGGGCATATAGAAGAATGTATATGAACAAATATTTATATGCTTGCAGATATTCACAGAAAGATTCATTTACATGTGTGCATGCACACATACACCAATGAGTGTTTCCATCTCAGCTGAAGTGCCCTCTTCACGCCAAAGGTCAAGGCTCAACACTAGGGAGAAAGGATCTTATGTGGAGCACTGGAGAGTTCTTAGCCACTATCAGGGGCTGCTGCACACAGGGCACTGATGAACTTGGGGACTCGATGTCCCATTTTCTCCCTTTGGTCTATTCCCGAAGACCCTAGAACAAAGGAGGATGATGCCAGTGGGTTGTGTACCTCTCAATCATTGTGGGGGTGGATGCACTCATCGCTTCCTGGTGTAGGATCTTCAAACCAGAGAGCCACTTCACCGCATCCTCCTTTGAGTCCGCTGTAGACAGAATTGGAGAGGGGGCAGTGAACTCTGGGTGACTCTTGTTGTTTCTGCTGGGGGCTGGAATCTGGGACCTTGTGAATGGTAGCTCTACCTCTGAGCTCTAGATGGATATACCATTGAGATGGCCAGAAATCCCATCTCCGGATATGTAAGTTTATACGTTCTCACATGTGTATTTATACATGTACATATGTGAGATGTGTATGCTGTGTCATGTGTATAGGCATGTGTGTAGTGTGTACATGTATGTGCTGTGTGCATATGTGAGTTCTGCATAAGTGTTTTATATGTACATCCATGTGTGCTATGTGCATGCATCCATATGTGTGCTGTGCAGAGGCATATGTGATAGTTATATGCATGTACATGTGTTTATTGATATGTGGATTCATCTGTGTGCTTTTGCATGTGTGGTATGTGCATGCATTTTGTGCTGTGTGTGCATTGTATGTGCTATGCGTATATGTTACATGTTTACTGTGTTCAAGAATGTGTGTTGCGTGTGTGTCATGTTCATGCATGCATGTGTTATGCCCATATGTGCACACATGTATTGCTGTATGCAGCCATGCATGTATATACTGTGGGCATACATGTTTGTGCTGTATGGATACATATGAATGTATGCTGTGTGTGCACATGCATATATGTATTGCTGTGTGTATGTGTATGCTGTGTGCACGCATGCATGCTTGCATACTATATACATGCATGTGTGTGCATGCATCCATATGTGCTATGTTCATGTATGCCCATGCATATATGTGTGTGCTCTGTGCCTGCATATGTACCCAAGGTCATTCAGATGAGTGTTTATTGTGCAGCAACCACTGTAGGAAACAAGTGACATGTTTGTCCAGCAGAGCCTATCTCTCAGTGACCATGTTAACTACCTTCATTTAACTCTCAACTTGAGCCAGGCAGACAGGTAACATACTTCTCACAACGTCCCAAGGAGAAAGCCACATCGCTGTCCCCAGGTCACAGCCAAGCAAACTGCAACTTGGAAAGGTTAAATACCCATGCCCAAAGACACAAGCTACAAAGCAGTAGGATGGGGACCCAAGACCAGGGTTCCCAGAGCATGCATTAGCAGACATGAAGTATGATCTCTCTCAGAAGGAGGAGGAGGTGGCAGGGGGGTGGGCGGAGGGATGTCCAGACAAATGTGCACCCACTTGCCAAACTGAGCGTGCTGAGGACAAACTGGGTGCCGTAGAGGATGGTGAAGCAACATTCTGCCTTGTGGCGGACAGCCTTGGCTCGCTCAAAGTCCTTGGAGTTCTTCCCCGGACGGATTTCCTTTATCTCCATGATGTCCACTGAGAGAAAACAAATAAAGCTTGTCAGATTCCCCAGTTCCCTGCAGGAGAGGATAGAGCCCCGCCCTGCAGCCCTGGGACCCCAGCACCTCGGTCCTAGAAGACAGCTGTGAGTCCATCTCTGACCAGAGTCCCATCTGAGCTCAGGGTCCAATTCTCCTGAGTGTGGACAGGAAACCAAAAGCCACCAGGCCATCTGCCTCCTCCCAGGCGGCCCAGGAGGAAGGGTGCTATGGTGTGATCGTTAAATGTGCCCCAACACTCAGGTGTCTGTCAGAAGCTTGAACCCGACACTGAAAACAGCCATCAGAAGTGGGGCCATGAGGAGGTGACTGGATCAGAGTCCAGGCCTTGTCGATGAACTGGTCAAGTGACAGGTTTAGAACCTGATGGGTCATTAGGAGTGCTAGACAAGAGGTAGGGTCTGGCCGGAAGGAAATCATTCCTTCATCCTCCTTCCCTCGTTCCACCTACACTCCCCTTCCTGGCCACCATGAGATGGGCACCTGTGCTTCACCACACGTTCCCCTCCTCCGTGTGTCACCACAGCCCAGGGACAACTGAGCCAAGTGGCCATGGGCTGAAACCTTCAAAACCAAGGATCAAAACCAAACATATCTTAGTGGGTTGTCTCTGCTGTGTTGTCACAATGAAAAGCTGGTTGACACAAAGGCTTTGGTGATTCCCTACTTCACAGCATCCCCTTCCCAAGACAGACACAGAAAACTAAAGCTTTGTGCTTTGCCAATGGAACTGGTCTTTAGGGATAAGACCCAGATTACTCTATCATAGCAGGAGAGGGACTGATGCTCACTGGAGACCTCTCTGGGTGTTGCTAAGAGTACCACCCATGCCAGTGACTAATTCTGCTTGTCATCTTCTTTTCCCTTGAGTTCCAACAGCCCCAAATGCCACTCGCTTCAACTGAAGCAAGAAAAGGGGGGGGGGCACTGAATGGCTGCATTCAGGTGCAAAAGCTGCAAGAACCAGACGACCAGGATGCCCGTTGCAACACAGCATCTTCTCAGCCAAATATGCGTAATATCTTCACCTAAGCAAGACCTGTATAATGACGCCACTAGCTGAGATAACCAACATGGAGGCGGGAAATGTCACAAGACCCCAACCCCTAGATGAGTTACAGGCAATCAATGACTGCTGAGAGACAAACAGTTTTCTCCAGAGAAGAGCCCCCTATGGGTCATCGGGTCTCAAGTGGTTACATGTAATCAACACTAAGCAGACTTAGTAGATTCTAGATAAATAGATATTGATAAATTGATATAAGAGGTACATATTTGATCTCTGACACCCTCCCCACCAAATCTTGGGACACAATTTCTAAAACTCATAGTATCTCCAAACTGATCTGTCTTTCCTGTGACCAGGAGCTCTCCTGATAGAGTCTCAGGATGGGAGCTGGTTGACAGAATAGCAGGTGATTTCAGGATCTAAACTTTCAGCCCCAACCTTTCATCAGGGCTGAGGTAGAGGTATGACCGATGGGCAATGGTTTAATGCACTGTGCAACTTCCACAATGAAGTTTTTACATGAGCGCAATACAAAACTCGGGGCACTTCCCAGCTGTTGAACATACGAAGGTTACTGGAGGATGTAAGCAAGCCAAGCTACATGGGATGGGGCTGAGACAGGACTCTCCACACATGTCCTGCCCTGGGCATGCATCTCTGCTATCTAGACATCTACCTGCCTTCTCTGTAATAGGTTTTACAGTAAACCAGGGAAGATGACGGGTTCTCTGAGGTCCATGAGCCATTTTAGCAAAGTCCTCAAACCCTAGGAGATAGTTGTCATCATAAGTCTGTAGTTGATCAGTAAGAAGCAAAGGATCTAAACCAGTAAAGTGAGGGGGCCCCAATGGGATGGATGGCACCCCAATCTATGAGATCAGACACACCATCTGCCAAGAACTATCAAAACTGAACAGAATCAGAGGGCACCTAGCTGGTGTCCACTGGAGCGCTGGTGGCTTGCTTTTATAAGAGAAGGTGGTGATAGAGGCAGAGAAGAAGGAAGAGGGAGAAGAGGAGAAGGAGAAAGAAAATGAATAGGACAAGCCAGGCGGTAGTGGCTTACACCTTTAATCCCAGCACTTGGGAGGCAGAGGCAGGAGGATGTCTATGCATTCAAGGTCAGCCTGGTCTACAGAGTGAGTTCTAGGATAGTCAGGGAAACACAGAAAAATCCTGCCATGAAAAACAAAACAAAACAAAACAAAACAAAACGAGGAAAAAGATAATATTCATAGCACACATACCAGAGAAGGCCGTCCACTTCGAGTGACCTGTGCATTGAGTTGTAAAGCCTCACAAATATGCACGGCCATGGGCACAGCCAATCTTAGAATATTCTGTGACACAGCGAAAAACCTGGACCTTCACTGTCACGCCACCCCACCCCATCCTTTTTCAGCCCCGCATTGCCAGGAGCAACAACTAAACTGCACGTGACTTCTCTGCACTCAACAATTCTGGATATTTCATATACATGGAATCAAGGAACATGGTCTCTGGTCTGGCTTCTTTCCCATGGCATGACCTTTTCAAGGTACACCTGTGCTGAGTAGGACCATCTCAAAGTCTCCCTGTTGCTGGAGCGTGAGTCAGCACTCCAGTCATGACTATGGGTGATGCCACCCCCGCCTCCCCGAGTACTTGAATTCCTCGTTTTCCCTTCCCGTTCATCACCCACAGATGAACACTTGGTTCTGGTGACAAGGCTGCTGTGAAGCATCTCGGGCAAGTGCTATGTTGGATTCTCTTGGGGAGATTGAGGGCTAGGAACTAGTTCTCCATCCATCAGACCCTTGGGGATGCTGGGATAGCAGAAGACTTCAAGCCCAGGCCCCACAGGTTGAAGGTCACACTTCCCAGGCCTGGAGGCTGCATCACCAAGCCCTTCACATCCGTGACTGACACTTCCGGAGTCTATGGATGAGCAGCAGGTGAAGTCCATGGGTAGCTGAGGTGTTCTCCTCTCTGCTCATCGCCATTCAGTGACCAAGAGCTCCCAGGAAGAGAAAAGGCCCTCTCCATCTATGAGAGTGTGCCGTTAAGACATGATCATCTGCAAAGCTGAGATGTTGGTGTGGCATCTCTAGTGACATGCCCAGCAGGAACCCTGTAATAAGCAGGCTCATCCCACAGGGTGATAATCCTACCACCTCAGGCACAGAGCAACATAGGTACCATATGACCTAAGGCTAGGAAAAGAACCTAGAGTTGGGTAGACAGACTCCACAGTCCTGGGTTCATCCAACTCACAAGACATGATATGGCTGGTGTTCAGGCTGAGGGACTCTGAGCCAGCCAGCCTGGGTTTGTCTTGCAACCTCCCCATCAGCGGGGTAGCTTCAGGTAGCAATTTCACTCTGCTTGCCTCTGTTTCCCCAGATATGAAAGTGATAACATCACTCAGAACTTGTGTGTGTGTTTGTGTGTGTGTGAGTGTGTGTGTGTGTGTGTGTGTGTGTGTGTGTGTAGTGTTCCCAACTAAGACAGCATCTAATCATCTTCAGGGAGGTGGCTAGCGGGATTGAGATAGGATCTTGATGTGTAACCGACTGGCCTCGAGCTCATAAACCTCCTGCCTCAGCCTCCCACACGCTGAGATCGCAGGTGTATATCTGTACCTAACAGCTCCTAATGGAGTTTAGACTAAGTGTAGAAACTTATATGTATGTTTCCTATCCATTCTTAAATTCTTTTGGGTGGGGGAGAAAAGGGTTTATTTGGCTTACACTTCCATATTATTGCTCATCATGGGAGGAGGTCAGGACAGGAACTTAAACAGGGCAGGAACCTGGAGGCACCACCACCAGGCTTACAATCCAATCTTGCGGAGTCATTTTCTTTTCTTTTCTTTCTCTCCCTTTTTTTTTATTGGATATTTTCTTTATTTACATTTCAAATGTTATCCCCTTTCCCATCCCCTAAAACCCCCTATTCCATCCTCCCTCCTCCTGCTTCTATGAGGGTGTTCCTCCACCCACCTACCCATCACTCCCACCTCCTTGCCCTCAGTTCCCCTACACTGGGGCTTCTATAGAGCCTTCATAGGACCAAGGACCTCTCCTCCCATTGTTGCATGACAAGGCCATCCTCTGCAACATATGCCATTCTTAAATTCTTAATACAATTGAACAATACTCAGGAATCATTAAAAAATAATGAATATTTTGGATAGCATTGGAAATGTAAATGAAGAAAATACCTAATAAATAATAATAATGAATAAATAATAACACAGTATAGGGCCAGCAAGATGGCTCAGTGGGTAAAGGCCAATGACCTGGGTCCAACCCCCAGAACCTACACAATGGTAGGAGAGAGCTGACCCCTACAAGCTTGTCCTCTGACCTCCAAACCAACACGTTAGGTTCTTGCTTTCCGGATATCAACACTACCGTCTGCCCAAAATGCGCCATCCAGACCTCAGACCTCCTGTAAGGTGTTCAAGTACAGGCACCAACACGACACAAACGGCACACAAACAGCAAAGGCTTGCATTGGTCAGCAGCAAGAGAAGAGCACGCCCACCGCTCTGCATGGTGAAGAGCATCATGTGTAAAACCTGGAACCCCCCCTCAATGGGGTCCCTTCTGACACCTAATGCTGACAGCTCAAAAGCCTGGTACCACACTAACAGAGCTGAGCTTCAGTTACTGCTTCAACAGATTACTTCATTACTGTTTCCATGACAATGCAAAGCAGACTACACACAGAAGAACATGGTAACTCAGCATTCTACCAATTCTACCATGAGTGTGTGTATGTGTGTTATATGACTATGTACATGATTGTGTGTGTACATGGAGGGTTCCCTTGGACAAACTAGTGAGCACAAAGGCCAGAGGTCAACACTGGGTCTCTTCCTCTATTGCTTTCCATCTTGCTTTTTAAACATTTGTTTGTCTGTCTGTCTGTCTGTTTGTTTTGTGTGTGTGTGTGTGTGTGTGTGTGTGTGTGTGTGTGTGTGTGTATGTTCACACGAGTGTCTCAGCATACATGTCAAACCTAAGAACAACTTGTGCATGTCAACTCTCCCCCTGTGAGTCCCAGAGATAAAATTCAGGTTGTCAGAACTGGGAGCAAAAACCTTTACCCTCTCAGTCCATCTCTCTAGCCCTCCACTTTACTTTTTAAACTTACTTTTATTTTACCTGTATGCCTGTGTACCACATGCATGCAGTGCCCGTGAAGGCCAGAAGAGGATGCCCTGAAACTGGAGTTCAGGAAGTTGGGAGTGACCATGTGCATGCCAGGAACCCAACCCAGATCCTCTTTAAAAGAAGCCAGTACTCTTAACCACTCAACAATCTCTCCCGAAAGCTCACCAATTCAGCTAGACCGGCAGCCAGTGAGCCCCACGCATCAGTCTGCCTCTGCCCCTCCGGCTCTGTGGTTACAGCTACTTATTCTGTGTTCAGATTCTATGTGAACACTGGGGATCCACACTCCGGTCCACCTGCTTACCCAGCAAGCACTTCTCGAATGAGCCATCTCCCCACCACCTCTACACCATGTCGCACACACCACACTGGATAGGTGCAGCTGTACAACACCTCACATAAACACCCTAGGGAAGAATAGTTTATTTTGGCTCCCAGTTGCAAGTTTTACTCCCTCGTGATGGATATGGGGTGTCAGAGCAGAGTTCAGCCAGGAGAAGGATTTAGGGGAAAGGGACACAGACAGACAGACAGATGGACGGACAGACGGACGGATGGACGGACGGATGGACGGACGGATGGACGGACGGATGGACGGATGGGTGGACAGACAGATGAACAAGAGGCCCAGGCAAGATATAACTCCAAAGGGTATACTCCAGGAACATTCTAGCTAGTTCCTACCTCCTAAAGTTTCTAGAACCTTCCAAAAGAATACCACCAGCTAGGAACCAGGCCTTCAATACATGAGTCTGTGGAGAAGGGCTCTTCCCATTCAAATCATAACACATCCTCAGCCATTACATCACTACAGCATAAAAAAAAAAAAAAGTGGTATTCTTTGAGTAAATGCTCTGTAACTGGGGGGCAGGGTAGGATGGGGAAGGAGACTAAAAGAGTCTGCTCTGAGTGCTACGCAGTGCTTAGGAAACTGGTTGGGATGCCCAGATTAAGTGACAATCCTATAGCCTTTGTGTCATGAATATGACAGAATATATTGCTAGCCCCACAAACGGGCCTTCCTTCGTGTTCTCAGAAATGTTTTAGATTCCAGGGCCAGGGAGATGGCTCAATGGGTAATGTGCTTGCTATGCAAGCATGAGGAGCAGAGCTTAGATGCCCAGCACCTACATAAAAGCTGGGTGTGGCTGTAAGGCTGGCCCTGGGGGATAAAGACAAGTCCTTGGAGTTCATGGGCCAAACGAGACACATACACACACATCACCCATACACACACACATATACACACACATACACATGCACACACACACATATACACACACATCACACATACACATATACACACACATACACATGCACACATACATATACACACACATCACACATACACTACACACATACATATGCACACACACATACACACACATCACATATCACACATACACACACACATACACACACATATACACACATACTTACACACAGCACACATACACATGCACACACACATACACACACCACACATACATACACATACACACACATGCACATACACACACATATACACACATATACACACACATCACACATACACACATCACACATACACATCACACATACATATGCACACACACATACACACACATCACATATCACACATACACACACATACACACACATATACACACACACAGCACACATACACCCACACACACACACACATGCACACACAAATCACACATACATACACACATCACACATACACATGCACACACACATACACACACCACACATACATACATATACACACACATACACACACACACAAATATATTCAGTTCAGCCAAAGAGAAAGAGCCATATTTGTACATGTATCTGAAACAGCACAAGAAGACAACAGACTCTCCACCCACCCACCCACCCACCCCAGTTTCCTGACAACAAATACCACTAATGGGAAGGATATGGGGCAGAATGGTCAGGGGTCATTGTCTGTGCTGGTGGGGATTTCTGCTTCAGGCACACAGTAAAACAATCACCTGTCTTTGCAGAGCAAGCTAAGAGTAGCTGAGCTCAGACCTTGTCTTATGTGGTGGGGCTCGTGGCTGGGCTTCCTGCTTGTAGAAGCAAGATAACAGCCACAAACAAGGCCTGGCCTTTGCATGTCCCACCCCTTCCTGGCATCATCTTGGGTCTTCCCCAGATCTAGATACCCTCTGCACCCTGGTTCCTGGAGTTAGCCACCCTTCCACTTCCTGTCCTCCCCACCCTTGTGGTGCATCCCCATCAACACTCCGTCTCGGTCCCTTGCCTTATATCGTCTACCCTTGGTTGCCCTGCCTGGGATGGGACATGAGTCTTCATATTCAGCTTTTTACCAGGCTTGGTGGCTCACATCTGTTAATCCCAGGAGGCTGAAACAAGAGGATCAGGAGTTCAAAGCCAGCCTGGGCTGCCTGAGACCCTTCCTCAAAAAAACAGAACAAAAGAAAGAAAAACCTTCCAGAAAAATCTTCCTGTCTCCTTGCTTCTCCCTCTCCTGATCTTCAACCTCCAGCAGTGTCCCCTGGTGATGTCCTCCTATCCTTCACACCTAGAGCATGGCTCTCTCTCCCTGTACCTGACCTTAGGTGGCACTGTTTGCCAGCAAACTGCATCTTCATATAGCCTCAAGACATAGTCAAGGGGAAAGACAGACGGAAGGCTAGACAGCTGCACACACGTGCACACACGTGCTCCCACCTCCTTGCCAAGTCATCATTCATACACCCATGTAGTCTCAGCACCAAAAGGAGCCAGCACCGGGGATTTCAAGATGACGTGACAAACAAGGCTCTGTCCCAGGAGTTCTAGGAGCCTAGAAATATAGAGCATGCCCAGTGTCACCAACACATATAAATCTACACATATGTACAGATATGTACACATATGTACAGGAAAATGAGAGGCCAGTAGGATCCGGTACCTACAGGGGAGAAGCCTGTTCTGAGTGGACATGTGTTTGTCTGGCCCAGGTCTTGAAGATGGGCTCAGGTAGGGAAGAGAGAGCAAAGCCCATGAGCACATCCTGGAGTCCAAAGACCCAGGTTCAAACCCCAGCTCTGCTTTCTACCGTTATGGCCTAGTCGTCACCCCACCGCAGTTCTCATGGATAGAGACCCTATTCCACTGCTCTGTGAACCGAAGGAAACAAACTGCAGCCCCAAGAAGTCTCTGTCAAAGTTACGTCAGCTACCGGGGATGATATTCCGGCCACCTCTTAACAGTCCCTTCTGCTGCTTGTAGTTTATATGACAAGAACAAGGGCCAAGAGCTCAGCCAGAGACCGTGGTGAAAGAAACTAAAGATGCCAGGCTGTTTGACATGCAACTGCATGTGACCAGAGACCAACCTAGCCCACAGCAGCCTGAGTAGCCTAGAGACTTGGAAGCATCCAGAAGACCTAGGCTTGAAGCCCCACTCTTTCCTGGCTGGGGGACCCAGGGTGGGTCACTCTCTTCTGGTTTAGCTGCCATTGTTCCATGGATATAAAATGCAGAGCCAGGTCTGGCCTTCTGAACAAAGCCTAAGATATTAAAATTTGCTTGGGAGCTGGGCATATAGATCAGTGGGTAAAATGTTTGTCATGCAGGCATGAGGGCCCAAGTTCAATCCCACAGAGTGCACATTTAAAAAAAAAATCTTAGTATGGTGATGCATGTAATCCCAGCACTGAGGAGGTGGAGACAGAAGAATCCATGAGGCTCAATGGGCACTCAAGGTTGTTCTCTGACCGCCACGGGCAAGAGTACATATGTGTGAATGCATGAGTGTACACACTCATGCACACACACACACCTTAGCACTAAGGATGGGGGGGAAAGACTGCTCTTACTGTCTTGGTGAGAAAGTGACCCCGCAGTTCTAGAGACTGTACTAAGAGCCAACAGAAGAGAGCGTTCATGCCTCCTGCTTCCACGGAAAGAGAGTATGCTGGCAACCATGAGCACACAGTGGTAGCTGTTTGCTGAAATGTTTTGTGTTCCTGCAGAGATGTTAGTCCCTGGGTGGGTTTGAGGTCGCCAAAGCCCCAACCATCCCACCTTCTGCCCCAGACACTCCCTGTCAAGGGAGAGGCAGGGATACTTTCTGATAATGAACCTGGAACGGTCAGGTCAGCTTCAGCTCAGCCTCCTAGTCCTTTTCTGGTTCTATTAACCCCGAAGCAGCCACCTGCCCTGCTTGGCTCCCTGCCACTGAGGGAGGAACTGGCTACAGGCCACCTGTGAGCACCCAAGAGTGCTGGAGACAGGGTGAGCAAGCCACCAAAGTACAAGGCCATAGTTCCAAACCCTCTCTCCAGGCAGCTCACCAAGCCCACGCGCCCAGGATCTGGACACACTGTGGTAGGTATCTTCTGAGCTGAGGATGTAGTTTGGCTGTCAGGATGCCTGCCTAGCATGCACCAGGCCCTGTGCTCAGTACCAGCTCACCATAAACTGGGCATAATGATGTCCATCTGGAATCTCGGCATTGGGAGGTCTAGGCGGGAAAATCAGAAGTTCCAGGTCATCCTTGGCTACATCCATGGTAAGTTTGAGGCCAGCCTGGGCTACGTGATACTCTGTCCCTCCTTGCCCTCCCCCCATTTTTTTTTCAGCTCAATTGTTTGCAAGTTTAGGGAGGAAGATGAGCTTTAGTCTCTGGCCACAAAAAAAAACCCCAGCATGTAATCCTTTCAAGTTCAATGCTACAGTGGCCCTTATATTTGGCCCTTTCTCCTCCTGCTGGAAACTAAGTTAGAATAATCCCCTTTTGCTGTGTCTCCCTGTAATGTATCTTAATACACACACACACACACAAATACATATCTTATACCTCTAAGTTGTGAAATCAGTCATCCTTCCTATGTAAGATTCTAGAGAGGGTGGCCATTTAAAATGAGCACTAGGTGTCACACTGAACGTATAGTGTATGTCTAGAAATCACACAGTCAGGGACTGGGAGGTGGCACCATTGGCGAAGTGGTTGCTGTGCAATCAGGTGGACCTGAGTACAATCCCTAGACTCCACGTAACAATGTCTGCTACAGTGGCATATGCTTGTACGCAGCACAGGGGAGGCAGAGACAGGCAGATCCCCGGGGCTCACTGGCCAGACAGCCTCATTTGGTCAGTCCTGGACCAGTGGGAGCCCTTGTCTCAAGAAGAAAACAAGGGACCTGGGACCTAAGGAATAATGGGATAATAACCTGAGCTTTTCTCCTCTCTCTCTCTCTCTCTCAATCCCTCTCTCTCTTCCTCCCCCGACCCGATCCCCTTTCTCTGGCACTCACACCCACTGATACAAATAAGTGTTAGTACAATGCAGAAAGGATTTGCTACCTTATATAAAGAGCACTTAATATTTAATGTGCTTTGCTACCGTTTATCATAACCATCACATTAAGCCCTCAGTACACAAAATCTATTTCTCGATTCCAGCCCCTGAAGGACCGGCCAGTTTCTTTGTCTTGGTCTGGGCATTGTTTTCTTTGTTGTGTTTGGCTTCAGCACCTCGGCTTGAACACTCTTTCTCCAACTGCAATAGAGCTTTGTGATAAGCAATGGCTGCACGCTGTTGATACTATGTAGCTAATATTTTCCTCAAGTTGCCTTTTTTTTTTTTTAACTGTAGCAAATCAATTCTGAGGATGTTTTCGCAACTCTGACAGAGAGAAAACAAGAGCCATTCAGCAAGCAGCAGAAGAACGATCAAATAGTCATGGCTTCGGTGGAAATGAGACCAGATTGTTAAATTCTACCCAGAAGCAACTGTCTGTCAGCTTGCTACTGAGTTTTAAAGCGTAGGAAGAAACGAACTGCCCAGAGGATGAAGCCAAAGTCGCTGTGTAAGGAATGGAAATAGAGGTCAGAGCAAGGTCTGGGTTAGGGGAGGCAGTCACAGGGATGCAGGGGATAACTCTCCATTTATGCTACCCTCATATCAGCAAGGGCCTTTCAAAAGACTAGCATTTCAGAAGGTGACAGCAGTATGTATGGCTAAGGACAAAAAGTACCTTATTTCGACACACTATCCAGTACCTCCCTGGGCATACAAACTTCTACATGTGCAGCGAAACTGAACAGTCGCCAGGACCTGATTTCCATTCCCAGAAACCATGTAAAAGCCAGGCACAGGGCTATATATCATTACCCTGGCACCCGGCAGGAGAGACAGGTAGGTCCTGCCAGCCAGCCCAGCCAGGTCAGCAAGCACCAGATCCAGTAGGAGACCCAGTCTCAAAAACTAAGGTACAGGGACTGGAGATGTGGCTAAGAGGTTAAAAGCTCGTTGCTCTTGCAGAGGACCCACGGGGTGCTTCACAACTATCTGTGACTTTAGGGCTATTCCAGGGGAATCTGATGCTGACTTCTGGCCTCCAAAGGTATTGCATACACACGGTGCCCTTTAAATGCATATAGACAAAATACCCACATACATGCATCATGATAAATACTTAAAAGAAAATAATTAATATAATGATAAATCTTTAAAAGAAAGTAAGTTGGAAGCCGGGCGTGGTGGCACACGCCTTTAATCCCAGCACTTGGGAGGCAGAGGCAGGCGGATTTCTGAGTTCAAGGCCAGCCTGGTCTACAAAATGAGTTCCAGGACAGCCAGGGCTATACAGGGAAACCCTGTCTCAAAAAAAAAAGTTGGAGAGTGATACAGAAAGACACTTGATTTTGACCTCTGGCCTACACATGCACGCATGCACGCACAGAAGTCAAATGAGTCCTCCTCCCTCCACTGGCGATGTCTCTGTTCCTAAAGCTGACTCCGCCCTCCACCCTTTCAAGACCACACTATTTCCAGACAGGCCAGAAATAGATGGTGCTCTTGCGGCCTCCTGATAAGCAGGGTACTGGAACCCAGAGGAAGTGCCTGCAGGAGGCCCAGAGTTGGCCTGGCACTGGGTGTTCTTTGGTGAAGACCACCGCTTCTGAAATCAGCTGGGAATCCAGTTGTGATCAGCACCAAGGAAGGCTGGGCATGCAGAGCTATCATGGAAGTGGGAAGTTGGGGTCCCAATCTCAAAGGCAGCCCCTCCACACACCTCAGCCAACCAGTGGTCCTACGCAAGCATATGCATGCGTGTGCAGTTTACAGGACATGGCTTTTCTGTGCACTGTGTTCTTTATGGAAAGGAAAGGTTCCTAGACCACTGACTCCTGGCTCTTTTACCGCTGTGCAGAGAGCTTTCTATAGCTTTGCCTCCCCTGGAAAGCACCACACCTTATCCTCCTTCCCAGGACCTCCTGGTACCAGAAAAATACCAAACGGGATAAAGGGGAAGGAGCCCTCATTAAGTCAGCTCTGGCACACACAGGACCACACAGTAGGGTTTCAGTCACTTGTGTCCATCTATAAGGCTACAGTATCGTCATTGCAGCACACGTGGGGAAACTAAGGCAGCGAGTTACTGACTCGCCCTAAGCCATACCAGTCAAGCCAGGATTTGAACCTGAGTGATCTAACTCCAAATTATGTCACTGGGTTTGTTTGTTTGTTTGTTTGTTTGTTTGTTTGTTTTTTCAATGCTAGGAATTGAACTCAGGGTTTCACATAGGCTAGGTAAGTACTCTACCCCTGAGCCATATCCCCAGCCCCAAAGTCAGGGTTCTTTGTTAACTGCTAGCCAGAAAAAGAGGAAGTTAGAAGAAGCCAAGACCCAAAAGTCCTCTCCCCTGAAGCTGGTCACTACTGCTCACATCCAGAGTGTCTTGGCTCCAGAAGTTGAAACAGGCCTGTGGTATACAGACAGACAGACAGACAGACAGACAGACAGACAGACACACACACACACACACACACACACACCACATGGGACAATGAACATTCATAGGCTGTGTGCACACATGCACACAGGGGACATGGTTCCTTGGAATAGAGTTGGCTCTAGGATCTGGGGACCCAGAATCCAGGCCCACCTCCCTCACTCTGTAACTTCAATGCAGTTGTACTGTCTCTCTGAATCTCAGACCCACATCATGTGGACAGTGAGAGCCACCTCAGCAACTGAAAGTCAGACCCCAGGGTGTGAAAACCTGAATAACAGGGGTTCAGAGTAAAGATGGCTCCAGCCTTGGCCTTTGTCACCTGGAGACGACATGCTGGAGACGACGTATGAATGGATAATACTAGCGGTTGCATTGCATTCTGCTCCCCACCCCCCCAAAAATACGTGTAAGTCCCAATCGCCAGGACCAACCAAATGCAATCTTCTTTAGAAATAGGGTCCTTGAGGATAGAGCCAATTTAAGATGGGGCCAAGCTGGAGTAGACTGAAGAAGAGCCAGAGCCCAGAGCATCTTTGTAAGAAGAGAGAAGACAGATGTCATCACATCTGGACACGTACCTGGAATCTCAGCACTCAGAGGGCTGAGCAGGAGGGCAACATTTCCAGGACAGCCTGGGCTACATAGGCGTTCCAAACCAGCCTAGGATACATTGTAAGACATGGCAAGAGACAGCATCTCTAAGAAGCAAGCACTGAAGTGTAGTTCGGGAGCAGGATGCTTTCCCAATATATGCCAAGCCCTGGATTCAATCCCCAGTATTAAAGGAAAGAAAAAGAGGGAAATTTGGGCAAAGGCCCACACAGAGGGAAGAGGACCATCTACTGACAGAAGCAGAGATGTGAGGGAATCTAACACACCAAGTGCAACCCGAGGTGAGCAGGAGGTAAGAGCAGAGCTTCCCCAGGCCTTCAGGGGACCACAGGCCTGCCAGCACCTCCAGGTCAGCTGCCTTCCCTCCAGCATAAGAGAATGACAGTTCCAGAGGACGCGCTGGATACCTTTACTATTGATAGCTGTTACTCCGTTACCTGGGGCCGCTCTGGCTCTCAGCAACCCTATGACAAAGTCATGACACTCATTTGCAGATGTGAAAACTCAGCCTCAGAGCAGATGAGAAGTTGATCCAAGGTCACCCAGGTCACCCAGTCCAAGATACAGCCAACACCCAGAATGAGGAGGAGGTGGTGGCTCCGTGAAGCCGGGCTTCCTCTACCCTGTTCTGCTGAGAAGGGCAGCATCCTGCAGACCAGCGGGAGCAAGGCAACTTTCTCTCTGTGCCTACAGGGTCAAATATCTCAGCTCTGGAGAGCAGAATGATACAAAGATGCACAAGAGTCGTCCAAGCCCCAAGCAAAGACTTCCTCCTTGCTATCGAACTTAAATCAGAGTCAGCTACTAACCAATGCAACCAACACACGCCTCAGGTCATCATCAGGGAGGCCATGGGCTGTCAGGGGGGCGTGTGAAAGGACAGCCTCCTCCAAAATACACATGTGAAATTACCTTAGAAACAATTACGTGCATGCCCATAGATTAGCATCACTGCCTACTTAGGTCAAAGAAGTTTCTCTGTGCGATGGCCAGCGGTTACTGCAGAGACCCTTAGCCGGTCAGGTGCTGAGAAAAAGGAGCTCAGCCTCACATGAGAGCCTACATCACTCTGTCCAAGGCTCAAGGAGGTGGAGACGAAAGAAGGTGAGAGCCAGAGGAAGGTTTGGAGTGCTGTGAACTGCTGTCTTCGAGCATGAGATGGCTATTGTACGACATCCGTGATTACCTGCAAAGGATTGGGCCCCGACAACAGTCCATCATGGAGGGGGCGGGACTCACATTGCCACACCCCTCACGGAAGACCTATAAGCAGGCAGCAGTTGCTGAGAAAGGGTGAGACTTTTTTTTTTTCCTTTTCTGTTCTATTCTTTTCTTTCCTTACCCCCACCCCCCCGCCCCTCACAGGCTTTGTTAAGAAACCTGACCTGGTGCCCTGGAACTCAAGGTATAGACCAGGCTGGCCTTAAACCGAGAGATCAGCCTGCCCCCGACTCCAGGCAGCTGGAATTAAAGGCGTGAGCCATCACTGCCCAGCTAAGAGACATTTTCTTTAGTGGTGTAGCCACTGGTAAGGTGTTTATGCTTGTCAGCCCTGTAACTAACCCTAATTAAACCCACTAGTCACGCTCACAATAAAAAGATTTGAGAGTAGGCTGGAGCAGGTGACCACTGGGGGAGTGGGAGGGGCACAAGAGAAGACAATGGGAGTGAATTTTTTTTTTAAAGCAGTAAATTCATGTATGAACATGTCATAATGGGTTACGCATTAATTTTTGGCGATGATAGATATATGCCAATAAAAAATTCTTTAGTGCTGAGCAGTGGTGGCGCACACCTTTAATCCCAGCACTTGGGAGTCAGAGGCAGGCAGATTTCTGAGTTTGAGGCCTGCCTGGTCTACAGAGTGAGTTCCAGGACAGCCAGGGCTACACAGAGAAACCCCATCTCGAGAAACCAAAAATAAATAAATAAATAAATAAATAAATAAATAAATAAAATTTTAAGATAGTAATTCTTTAGGGAAAAAAAAGATTCTCAGAAAGGACAGGTGGGCCTTGGTCCCCAAGAGTTCCCCTCTAGGAAAAATTTCCTGCCTTCCTCAGACTTCCCCTCCCGAGCACTCTTGCAAGAAACCACAGCCCCGAGACCCCAGAAGTAGTTATTCAGGGTTCCCATCCCTCAGGCCCAGGCCCAGGCCTTTCTACAGAGTCCCTCCTGCCTCTCTGAGCTGTGAAACTCTTCATTGTTTCCTTTTTGCAGAAAAGGAAACCGGCTTGAAAAGGTCAGGGAAGCTCTGCCCAAGCCCTGCTGGTCCAGAGCAGGGCTCAGCTCCTAAGCCAAGACACTCACACCCACGGATGGGTGGCCATTCCATCAGCAGCCCCGTAGACACAGAGCACTGCCAATGTCAAGTTCCAGCTAGAAACATCTGACTTGGACAGAGAACAGACAGGGCTTCCTTGAGGTAGAGGCCTAGCTCCAGCCTGACCAGCCGCTTCATCTTCCCACCAACTCCTGAGAAGAGCCACCCTCAGAAGGTGCAGCCAGGGCCACCTGGTTGAGGTTTGATGCCAAAGCTATCAGGGTGATAATTAGTGTCTCAAAGTGTAAGGCCAGAAGATAAGGTGAGCAAGGCTGGTTTCCCACTCCTCCTGTTTTCCAGGAAACTCCCACAAGGCCTTCTCCAAACACCCTGGGGTGGTGAGTGACAGGGTTAGAGAAACTGCAGCCAGGTCACACTAGCTCAGGAACGTTAGGCTGACAACACCACACAAAAAGAAGAGGGTGCAGATGAGGTGTGGGCAGGGGGTGGGGGCGGTGGTCTCTGGGAGATTATTCCAGAGCCCTAGTTGACTCTACCCTACACCTAAGCCTCGGCCTATGTAGTGGCTCCCTGGGATTGAAAGCCTTGGGGAGCACAGATCTTACTGTGTGTGTGTGTGTGTGTGTGTGTGTGTGTGTGTGTGTGTGTGATGCACTAGTTAGTGTGGGTACCTGCACATATGTGCTGTATGTACTACTTAGTGTGGGTATGTACGTGCATGTGGGCGGGGTGTGTGCAAGTGCACACATGTAGGTCTTGAGTGAACCAGTTAGTGTGGCTGTGTGCATGTGTGTGTTCAGGTGCATTTGCACACATGTGAAGGCCCAAGGTTGACATCAGAGGTCACTCACCAAACCTGAAGCTCTTCAGTTTGGCTTGGCTGGCTGGCCAATAGGCCCTGCCCCTTCAGCACTGGGGTTACAAACCTCTACAGGCAGCTTTTTCCATAGGCACTGGGGACCTACACTCAAGTCGCTGTACTTGGACAGTAGGCACCTTATGTACTGACCCAACTCCTCAGAACCTCTCGTTCTTTAAAGACTTGATTTTCCCACAGTCCCTTAGAGCCCGTCTGAGTCCCTGAACCCTAAATGCAACCCTTGGTTTGGTATCACCTCCTTCAGGATGAGGGAGGAGAAAGCTCTAGAGGCACCAGCTCCACAAGACAGCCCAAGCGGGATCGAGTGCCCCACACGAAAGCCTTGCTCCGACAGCCACCTCTGTGCATCTCCTCTTCCTCTCCCAGACTTCCTCTTTCCTGCTTCTTGCTCCCTTTTTACTGTAACCACTCAAGATGACCCATGGGTGACCATCAGGGCCCAGCACCAGACTGCACACACAAGGGACCATCAAACTCCTTCTGGCCCGCTTATCCCGTTCTCTGCCTCATCCTTGGCTTTGCAGGAAGCGTGGTCGTGTGACAGTGAGGCATTGGGCCAGCTCTGTATCAGACTCCCGGAAGTTTAATTGAGGTGGCATTAGGCCTGGGAATGTACCTCAGATGATAGCGTGTTTGCACAGCATGCTCAAGGTCCTGGCTTTGATCCCCAGGACTGTCGAACCGGGGCATGGTGCTGCGGGCCTGTCATCCCGGCACTCAGGAGGTGGAGATCTGAAGTTCGAAACCATCCTCAAGTAGACAGCAAGGTCTCTGCTAGCTTGGGCTGTATGAGACCCTGACTCTGACATAACAAATAGATAAATGTAAACTGTTCAAAAAGATATGGAGGCGATACACTGCTATGGAACTGGGAATTGTTTCCAGAAGTGTAGCAGCTACGTGAGATAGTGACTGGGAGAGGGTCTCTGGTCATGTCCACCGCCTAGCTCCACAGCGTAATAGCGGGAATTCCTGGCCAAGCACTCATGGTTAGTAAAGGGCTCTCAAGCACCAGCCTCTTTGCCTGTCATGATATCACAACCAGCCCATTCCTCAGAGGAGAAGACTGAGGCTCTAGCATGACTCCCCTCCCCTCCCCTCACCCCGCTCCAAGCTCAAGCTAAGGACTTGCACCCAGTGGGTTCCTACAGGACAACTGCCCACAGAAATGGCTCTGCTAGGGGACAGAGCAGGGCCCCGGGCCAGCCTCACTCTTGCAAATGAGTCCTCCTTGCTGCTGTGGTTAGCAGGCCAGCCCTTCATTTCCCCACCAGGCTCAGCGTTTTGCAAACCAAGCCTTAGGGTGGGCAGGGTCATCTCCTGGCAGTTCCCCCGCTGCAGCCAGTGGGGAGATGAGCAATTGCTTCCCTCTCAGAAAGGCAGCACGGGGCCAGAAGCAGAGCCTGGGTCCTGAACCTCCTCCAGCCCAGGTAGATGGGGCAGCCTGAGCTCCCCATTAACGGAAACAGAAATTTAATTTGCTCCGTGGCCAGATCTACAACTGGCCTCCCCTCCCCGCAGCCGTGTCCAGGGCCCCAGCTTGGGGTCCCTAGCCTGCTGTGTCACCAACACCACCTGTCACCCCTCTGACCTCCACTTCCTGCTGGTAAGGTGAAAAAAGAAAAACATACACAAGGGGACCTGAGGGTTTAAAGAAATAAGTTCATATTCAAGAGCTTAACAAGTACCTGGCAAAAGCCTACACTCAAGCTGCTGTCAATCAAAAGTTCTCGTGGTCAGTGACAGTGTCAGACCCAGGTGCCTGCCGGGCATTGCTCTGGAAGACAGGCATCAAGCAGGGGACGAGACAGATCTCCGGTAAATTAGTAAGTACAACATTTGGCAGCAATAAGTACCATAAGACTTAACCAGAGTGAGCCATGACAGGACGGGAGGGATGCTCTCTGAGTGATCAGGGAGGTCTCCCTCAGAAAGTGACATGGAAGCTGACATCTAAGAAAGGTTACCCTAGGAGCCGCAGGTCTCAGCTCAGTGGGTAAGGCACTGGCCATGCAAGCATGAGGGCCTGCACTCAGAACCCATGTCAAAGCATGAGATAGGATCAGACATCAGCGACACCAGCCCCGGGGGAGGAAGGGAAAATGGAGAACTCCTGGGGCTTAATGGCCAGCCGGGCCAGCCAGAACAGGAAACTCCAGGTTCCAGGAGATTGTCTCAGAGAACAAGGAAAGGAAGTAGGAGAGAGAGAGAGACAGGTACTGTCAACCTCTGAGATCTACACACACATGCATGAGCGAGCACACCACACATGTGCGGTACACTGCAGCACACACACACACACACACACACACACAGAGGGGCTTGAGATGACTCAGCAGTTAAGAGCAGTTACTGGTGTGTGTGGCGGGGGGGGGGGGGGGGCGCCTGGGTTCAGTTCCCAGCTCCTACATCAGGGGGCCCACAGTCACCCAAAACTCCACCTCCAGGTGATCTCAGGCCTTCCTCTGGCCTCTCAAGGAGCCTGCATATCCACGGTGCACAGAAATTCATGTAGGCACACACATATACACGTACATTTACAACACAAATCTAAAATAAATAAAGAGAAGTATTCCAGGCAGAGCAGCAGTAAGATGGAGAAGCGTGAGGTGTGGTCTAGGGGAAGCAATGACATCCCTGCTGGGACACGCTGCAGCTGTTCCCTGGAGCCTCATGACACCCTCTCCCTGTGCATGTCCTCCCCAGGCTGGACATGGGCTCACAGCAGCTCCACAGAGCCCATATATCTGCTCACACGAGCTCCACACAGCCTGGACATGTGCTCACACCAGTTCCACACAGCCTGGACACAGGCTCACACCAGCTCCACACAGCCTGGACACATGCTCACACCAGCTCCACACAGCCTGGACATGTGCTCACACCAGCTCCACACAGCCTTAACAAGTGCTCACACCAGCTCCACACAGCCTGGACATGTGCTCACACCAGCTCCACACAGCCTGGACATGTGCTCACACCAGTTCCACACAGCCCGGACATGTGCTCACACCAGCTCCACACAGCCCATACATCTGCTCACACCAGCTCCACACAGCCTGGACATGTGCTCCACCAGTTCCACACAGCCCGGACATGTGCTCACACCAGCTCCACACAGCCTTAACAAGTACTCACACCAGCTCCACACAGCCTGGACATGTGCTCACACCAGCTCCACACAGCCTGGACATGTGCTCACACCAAATCCACACAGCCTGGACACGTGCTCACACCAGCTCCACACCCCCCCGCCCCCACCACACACACATACACTGGTTGCTTCTCTTACCCACAATCTATTCTTCCCCCTTTCAGGCCTTTTCACTATGATCTGTTAGCGCCCCCCCACCCCACCCCCAAGTATCCTCTGGTGCCTTCTGTGACCCTCAGCAAGTGACAACTTGCCAATTGCATATTTGATATTTCCTCCCTAACCCTCAATCTTTCGTCTGTATCCTTTAGTTTGCAACCAGGACATTCAGGAATATGCCAGATGCCATGTAAGGACTCGGTGGGAAAGCAGACCAAGCCCCTGACTAAACCCTGTGACCAAGGCAACTTATAAAAGAAGATGTTCAGTTTGGGTTCCAGTTTCAAACAGAGTCTATGCTAGTGGGACAGAGGAATAGCTGAGAGCTCACATCTTGATCCACAACCCCACAAAGCAGAGGGAGAAGACTGTCAATTGCAGACATCTTTTGAAACCCAAAAGCCTCCCCTAGCCCTGGCCAGTGACATGGCCCCTCCAATAAGGCCACACCTCCTAATCCTTCCTAAACAGTTCCACCAATGGGAAACCAAATATTCAAATATATGAGCCTATGGGGGCCAGTCTCATTCAGACCACCACATCCACCTTGATTGGGCACGTGTTGGTGGGACTAGACATACACAGCCTCACCTCCAGGACCCTGTGCTGGCCTACAACCTTGGTAAATGACATGCTTGCCCACGGCACCTCCTGGAAAGCGAAGGGCTCAACACAAACCAGGATCTGGCCCCACTGCCAAGTGCATCGGAGAGAAGCAGACCTGAGTTCTGAGCACCTAGATATTGTAAGCACCCAGCTGGAGCCTGGAGCAAAAGAACATAAATGGAGAGAGGCATAAAAGCCAGAGGAGGGCTGCAATGTAGCTGAGATCAATATGTTTGTCTCTGTTCTAATTTCTGTTTGTTTGCTTGCTTGCTTTATAAGACAAGTTCTGACTATGTAGCCCAGGCTGAACCCAAACTCAGAGTGGTCCTCCTGCCTCAGCCTCTCAAGAGCTAGGACATATATGAGCTACCACACCATACCGAGATCTTCTTTGTTGAGTATTTCTTTACTGCTGTATCAACTATGTACAGGACCTTGGGTTTGATCCTGGCACATAAAAAACAAAGAAACAAACAAGCAAACAAAATAAACAGGGAGGCAGATCTTAAATATATATGTGACAACAAATGAACAAGCTAGGTAGATGCATGGTACTGTTTACAGTGTTACTATGTGTTGGTATTTACATTTAATTTTTTTCATAAACAGTTATTAATTAAAGAGCCAGGCAATGGTGACTCGTGCCTTTAATCCCAACATTCTATAAGCAGAGGCAGGCAGATGTATAGAGTGAGTTCCTTGACAGCCAGAGCTGCAAAGGAAACCCCGTCTCAAAAAATAAAATAAAATAAAATAAAATAAAATAAAATAAAATAAAATAAGATGAAAATAAAATACGTGTCACCCCTATAATGGAATGGAAGCGGCAGAAGCTGAGGACGGGGCAAGGGCAGTAAGCAGACCCAGGCACCCCTTCTCAAGACTGAAGCCCAGACCTAGACACCCTTCTCATGATTAAAGGCTTCCTTGCTATGCCTCGGTTCACACGTGTTTACAGGACACTGTTTGCAGTAGAGATTCACCCCATGATCCCTGCCAAAGTCAGCAGGCCTGGTGAGGGAAAATACAGCCAGGGTAACTGTAGTACCCAGGAACTCAAGTAAAGGGAAGGACCTGAACTAAACACTAAACATACCAATCTCTCTCTCGCGCACGCGTGCTCTCTCTCTCTCTCTCTCTCTCTCTCTCTCTCTCTCTCTCTCTCTCACACACACACACCTACATGCACACATGCCCCCGTGCACATGCACACATATACACCACCAACAAAAATAATCATTTTAAATATAAATAAATAAAACCACCCAAAACAACAATAACAATAATTTTAAATATAAATAACACCGCACGAAAAGAAAAGAAAAGAAAAGAAAAGAAAAGAAAAGAAACCCTTACGTTTAAGTATGTGTGTATAAACCTTTTTGGGAAATTTTTTTTCAACCCTGCTCTAAACAGTAACTACGTCCTACCTGTAGGGTTTGGAGAAAGACCATCTCTCCCCCTGATGCTGAGTGTGGGCAGAAGCAGGTGGGTATCTTACAGTAACAGGGCAAAGCCGGAGACCCTTGGTTCCACTGTTGGCAGAGACTGAATAAGCAAAAGTCACAGTGATGGAAGACCCAAAAGACTGCCAGGTCCTACCCACCACGGGACATCATCCAGCCACCAACAAGGACACATCGGCAGTACTGGTAAAAATGTCCCCCACGCGCATATAAGCCAAGGCAAAACCCCTGTGTGCTCCAATAATCAGAGAGCGAGGAGCAGCTGGAGTGGACACTCCATCAGTGGAGCACTAGCACAGTTCCATCCCCTGCCATCATAAAACTGGTGTGGTGGGCCACACCTGTCAGCCCAGCACTGGCAGAGACAGAAGGATCAGAAGTTCACGGTGATGATCCTTGGCTGTGCAGCAAGTTCAAAGTCACTGTAGGGTATGTGAGGGGACCCTATCTCAAAAAGGGGCGGGGGGGGGGGGAGGAGAAGATGGGAAGCAGCTAAGGAGAGAATGGATAGTCAAGAACGACAGACAGCCATGGAGCCTTCTGGAAGCTGGCCAGGTCCTAACCTAGACTGTACTGATGGCCCTATTATGGCTCTGCCTATAATTAATCATTATATTGAATACTTAAATCGGTTGAGTCAACTATTTTTGAAGGCGTGGGATGGCAAGGAAGATCAACATAGCTTTTCCCTTCTGTGGACATATATTCCCATCTCCCCAGCCACTGTCCCTTCTGTCTACTCTACCCTTACTGGTTTGGTTTGGTTTTAGCAGAGCCACTCTCTGGTCACAGGACCTTGACACTTGCTAGAATGCACAAGCTATTATCTTCTGTTCCCTCTATGCCTGCCAAAGGACATCTCTTGCCCAAAGTCAAATCTGCCCAAGCAAAACAAATACATAAGAGCCCCAACAGTGGGATAGGTGTCAGGATGCCTACATGGCACTCAATGTCACCCTACAAGCAGGACTCTAGTGATGTGCACCAGAGCTCTGTCATCTCTCCGTTCTTTCTGCGCCCCGCCCCGTTAGCTTTCTGAACTTTAGCAGTTCGTGGCAAGAGCAGAACACAGACTGTGAGGAAGGAGTTTCTCACTTAACTGAGCAGAAAGCTCAGCAGGCTCTCTGCAGCTGCCATCATGTTCAAACATCACAGCTGCACTCTGTGAGGCTGGTATGAAAAGCGTCCGTGAAAGGAAAGTGAGTTTTTTAACTTTAGATGTCTTCCTAGGATGACGACGACGACGCCACCACCAAACAAGACCACACAGATCAACACTGTGGCTGCTACAAGAAGAGGAAGAAGAGGCAGCTCACATGGCTGCTCAGAGCCTTGAAAGTGCTCAGCTTCTGGGCGGTGGTGGCGCACTCCTTTAATCCCCAGCACTCAGGAGGCAGAGGCAGGCGGATTTCTGAGTTCGAGGCCAACCTGATCTACAAAGTGAGTTCCAGGACAGCCAGGGCTATACAGAGAAACCCTGTCTCGAAAAAAAAAAAAAAAAAGTGTTCAGCTGCCTGGAAGAGCCTATAGCTTGTGAGCCACTGTGGCTACTGATGTGTCCAGTAAATCCGGATGGTGGGGGCCCGTTTATGTGTTTAACTGAGTCAACACATTAAAGGTGAGATTTCACATTAACAGCCTGCAATCCCCCACCACAGACCTGCAGAGCCTGAGCCACCCTGGGAGGCTCGATCCATCCACTCTCTAGCAGGCATGTCATGGCTCAGCTGGTCCCTCCTTGAAGCTTGGATTTGAAGTCATTTGTCTGCCCCTCAGCCGAAATCTACTTCTTTCCTTGGGGCTCATCAATGCAAAGGCTTGTTTTGAGGGTCTGAAAACAGCTCTGTGCCTATAGAAAGACGCCAAGATCCTAAAGCACAGGTCATGACTGAACTGGCCTTGAACTCACCAGGGCACTTCCAACTTAGGATGGTCTCTTATTTCAACACCAACTCAACAGGGAAATGAGACAAAGAGACTCTAATAAGAGGTGGACAGTGGTCTCTGGAAAACCCAGTGGTCCTGAATTGTAGACTCTGGCTGCCTCAAGAGCTGTCCTAAAAGCTGGGCGTGGTGGCGCACGCCTTTAATCCCAGCACTGGGGAGGCAGAGGCAGGCAGATTTCGGAGTTCGAGGCCAGCCTAGTCTACAAAGTGAGTTCCAGGACAGCCAGGGCTATACAGAGAAACCCTGTCTCAAAAAACAAGCAAACAAACAAACAACAAAGTTGTCCTAGAAAACCACAACCAAGGCCCTGCTCACTGGGTGATTTCAGAAAGCACCTCCTGCCTTTTGAGACTCAATTGCATCTGTAAAATGGGTAGATTCATCAAGAAGTATCGGGATTTTTCAAGGACCAAGGATCTGGTTAACAAGTAATTTCACCTATCATGCATGACATTTGGTAGTGGACAGGACACAACGTGTCCCCCAGCCCCTGCCCCATGACACCTCGGGGGACAGATGGCCATTCTGTAACTGCTCCGTATGTGGTAGTGCATATGTTAAAACCCCCTAAAACGTAGCCGCTGTTATGATTTCCCACCATACCCAAGAGGAAACTGAGGCGAGGCACGAAAGATCTCAAACACGGCTGAGCAGAGCCGGAAACAGACTTGCTCTCTTTTTCACTGTAGAGCTGGGGGAGGCCCTACATGAGCTCAGGAGGCAAGGGTTCTACCACCGAGCTCCACCACAGCCCCAGAACATAGCTTGAAAGATGAGCAAGCCTTCTCCAAGGCAGCCCTGCATCTATATAGCTCAGTTGGTAGAGTGCTTGCCTAGCACTCACGAATGGCCTTGGGTTCAATCCCCAGCCCTGCACACACCAGGTGTAGGCACTTACACCTATAATCCCAGCAGACAGGAGGATCAGAGGTTCAAGGTCAACCTCAGCTACATAGTGAGTTTAAGACCAGGCTAGGCTCAAAAGCAGCAAGAACAAAGCTATAAGCCTTATCTAAGATCACTTGAGAGAGGGATTCAAACACTGTAATCTGTCTGATGTCTTTTGAAGCAAGGACAGTGTTTCTCCTTCTTTGTCCCATGGCTACTTTTGCCATGTTCAGAGCCAACATCTTTGAATTTCTTTTCTTCATCCAGGTCCATCTCGCCCCAGCTCAGGACATCCTCCTTAATCCCAAATGCATGACCCTTGGGAGTCGGTGTTCACCAATGAAGGTGGTGTCATGAGAAAGGACAAGGAGAGTAAAGGACACCAGGTGGCAATAAATGGGATGCCCCCGACGTGGGATGTCCCCTCAGCTGTGGCTTTACTCTTTAATTCTAGTACCTAATGTATGGCATGTAAGACACATACAAGAGGGTCATGACCCAGCCAAATGCAGTCACAGCAAAGAGCCAGGCCTGAAGTGTCCTACCAAGCCTAGGATTGCCTCTTCTGCAGAAGTTGATGGACTTTCAAAGGCTCCCACCCCCAAGAAAGCAGAAATAACAGCTTTTCTAGTTTGATTTATATATGTGTGTGTGTGTGATATATATATATGTATATGTATCTTGTATGCTAATATGTCTAAGTATATGTAGTATATGCCTGTGTGTGCACAAGAACCTGCTTACACATAAGTGTGAAGCAGCCAAAGGCTCACTTTCACTGGTTTTATCTGCCACTCCCCACATCAGTTTCTGAGATAAGCTCTCTTATTGAACCTGGAGCTCACTCATTCAGATAGCCTGGCTCACCAGCACACCCCGAGAATCCTTCTGTCTCTAATCCCTCAGTACTGTGCTTATAGACCTGTGACACCGTGGCGGGCTTTTTTATGTGGGTGTTGGGATCTGAGCTCAGGTTCTCATGCTTGGATAACAAACACTTCACCCACTGAGATCCCCAGACCTTCCCTCCTGTTCTTTTGCATATATGTATAGTGTGTGTGTGTGTGTGTGTGTGTGTGTGTGTGTGTGTGTGTGCAAGGACGCCAGATGTTAGGCATTTTCCTCTGTCACTCCACACCTTATTCACTGAGGCAGGATCTTTCAGTTGAACACAGAGCTTGCAAGGACAGCTAGTCTAGCCAGCAGCTTGCATTGAGGACCTCTCTCCACCTCTGAGCCCAGGAATTACAGGCAGACCACCACACTCATCCGCTGCTCAGCATGTATGAAAGTGCTATCGATCTAAATCCCAGTCCTGACACTTCCAATGTGAGCACCTTGCCTACTGAGCCATCTCCTCCCCAGCCCCAACCCTTCTTTTTAAAACTAGGTCTTCTTCTGTAGCCCAGACTAACCTGGGGCCCATGCTGGCCTCAAAGTCCCTGGGTGTTGGGATTACATTTGTCACCACACTCGGCAAGAACTTTACAACTTGAAGCTCATACCACAGAGGGGAAAAAAAAAAAACGAGACATTACCCCAAGAGCACCCTCTCCACACCCCTACCCTCAGCTCACCCTGACCCTGACCCCGGCTGGGTAAGGCAGCTGGTGGCAGACAGAACAATGTAGAACCTGGCTAATATAGAGCCTGCCACCAGCTCAAAGAAACAGTTCTGCAGCAGGTGCTAGCTTAACCACAGGACTCTGCTACGTGGCCATACAAGCCTGCCTACAGGATTAGCTTCAGAACACCAGACACTTGGGCCTCAGAGAATAGACTGTTCAAGTCGGGGGGGTATGGTGCAGAAATACCAAGATTTGACCAGCAATTGAGTTACCTAGCAAGCACTGAACAACCTCAGCACCCTGTCTCTGCCTCTCCACACTACCACAAAGTCCCACATACCCTATGGCTTCTTGTTGGGCTGAAATCAGGGGCGCTCGGAGCCTGGCTACTCCCTGAGGCTCAGGAGACCCATAGTCTGGTCCTTCTTTTCTTTATATGTGTAAGACAAGCACTGTGCTGAGCTACAAACCTAGCCCAGATTCCTTGATACACAGTCCCATTCTGTACCCACTCCACCCTCTCTTCCTGTCCCTATGCCATGGCTCACCTGATCTGCTTGTCACCAGGCCTCTTGAGCACACTGGATCTACCTTCATAGCTCAGGAGCCTCTCCCCGCTCAGTGAGCCTCACTTGCCTGTACGCACAGCCTGAGCCAAGGAGCATCTCAGGCTCACAGGTTTTGGGGGTCTGGGGGAGGAGGTTACAGAAGTGACTATTCATGCCTGCAACCTTCCCTCCCAGGCCAGTGGCCTGCAAGAGAGGAGATATTTGTCCCATCTCCTCCCTGCCAGCCGCAATGATGAAGCTACCAGGAACCAAGTACAAGTCCAGGACCAAGAGGAGAGGAGAAAAGAAAATGGAAGAGAGACAGGGAAACTCCACACAGCCTATCCACCATGTATCAAATACAACGTAAGCTGCGCTTCATACATACTGGAAGGTCTGCTCTCATCTTCTTCATCATTGTGGCTCAGACCAAGTCACACGGCTTGCAAATGGTAGGTTGGGGATTTGAACCTGAGCCTCTCTGGCTCTCATTTTGTGATGCTCTGAACCAAACACCGGGATATTTTCAAGTTCCTTGGGGATTCTTTTGTTCAAAAAAACAAAACAAACAAACAAATAAACAAAAAACAAAAAAAAAAAAAAGAAAAGAAAAACCCTTTCCTTCTGGGTAGGAGATTATGTAAAGCATCTGCGGCTGCCCCCTCCCCGCCCCCCCGGGCTTGGCGACTTAGAAGATGATCTATTTTGGGGTTTTGCGCACCAGTGACCCATAGCTCCCCCACCCTCCTCTGTGCTTTTCTCTACACAGCCACTTCCTGGGGCTCAAATGAAAGTCTGGAGGGCCAGCCCAGCACAGGCAGGGTGTATAACAGCTAGCAAAGCCTCACCAAGCCCATTAGAACATCAGGGCCCATCTGAAAACAAACTCCAGCCATCCCAGAACAGGCAGTGACTGCCCAGAACCCGGGACCCAGAGGAAGCCACAGAGCCATCCCCGAAGGCTGCAAAACTCCAGGTTGGCAGCTCCAACATGATGCTCGTTCGCACATCCTCCTGTCTGGTTTTAGGGCAGAAGAAGGGAGGGAGTTTGAGAGCAAGAGATGCTGAATCAAACCATCTCTCGGGCAAGAGATTTCCGGGTGTCTACAAGAGTCCATAAGGAGGCCTCTAGAGGAGAATTTCTGCCTGGGTGCCTGCTTTTCAAGGTCTCCCCTGAGTGAAGGGGAGACCTTACATCACAGGAAGCAGGCTTAGTTAATATGTGCTGCGTGATCAAAGTAGAGGAATGGGGCTATGTGGCAGGGTGGAGGAGCGAGGCTCTGATAATGTGTGGGCCATGCAATATGACAGTAGTCAGGCTGCCTCGATCCCCTGGCAGCAAGGAGCTGAGTGTGTCATTGCCCTGCTCGCAGCCCTTACTGGTTACCTTAAAGGCCTGGTTTCTCTACAGCCTCCATTACAGTTTGGGGTGGTTTACTGCACGGCCATAGATTAAAAACCATTATGCCACTGTCGCCAGCTGCCACACAGTTAGCATGTGCACCAGGGCTGTGCACAATCTGGTCCCTCAGATCTTAACTTACTCCGTCCCCACAGCAATCTGATAAAGTGGGGTTCACATTGTGCCCCGTTTTATAGGCGGGAATGGTGGTGTTCCCAAACTCCTTCATGAGTGTGTCTTCAGATCCTGGGGTGCTCCCCAGCAAGGGGGAAGGCAGCCTCACTCCCGTTAGCTAGCCTATAGCTGAGAGCAATTCTCAGCACCAACTCTGGACCCCTGCATGAACTTACACACACATGTGCACATGCCTACACACGTGTGGACTCACACATACTCACATACAACACACATATATATGAAAATGGGAAGGAAAAAAAAAGAATTAAGTGTTTCACCAGCAAAAAGCCACTTAAACACTCACTCCCATAACGCTCCTCTTCTTGTCAGTGCTCCCCTGAGCCAGAGAGATGGTTTGGGCAGCCCAGAGTTTCCTTGGAAACTCAAGGCAAGGGGCCATCCTCACACAACCCATTCTAAACATTTCCTCTACCCACAGCGCCGGCCAAGCCTCCCACATCTAAGGAAGGGTGTTCCTGGCTAGTTGGCTCTGGCCTGGCTCTCCTCAGGCCCGCAGAGGCTTCTGGAAACATAACCCTTGCTGAACACATAGAGCACCACGTCACGTCGGCAGATAGGTGTCCCCGAGGCCAGGGGAGCAGGGGCAGGGAGGGATACAGCCTCCACCTGCTCAGTGCATATCATGTGCCTGGAATGCGCTGGTCATGTGAGGTTTTAGAACAGCAGAAGCAACAAATCACCCTTCCAAGAGCCGACTGGAGGAGGGAAACATCTGCCCATACAAATGTGTAATTATGGGATGACCAAATCCCAAAGAGAAGGAAAGAGACAAACAGTGGGGCAGGCAGGAGACTGAAGTACAGAGTAACTGAGCCTTGGGCCCTCTCAGGCAGAAAGGGCCTCCCTGATGAGAAGCCCTGAGGCTCAGAGGGCTGTGGTAATCGCTGAGAGCACGGACACTCCTCCATCCTCACAACAGCCCTGAGAAGCAGATGTTGCAACCCTCAAAGAGCAGGCCAGGCATGCCAGCCACAGAGAGGAAGTGCTGGAGCCTAGGTCCCATGAGAGGAAGGACCAGAAAGGAGATGACAGCCAGGTCTCTTTCTCCCTCCCTCCCTCCCTCCCTCCCAACATGGGACTTCCATTTCCTCTCAGCTTCTAGGCCTCATGCAAGCCCCCATGTCTGCCAAGAACACAGGGTCACAAGACCAACGGTCCAACAAGGCTTACCTGCCCTGGTCAGACACAGGGTGTATTCTCAATAAACATATGAAACACATATGGTTCAGTTGGTAGAGGGCTGGCCTAGCATGCACAAGACCCTGGATTTGATGATCCTCAGCACCGCATGGTAGTGCATGCCTGTAACCCCAGCACTAGGGAGGAAGAGGCAGGAGAATCGGCTCCTTAGCTGAGTTAACGCTTTCAAAGCCTGCCTGGGATAACTCGGATCCTGTCTCAAAACAAGAAGGCTGGGGAGACGGCTCAAAGGGCGTGAAGACTTGTGTTCAGATCCCCAGAGTAGACATAAGAAGCCAGGCTTGGCCGCACTTTATAACCTTAGAACTAGAAGACGGACAGGGTAATGGACAAAAACAGAAAGATGGCTGCGACCCACCGGCCAGCAGTTTAGTCAACAAACCACAAGCTCTTGGCTCAGTGAGACTAAGGCAGACAGCAACAGTGAAGGTGAATCACGGGAAAGGGCATCAAGTGCCCTCCCGCCTGCTGTGACACAGGCACACACAGCCATTCATACAAATGTGCACATCGCATATTAAAAAAAAGTAATTAATTTTTTTAAAAAAGCATTCTGTATTTGTTTCAAAGAGGGAGAGAAAGAACATAAGAGTCGGGGTGGGTAGGAAGTAAGGAGGATCTAGAAGGAATAGGGGGAGGGGGAATATGCTCAAACTATATTATATGAAAACTTTAAAAAATAAAATAAAGCCAGGTAGTGGTGGTGCATGCCTTTAATCCCAGCACTTGAGAGGCAGAGGCAGGCAGATTTCTGAGTTCGAGGACAGCCTGGTCTACAGAGTGAGTTCCAGGACAGCCAGGGCTACACAGAGAAACCCTGTCTCAAAAAAAATAAATAAATAAAACAAAGTAAAATAAAGTAAAAGTAATGAGAAAAGATTCATGGCACCTTCTCTGATTGTCCACATATATCAGTGTCTTGAAGGCCAGGTGAGGCCTGGAAACTTCTCTGAGCTGATTGTTTACTGAGGCTGTCATTAGCAACAACAACAACAAAAAACCCCCAAAAACCTGACCCAGGATCCAAGACCACTTCAAAGCCCCACGAGATGCGGGTAGACAGCACCTCCCAGGTCAGCAGTGGACAAGGAGGCCACCAGGAGCCACCGGAACACAAGGCTAGGCTGCTACCGCCTTACCGACGCCACCAGAACTCCTCAGCTCTGCTACCCACTTTCGCCATTAGAGGACAAAAGTGATACTGTAACTCAGAGCCCAGACCTCAAGAAACCTTGAGGCCCTCTGTCTACCTCCTAGGAACACCGATCCTTGAGCCTACCATTCAAGAAAGCCCACTGGACTGCTGCAGAGGGAGAGGCCACATAAAGGACAAGACACGCCAGCTACCACTACTGATTGGCACCGGGCTCCCAGATCCCCACCAGACACTCTCTCCCATCATGAAGGTCCTTAGCACTGTCTTCTAGACAGTCCCAAAACACCAAAGTCAAGGCCTGGTGAGCTGCTCCCAGTGACCACAGTCTCCACCATGAGAACCACCCCTGTGATTGGTTTGACTGAGAGGACATGGCAGCCCTGTCTAGTTCATGAGAGGACATGGCAGAATGACCCACAGCTTCTACTGTCACATATCTTCCACCCCAGCCTTCAGCAGACTATGTCTGGGTGAGGGCTTTCAGCCAACATCAGTTGAAACACAGGCACACCTGCCCATTGATCCCTCCTGAAATCTTCGCCCACCAAGGGGTTGTTCTGAGCCTGTTATTTGATGGGTTTTACTATGCTGCACAAGAAAATTGATACCATCTCCAGTTTGTTCTTAGACCCAAGATCATATTCTCTCTTCTCCAGGGTGACCAACATGAACACTCACCTTGCCCTGGATCCCAAAGAAGCAAAACTATCCTCTAAGGATGGTCCTGACAATGGAAATACTCAGACAGAGTGCTGAGCCCAATGGTTCATACCCCAGGTCTCTGGTGTTCCTACTGGCACATCAGGTAGGTATCGCTGTGCCACCATTTTGCTGACACTTTCCTGCGAAAGGTATGAAACTTCCCAGGGTCCCCCTAAAGCAGCAGCAATCACCTTCATTTTCACTATGGTGAACTCACGGTGTCTGCTTGCTTGTCACCAACGAAGGAAGGGTAAGGCGCACTATACCTATACCATGTGTTCAACTCAACAGTTCCTAGCTCCTTGGTGGTGAAGTGATGGCTAGTCAATGGATAAGTGTGTGATGTAAAGAAGCAAAGAAATTATTGTGGATGCCAAGAAGTGCATGCTGAAAGGAGCCTGATACAGCTGTCTCCTGAGAGGCCCTGCCAGAGCCTTACAAATACAGAGGCAGATGTTCGCAGCCAATCATTGGACTGAGCACAGGGTCCCCAATAGAGGAATTAGAGAAAGGACCGAAGGAATTAAAGGGGTTTGCAACCCCATAAGAAGAACAACAATATCAACCAACCAGACCCGCCCCCCAAGAACTCCCAGGGATTAAGACATCAACAAAGGAGTACACATGGCTCCAGCTGCATATGTAACAGAGGACAGCCTTGTCATGCATTAGTGGGAGGGGTGGTGCTTGGTCCTATGAAGGCTCTATAGATGCCCCAGTGTAGGGGAATTGAGGGTGGGGAGGTGAGAGTAGGTGGGTAGGTGGAGGAACACCCTCATAGAAGCAGGGGGAGGGAGGATGTGATAGGGGGTTTCCGGAGGGAGGGAAACCAGGAAAGGGGATTAACATTTGAAATGCAAATAAAGAAAATATCATATATATATATATATATATATATATATATATATATATATATATATATATAAAAGAAGAAGAAAGAAGGGACAACAGAAGAAGGCACTGTGCGCTGAGGGGCCAGTTAAACAGTAAAACTGGGGCTGGTGACATGGCTCAGTGGGTAAAAGATACTTGGAGTCAAACCTGACATCCTGGGTTGATCTCCAGAACCCACTGACGGGAGCAAAGAATTGATCCCTTTAGGTTATCCTCTGACCTCCAAACACACACTAAGGCTTGCTTGCATCAACATAGATTCCTACACACATATACGTACATGCACATACACACACACACACACACACACACACACACACCTGTACATACACTCACACAAACCTGTACATACACACCTGTACACGCCTGTACACACAAACACACACACACACACACACCTGTACATGCACTCACACAAACCTGTACATACACACCTGTACACACACACACACATATACGTACATGCACACACACACACACACACCTGTACATGCACTCACACAAACCTGTACATACACACCTGTACACACACACACACACACACACACACACCTGTACATGCACTCACACAAACCCATACATACACACCTGTACACACACACAATAGGTGTGATTACACATGCCTGTAATCCCAGCACTAAGAAGAATACCGAGTTGTAGGCCATCATGAGTTACTAAATTAGACCCCTGACTCAAAAACAAAAACAAAAACCGAACAAACATAATCAGTGGAAGAGTTAGACACCCAAAACAATAATGTAAAATGTTAATGGGACAGGAGGGATGGCTCCGTGGTTAAGATCACTTGCTACTCTTGCATAGGATCAGGGTTTGGTTTGCAGAATGCAAATTGTAGATCACAACCATCCGTAACTCCAGTTCCAAGGATCTTCTGACCTCCGTGGGCACCAGGCATGCATGTGGTACACAGACACACATACAGACAAAACAGTCATATGTATAAAATAAATAAATCTTAAAAAAAAAAAAAAGGTTAACTGTCTCAGGGCTAGAGAGATGGTTCAATGGTTAGTAGCACCTGTTGCTCTCGCAGAGTCCCTGGTTCGATTCCCAGCACTTACGTTAACGGTTCATAACCATCTGTAACTACAGTCACGGGGTAGCTGATGCCCTCTTCTGACCTCTGCAGGCAGGAGGCACACACATGGTGCCCATATAGACACATAAGAAAAACACTCGTATGTATAAAATAATACTTTTAATTTAATGTTTCATGAATTATAGTACATATGTTAAAATAACACCTTCGTTATACTAAATTAAATATAACATATTTAGTTTCATTTACTACTTCTAATCTTTTTTTTAATGTGTTAACTAGCAGTGTTTAAACTACATACATGACCTACTCTGGGGTCATCTGAGCCTCGCTGGCCCAGAAGCAGCTTCGTGCGGCTTCAACAGGATGGAAGGCAGGGAGGTGGATGGGAGCAGGAAGGGAGGTCAGGTCTTTGGCCCACTTTTAATTGGGTTGCCTGTCCTCTGTTGGGTTTTAAAACTCCTTGTTTTGGATACAGGTCCTTTGTCACTGTGTTTTGTCAACATTCTTTCCCAGCCTGGAGTTTGTCTTTTTCTATCTCTTAATCTAAAGGTTTGGGACACAAGGTGACTAGGGACAACTGTCTGCTGTAGTTCCCCAGACAGCCTGGTGAGTTTGTTGGGTCCCTCAAGATCACTTTATGGATCAGTAAAATGGGTAAGAGAGTCACAGGCTGGGGGTGATACCTGCACATTACTCAGGAATATCCATACACATCACATGGTTACAGGTGCACAGAGGGAAGCTGACCCGTGACAGCTGCTCCATCAACTTCTTAAGAGCACCCATGTCCCAGCACCCAGGACACACCCTTTCTGCCATTTTCTTGAGACACTGATCAAATGGCAGGCAAAGGAACTTGGGGGTGTGGGACATTTAGGAAGTAGTAGGTAGACATCTTTGGTCATACAGATATGCAGTATATAGGGTCACAAAACACAGATACCGTGGCAGGAGGAGAGTCTATAACACACACACACACACACACACACACACACACACACACACGTGGGGGGGGGTTCTTTTGTCCCCTAAAAGATCAGATATAAGGCAAGGACTTCTTATAGCTCTGAAGCAGAGCCCTTGCCCAGCATATATAAGGTTCTGAGCTTACTTCCCAGCAACAAACAAAAGAAACAAGAGACGTAGGGAATTTCTCTAGACTCCAGCAGGGACTCACATCCTCTCCTTCTCTCTATCTGCACCACCGACCACGTACAGAGGTCAGAGGACAACCTCTGGCATCCATCCTGGCCTTCCATCTCTAAGAGTCTCTTGTTCTCAGCTGTACTCCAAAGCTAGCAGGGCTAGCCTGTGAGCTTCTGGTCTTCATCTCCCATCTCATGCCCAAAACACTGTGATCGATTACAGGCTACTGTGCCCAGTGAGTTCTGGCGATCTGAACTCAGGTCCTCACTTGTGTGCAGCAAGCACTTTACCCAGGGAGGCATCTCCCCAGCCCAGAACTCATGCTTCACTGTTCCCTGCTCACGTCCATGTGCTCTGTGCTCAGACTTCCAGAATATTCTCATCAAATCTGTCATGAGCACCACATCTGCGAAAGATGGCCGCCCTGGAGCTCAAAAAGATGAAAATAAAAAGACAATTCCCCTGCCATAAGCACTGGTTTAGCCAGAAAGCCTGTTGATTTTAAAACTTGTGTAAGCCGGGCGTGGTGGCGCACACCTTTAATCCCAGCACTCGGGAGGCAGAGGCAGGTGGATTTCTGAGTTCGAGGCCAGCCTGGTCTACAAAGTGAGTTCCAGGACAGCCAGGACTACACAGAGAAACGCTGTCTCAAAAACACCAAAAAAACAAAACAAAACAAAACAAAACTTGTATAATAGCTGGGCATGGTAGCACACGCCTTTAATCCCAGCACTCAGGAGACAGAGGCAGAGGCAGGTGGATCTCTGTGAGTTTGGGGCCAGCCTGGTCTACTAAGTGAGCCCAGGACAACCAGGGCTCTGTTACACAGAGAAACCCTATCACAACAAAACAAAACAAAAACAAAATAACAACAAAAACAAAAATATCATATAATAAGTTATTTGAGGTGGTAGGGACTGAAGCCTGACCCCATGGCTTAGTATCTGCCACTCTATCACTGAGCTATATCCCCAGCCCATTTTAAAATGTATCTGTGTAAGGGTATGTCATCTATGTTTAGTGGGGGTGGGGCTGGGAGGTAGAAGGTGCTTGTCCATTCAGACGCCTGTGGAGACCTGATACCCAGACACTCACCCTAGGATGTGTTCCTCAGTAGCTCCTACTATCTATCTATCTATCTATCTATCTTAGAGGCAAGGTCTCTCACTGAACCTGCCCAGCGCTTACAGTATTTGAAATAGGATCTTTCTAAGATGTCCAGCCTAGCCTTGAACTTACTAGTTAGAACTCCCTAGCCCAGATGAGCCTGACCCTTGTGAGCCTCCCACCTCAGGCTTCTGTGTAGCAGGGATGACAAAAGGCCGGCCTCACGGCCAAGCCTGGCTACTAGAACAAATTCTATTTACAAGAGAACAACCAACAACCAGCAAAATGCGAATCAGAACCACAGTGGGACACAGCATCACCCCTCCTAGGACAGCTACAGTCGAAAGTAATTTAGTAGCAAGTGCTGTCAAGGAAGTAGGAGGGGGCAAAAGATCACATGCACCGACAGTGGAGGCACATGCCTTTAACCCCAGCACTTGGGAGGCAAAGGCAGGCGGATTTCTGAGTTCAAGGCCAGCCTGGTCTACAGAGTGAGTTCCAGGACAGCCAGGGCTATACAGAGAAACCCTGTCTCGGAAAACAAAACAAAACAAAACAAAACAAAACAAAACAAACAAACAAAAAAGGTCACATGCTGGATGATTTCCTTATACGAAATGTCCAGTGGGCAGACACGTTAGAGACACTTGTCACCAACACTGGGAAGGAGAAATGACACCAGAGCTAAGGGACTCCAAAGGAGAAAGGATTCAAAATGTTCTAAAATTAGCTATGATTGTGTTTGCAGGACTCAGCCTGGTCTACAGAGCGATTCCAGGGTAGCCAGGGCTACACAGAGAAACCCTGTCTTAAAAACAAAAAACAAAACAAAAAAAAACACCCCACAAACAAAGTGTGATTCACTACCTGAACTGTACACTCGGCTGAGTGAATTCCGTGGCATGGGAACCAAATCTCAGTGAGGCAATGAAAATGAGGAAAAGGAGAGAACAGGAAGTTGGGGGGGGAGGTCTGGAGGGAGTAAGAGGGGTAATGGGGTAGTTATGACCAAAATGCATTGTATATATGTAAGAAAGGGGATCAATAGCAATCTATAAATTTCTCTAGCAACAGTAAAGTAGAGCCAGCAAGATCATATAAATTCATCATATAAATTCATCATATAAATTCATCATATAAATTCATCATATAAATTCAGCGGCTGCTAACTCTGCACACCTAAGTTTGATCCCCAGGACCTACGTGAAAATGAGAAGAGAAAAATAACTTTCCTAATTTGTTCTCAGATTTCCACATGCACACCTTAGCACCTACACATGCACACACCCACATATACACACCTACACACACACACACACACACATACCCCTACATATACACATATCTATATACACACATAAACACACACACACACCTACATACACACCTACACACACACACCTACACATACACACACCTACACATACACACACCTATACACACATATCCCTACATATACACACATCCACATACACACATATATACACCTACACACACACACCTACATACACACATATATACACCTACACACAACCTACATACACACATATATACTCCTACACACACACCTACATACACACCTACATACACACATATATACATCCACACACACATACACACACATATACATACATATACATACACATACATACATACACACACACACATGCTAAGTAAATGTAAAAAAAAAAAAAAATTCAGTGGTAGTTTAAGGGACAGAGAAGATGTTCAGTCCGAGCTGGAGGAATGGAGGAATGGGGGGGGGGGGGGGTTATGATCTAACGTCTGCATTTATTAAGCTTCCCCTGTGCACCAGTGAGGACACAGCCACACGGAACCACCCACTCCCGTCAGCTCTCCTTGGCAACTCTGCATGGCCCTGTCTTTGGAACCACATCCCCTCCCCCCCACCCACCTACCTACCCCACCCCCGTCAGAAAGTCGTTCAGGCCTTACTCTATGTGTACAGCATCTTTGCATACTGTCTAAGTTTCAGTTTTGTTGAGGGGGAGTTTCTATTCGCTCACAGATCCCGGCCACAGTCGCTCTGTGAGAGGAGGACCTGAGTGGCAGGAGCTGCAGACAGACAGTTGCACTGTCAGCTCGCTCCATCACACCTTCCCTTTCAGTGCTGGGGTGTGGCCCACCTTCAGAGAAGCCCTTTCCTTCCCAGACCAACCCTCATTGGGTTAACAACAAAAACTCCCCCCACAGGCCAGTGATGTGGCTCAGCAGGTAAAGCTGCCTGCCACCAAGCCTGAGGACCCGAGTTCGATCCCAGAGAGGGGGAGAAAACAAATTCCCCCAAGTCACCCTCTGACCTTTTCACACTTGCCATGGCAGATTTGCATATACACACACACCACACACACACACACACACACACACACACACACAAAACAAATAAAGATGTAATAAAAAAGAATCACATAAAACTAACCATCACGTATGTTCACATATGTACATACATGTACATAGTCATGCCAAAGCCAGAACTCAGGTGCTGTTCTTCAGGAACTACACACCTCGTTTCTCTCCCCTGGAGCTTACCTGATGAAGTTCCCAAGGGGAGATGCCTGGCGGGGAGCGGGATGGAGTGGGATTGCCTACATGCTTGGAAAGGATGCTGATCAGCAAGTCCCAGGAATCCATCTCTGCTCCCCTCCCCAGCGCATGGATAGCAAACATCGTGCCAAACCACCCAACTGTTTCACTTAGATGCTGAGGGCTGCACTTGGATCTTCATGCCTACCCCCACCCGGGACTTCCTGATTTCCCTCAAACCAGACCTCTCGCCCTGAGGAGACTGGAAAAGCATACTACTTCCCAGACCTGACATGTGGAGTGAAAGAAAGGCTGGGCTGGCCGCCTCAGCCACACAGGAAAAGGCTCCAAAGTTCCCCCATCCTCCATTCCATCTAGCTGGTGCTGAGGCAGCCTCCGCAGCCCTCCAGCCAAAAGCAGCCTGCTCAGTCCTGAGGTTTGGCTTGGCGGGCCTGGGCCAGAACAAACAGCCCGCAGGCGGGAAGAAAGCCTTGCCACACCTGACTGCAGCAAGCACAGTTTCTGCTGCTCCACTGCAGGCCTCTAAAGGCTGAAGCCTGCATCCTGGTGAGAGTGGATGATGGGGCGGGAGCGGGACAGAAGCTAGAGTCTCCTTAGGAAAACTGACCACATCATCCAAGCCCACCACACAGCTGTGTTTAGAAATCTATCCAGTGAAAACCACAGAGAATTTGCCTAAGTTTAGCTATTAAAAAAAAAAAAAAGTTCCCAGAAACAATATTTGATATAGGAAAACATGGGATAACATAAAAACCCAAAAAGCAGACACCCGTTGAAGAAACAAACCTTAAACACGGGACTAATTTCAAACAACATGGGAGGAAGACTGATGTAGGGCAGATTCAAACTACCAAAAACTGGAAAGCCAGGTCTAGCAAATGCATTAGTCGAGAGAATTATGTTTAAAGTGTCAGGGAGCTGGGAGAGGCCTCAGCAAATAGAGTTCTTGCCACGGAATCATCTGAAGGATCTGAATTCAGTTATCATCAGATAAGGGTGGGGTGGGGTGGGGTGGGGTTGGGTTGGTGAACGGCCTCTGCCAGGGACAGGGAGACTGGAGGAGCCCTGCTGCTCACAGGCAGCCAGCCTCACTGAATCAGCCAGGTTCAGTGAGAGACTCTGCCTCAAGAAACACAGTAGAAAGTAACTGGGTGGGGGGAGTTGCTGAGGAAATGGCTCAGTGGTTAAGTGCACTGACTGTTCTTCGGAAGGTCCTGAGTTCAAATCCCAGCAACCACATGGTAGCTCACAACCATCCGTAACGAGATCTGATGACCTCTTTTGGGGTGTCTGAAGACAGCTACAGTGTACTTACATATAATAAATAAATAAATCTTAAAAAAAAAGAAAGTAAGGAACTCACCCCCCCCCCAAGTCCAATAAATAAATAAACCCATTCCTCTGACTCCATGCACACGCGCACACACACACACACACACACACACACACACGAACATAAAAAGATTTACTACTAAAGCCTCTAATATGTACATTAAAAATATCCCCAGACACAGAACAAAATGCAAATTGTTTGAGGGCTACATATTACAGGGTTTTTTGTTTTTGTTTTTGTTTTGTTTTGTTTTTCATAGACAAAATACGTGTTTGTTGTCTATTAAAGTTTCCTTTGGATGAGACGGGATGTTACTATGTAGCACTGGCTGACCTGGGACTATGTAGACTAAGCTGGCCTTAAACTTGCCTTGATCTTCCTGCCTCTGCTTCCCAAGGGCTCGGATTACACTACTATGCAGATGGTCACTACTGAATCACCATACGGCTTTTTAGAGGATATGTGCAAGAAAGACCTAGCTGTACTTTTATTTGACTTCATAAGAATAGGAAAGGCTCAAAGCCAGCAGTCCAACTTATCCACACTGGTCAAGAGAACACAGGAGCTTCCATTCTGCTGTAACGAGCAGGTGAAGACACCTCAAGTTGTTTTTTCCTTTTTTTGTTTTTTTTGTTTGTTTGTTTTTTTTTGTTGTTGTTTGTTTTTCGAGACAGGGTTTCTCTGTGTAGCCCTGGCTGTCCTGGAACTCACTCTGTAGACCAGGCTGGCCTCGAACTCAGAAATTCACCTGCCTCTGCCTCCCAAGTGTTGGGACTAAAGGCGTGCGCCACCACGCCCGGCCCTACAACTCAAGTTTTTAATCTCACAGCTCTGAGCAGGACCGGTTCTTTGTGAAGGCTCAGAAATTAGTTCCCACGGTGCCTCTAGTGTTTAGAAACAGCCTGCATTCCTTGGCGTGTGACCCCTTTCCTCAAAGCCAACAAAATACCATCTACGTCTCCCTCTCACACTTTGACCCTCACACCTCTACGAACCCTTGTGACTACATCAGTCCTAGCTCCAGGATCACATCTCAAAATCCATCCCATAATCCCCTCTACGAAGAGCCTTTCACCAGGTAGGGCAAGACATTCAAAGGTTCCAGGGTTTAAAGCTTCTCCTGGGAGCGGACTTTACAGACTTATTGCTGAGACCTCAATAGTATCTTCTTATCAAGCACTAGCTCATGAAGTGGGTGGGACATATCTAACTTCCCTAATATCTCACTCCTCTAATCCCCCTGACATCACACGGGTGGGCATCAAAACATCCCATTTTACAGATGGGAACAACAAGCCCAATGACAGAATCTCTTAAACCGAGGAGCCAAGAAAGGCAGCCAGTCAGGTCTCGAACCACTTTCCTTTTCTTCCTACGCACCGATTAGCTCTAGAATCTCAAGGGTGCTAGGCAGGTGCTCAGCCACTCCTCCCATTCATATTATTTATTTTGTGTGCATGCCTGTGGCATACAGGTATGCCATGGTATACAAGTAGAGAGCAGAGAGCAGCCTGGGGAAACTGGTTCTCTCATCCCACCATACCTCATGTTGTCACATTTGACAACAGTCCCTTTATCCACTGAGCCATCTTGCCAGCCCAAGCTGTGATTCTGCCCAAACACACACTTTTTTTTTTTTTTTTTTTTTTTTTGAGACAACCTTGCTATGGCTGCCCAGGCTGACCTTGCATTTACGGTGTCTTTTGTCTTTCTTGTTTTGTTTTACTTTGAGAGGAAGGGAAGAAGGGTCTTGGGTAGCCCAGGCTGCCTCAAGAACTTCCTGTGTAGCTGATCAGATCCTCCTGCCTCCATCTCCCAAGTGCAAGGATTAAAGATCCTTGTCCCAGCTTAGAGCTCGCTCCGTAGCCCAGGCAGGCCTTGAACCTATGATCCTCCTGAACAGCTGGGACAGCAGGCCAGGGGGAGAGAACCCAGTGTCCTCGGGCCTGGCTAAGCTCTGCTCTCCAGCATAGAGCATATGCTACATTGCCTTCCATCTCATATTCAATATGTAAACTAATTCATAATTATGCAACCAAATAGCCAGAAAATGAAAAGGGGCGTATCTGGAGTATATGATAAAAGGTAGCATTTTCTAGATCTGTAAAAGCACATCTAGATCTTACATTTTGAAAGGAAACCAACAAACGAACAAGAGGGGTTTGGTTTGGGCATCTGATTACATTTCTCCCAGGTGGAGAACCAAGGGTGTGTTCTCGCCCAGTTATAGTTTTAAATGCATTCATGGGTGCATTCTCGAATCGTCTCTACAGCAGGATCCTTTGGGGTGGGTTTGGTTTGTTTCACTTGGGAATGATAAAGCCGAGGAGAGGGACCACTCTGAGGTCTATTTCCACAGTAAACCCTCAAGATACCAGGCCTGGTACTTCTTGTATCTCAGAGACACGACCCTTCCCCACACAGTCAGTCTGGATGACTCTCCTGGCTCGGTGAGGCTTGCAGCAAGCCAGTCTGCAGATGCTGCAGAAACCAGAGAGACCTCAGTTCCTGACCGAGTCTCCCCACCTTCTCCTCCTCCTCTCCCTCCTCCTCCTCTCCCTCCTCCTCCTCTCCCTCCTCCTCCTCTCCCTCCTCCTCCTCCCCCCCCTCCTCCTCCTCCTCCTCCCTCCTTCTCCTCCCTCCTCCTCCTCCCCTCTGGGAGGTGGAGTGCTGGCTAGCCCCTCCTTCTGCTAAGCCAATGTTGCTACTTTCTTTTCTACAGATTACTTAAGTTCCCATGTTCTTCTTTCTCAGCACAGACTCCTTCACACCAGCACTTCACACACACACCCCAAAAATGTCTGCCCACCCATGACCACCAACTCCACTTAGAAGTGCAAGCTGCAGCTCCCCAGTCCCTCTTGCTGCTGCAGAGATATGCACTAAATTGACCCCACCTGGAGCTGTCTGCAGAACCAGCCACAGCCTGCGCACACCACTCCTGTAAACCCAGAACAGCCCGGGTTCCCCTGGCCTGTGGAAGGGAGGAGGCAAGGAGCCAGGCTGCCCGTCAGCGCACAGCCTCACATCCTAGGCCAGCTCTGGCAGGACCCTGGATTTGGCCACAGAGGAGCAGGAGGCGGACATATGACACACACTGGTACCTGCTAGTGACCTAGTGTTTCAGCCACCTATCTGAGAGGCTGAGAGACACCCTATGAAGAACCCTCCATCGGCCCTGTTACAAACATTCACAAAGTCAGCCCCATGATACCCTGGGGACAAATATGCTCTGCTGTCAATACCAATAAGAAAACTGAAGTCCCAGAAGGTATGTGTGGTGGCACATGCCTGTAATCCCAGCATCAAAGTGGGACAGAAGCAGAAGATGCTTGCTCTACAGCTTTAGGGCCACCATGAACTGTAGAGAAAGACTCAGGAGAGGAAGGGAAGAAAAGGAAAGGAAGAACGGAGGGAGAGAAGTCAGGGGTGTCGGGGAGGCCGAAACAGAATCACATTGCGTGGGTGAAGAGCCGCACAGCTCAGAGTCACTGCCTGTCTGTGTCTGAAACCCACATACTGATATATTCAGGGACAAACCTTGGGAATCAAGGGTACATGTAGGTCCTTTTCCTGCTTGGTTTACTGTCTAGATAAATTGGGGGGGGGTTGGACTCTCCCCTCTAAACAGACTGTCTCCTTCCTCCCAAAGCCACATTGCAGAGTAAGGCGTGGCACTGAAGCCCAACACTGCCCACAAGCAGGGCAGTTGGCATCAGGGCATCTTAGTTTCGTTCACAGTGGCACAGGGCTCGGTTGTCTCTGGGGTGTAACCCCTGCTCACGCTCAATGTAGACAGGTGGTGGGGACAAGTTCTTTCCAAAAGGATTCACCAAAGACTACTACCTTTCGGAGCTGGCTCTGTGGCAAAGCGCTTTGCTGCGTTAGTGCCAGGACCCAAACTCAATCCCTGCATACAAATGCCTATGTCCTGGCGGACACTTGCAATCCCAGCACTGGGGAGGTCAAGTGAGTGAAGAGCCCCAGATCTCACTGACCAGCCAACGTGGCCTATGTGGCAAGCTCCAAGCCCCGGTGAGAGTTCCTTGGGTCTCTAGGGATCATCACTGTCCAGTCTCATCTGTAAGCCAAGGCACAAGTACCAGGCAGCGTGACGAAGCTCAGGTCCTCTTTGCGTATTTGCTTGACAGCCACGGCAATCATTACTTAGGATGGAAGAAAGTCCCTCAGACTATCAAGGCCAAACAAGCCCCCACCGTCAGCAAAACCCAGGACACCACCGCCAAAACCAAAACGCCAACAGCATCCGTTGTTCAGCTGCTCCGATACAGAAGGGGCACCCCAGAGAGGGGCACTGCATGCGCAAAAAGGAAGGTTATTCTAGAAAGGAAGCTTCCAGCTACGACCTCCCAGGTCCTCTGCAGTTTCCTCTCTGTCTGAAAGAACAGCAAGAGAAGAGCCGCTCAGGTAGGAGAGAAGTTCTTTGGCTTATATATCCCGAATCACAGTCTGTTAGGGAAAGCCAAGGGAGAAACTCAAGCAGGGCAGGAGCGGGGAGGCAGGAGCTGACGCAGAGGCCATGGAGGGGTGCTGCTTGCTCCTACTAGCTTGCTCCTCATGGCATGCTCAGCCTTCTCTCTTAGAGCCCCTGCATAGACTGGCCCTCCCACATCAATCACTAATTAAGAAAATGCTTGCTTACAGCCTGATTTTTTTTTTCAACTTCATTAATTTTTGCTTTTGAAAATATACTTTTCCATACAATATATTCCCATTACAGTTTCCCCTCCAGCAACTACTCCCAGACCCTACCCGCCCACCCACATCCACACCTTGCTTTCTCTTGTATTAGAAAACAAACAAGCAATAATAATTAACTAATGAGTTAATTAACATAAAATAGACAGCACACGCCTTTAATCCCAGCACTCGGGAGGGAGAGGCAGGCAGATCTCTGAGTTCAAGGCCAGCCTGGTCTACAGGGTGAGTTCCAAGACAGCCAGGGCTACACAGAGAAACCCTGTCTCAAATAAATAGGTAGGTAGATAGATAGATAGATAGATAGATAGATAGATAGATAAGAAACACACAGAGATACAGAGATACATACATTGGCAAACACACAGAAAATCCATAAAAACAAAAATCAGAAACCATAACATATAAGTAAAAGACCTGTAAGGTTTAAAATAAAAACAAAAATAAAAAACAAAAAAAAACACCAAACAAAACAAAACAAAAACAAAACAGGGCCCAGACAGAGCATTATGAAACAAAACCAACCCCAAAAATACCACACATTTTATGATGACCATCAACTATTGGGTACGGGGCCTATCATTAAGTGTGGTTTGTATACCCAGTGAGATTATGTTGGAGAAAAATCATTTCTCCTTTGTGAGGAGTTATGAATTGGAGATGTCTTCTGGGTTGAGGGTGGGATTTGCATCCACGTCCCCTCTCAGCCCTGGGACCTCACACAGGGTTCAGATCAGTGCAGGCTCTGTGCCTGCCGCCAGTCTCTCTGCGTTCCTATGAGTGGCACTCCTTCCTCCATGTCTAGAAGGCCTTGTTTCTTTGGTGTCTTCCATCCCCTGTGGCTCTTACAATCTCTCTTCCTCTTATTCCAGAGAGTTCCTAAGCCCTGAGAGGAGGCATTTGATAGAGACCTCCACGGAGGTCTGAGGTCCCAGAGTCCTCACTCTGCATATTGACCACTTGTGGGTCTCTCTATTTGTTCCCATCTATGGCAGGAGAAAGATTCTCTGCCAATGGCCAAGAGAGACATTTATCTGTGAGTACAGCAGAATGTTGTTAGAGGGGCTCATTTTTTGCTACATTCCTTTAGCAGAACAGTAGTATTTTGTTTTACCCTAGGTCCGTGGTCTATCTAGTCTCAGATTCTTAGCCACCCAAACCGTATCAGGCTTGGATTCCATCTCATTAAATCCAGATATTGGTTGGTTACGCCTACAACTTTTGTGCCGCTATTACACCTGTGTATCTTTTAGGCAGATAGCCATGGTAGATCAAAGGATTTGTGACTGGGTTAATGTTTGCCTTTCCTCTCGGATAGCATGAAGGATACCTGCCAGCACCATGAACACTAGTCAGCAGAACCAGTGACAACTAACTCTGGTAGGCACCAGTTCAATTTCTCCAAGTTCAATGAGTTATATAGGTGTTGACTTCAGCAACTGGGGCTAGCCATAAGTTTGTGAGAAGCAATCAATAGCCTTGTTACGGCCCAATCTTATGGAGGCATTTTCTCAGTTGAGATTCCCTTCACTCAGACAACGTTAGCTTTTGTCAAATTGACATAAACCAAACCAGTACAACATCCAAGAATGGACCCATTTGCACACTTGATTAGGTTCCCACTCATCCTCCATCCAGTCTTCCCACACATCCAGGCACTCAACGGAGTGGCTTCTGCATACGGGGATTGTGGTCTTTCCCCCTGCTGTGGCAATCACCCGAGATCACCATTCTGGGTTCCAGCCGGAAACTTATGCTGCCTACAGACTGAGAAAGCATGCTTGAGCTAGTGATGAAGACAGTGACAACACAGCAGGAAGATTTAAGCCCTCCAGCCTATTCCTGTACTGTGTGACATGTCACCTGGTCCCCCAGGACGTAATCCTCCTCATCACGGGTGTAATTCCTACTGTTTAATCATCATGAAGACTGACTTCGCAATCTCTCACCCAGGCTATGTTTACTCACACACTGAACATTAGCTGTCTCTCATGAACATCATCACCATCATCATCGTCACCAACACCATCACAACTGGCACCATCATCCTTATCACTACAGTCTCTTCCACCACCTCCTCCATCAATCACTACCACCACCATCACAATCAGACCATCAGCAGCACCACCACCACCATCACGATCAGCACCATCATCAGCACCACCACCACCAATCAACACCATCACCACCACAATAATCACAATCAGCCTCAATGTCACCACCACCACCACCACCACCATCATCATCATCATCACCACCACCACCACCACCATCTTCATCATCACCACCACCATCATCATCATCATCACCACTCGACCCCAAACCACGATAGCTAAGCACTCCCATCAAGTCCCTCTGGCTAGGCCACAATGACCCAACTGAACCCTCTCCAGATCTGACCCACAATCTGCTCATTTGCATCTGTGGCTCCCACAGTGCCTCCTCCAATGTGCCATCCTCACTGGCCGGCTGGCACATCCTGCCCCTCACTCTCCACACAAGGCAGCTCTTCTACTAGCAGTGAGTCTTCCTTCTACTGTAAAGGATGCAGGAATCAGAGGAGGAGCATGGGGGGGGGGGTTATCAGATGCTGTGGGGCAGGAGAGCTCCCCTGATGAGACTCCTCATCCTCACTCCCAGCCATAGCACGTGCAGTGGCAACCAATACAGATAAAGCTATGCAAACATGGAAAGGCCAAGCTAACAGAAGGCAAGCGCCTGCTGGTCCCCAGCAGGACGCTGTGGGCTCCAGGAGATTTACATAGTATTTAGCAACTGCCAGAGCTCTGTTAGGTACCTGGCAGAGCTATCTCCAAACTAAAGTAGGTTGAGAAGGAAAGAGGCAGTAACAGGTTGTGTCATACACACACACACACACACACACACACACACACACACACACACAGAATGGGAGACAGATAGACAGAAACAGTCAGAAAGAGATGGAGACAGAGAGAGATTGTGATAATGAATTGTTTCCTAAAAAAAAAGGTTTTTTGCCTGTCGTGGTGGCGCACGCCTTTAATCCCAGCACTCGGGTGGCAGAAGCAGGCGGATTTCTGAGTTCGAGGCCAGTCTGGTCTACAAAGTGAGTTCCAGGACAGCCAGGGATATACAGAGAAACCCTGTCTCGAAAAACAAAAACAAAAAAAAATTATTAAGAACTATGCAGAGGGCTGGATAGATGGGCCAGTGGTCAAGAGCACTGGCTGCTCATCCATAGGTCCTGAGTTCGATTCCCAGCAACCACGTGGTGGCTCACAACCATCTGCAATGTGATTGGACCGCACTCTCCTGGTGTGTCTGAAGACAGCTACAGTGTATTCATATACATAAAATAAATAAATCGAAAGCAAGGAAGGGAGGGAGGGAAAGAGGAAGGGAGGAAGGGAGGAAGGACTATGCAGAATCGCTCAGCTTGACCAGTGAATGGACAAGCACAGAAGTCAGTGGCAGTGCAGGAGAAGGTGTGGGGACAGACCTCGAGGCTCCAATGCAAAGTAAAGCTGCTGCTTTTGTGGAGTGACACCAACTTCCCCCTATAAGGCGGAAACACACCGTACCCTGGCATGAGGCGCCTACAGCTTGTATGCAGAAAGAAAGCAAGGACAGCATCCCACACACACTGCATATGACACCTAAATTTCACATTAAGCACAGGGGCGGGAGGGGGGTGAAGGTGGGGGGCAGCGCAAGGACCTACATCAAAACCTCTACACCAGGAATGGAGAGAAGGCTCTCTCTGTGGTTAAGAGCACTGACTGCTCTTGCAGAGGATCTAGGTTCAATTCCCAGCGCCCACATCAAGTGACCCTCAGGTGCCCATGGGGACCTGAACACACATGCACATGAACTCACGAAGGTGCGCACACATATACCAGGATAAATTTTAAAAACCTGCACACAAATGCTCAGAACCACGCTCTTCGGATTAGATAAGAGACGGGAAAACAGATAAATGACCTAAAATTAGCAAATAGACTAATTTCCTGTAGCGTATTGCCTGGATATCTTAAGGAATCAAATTCTGTTTCTCACTAAAATGTGGATAAATTCTAAGACACGAAGCAGAAAGAAGCCACATGCAAAAGCCAAAATTACGATTCCCTGTCCATGAAATGGCCACAACACAGCCTTCTATAAATGGCATTTGTAGAAACAGAAAGTAGATTCAGGGCTGGGGGGGGGGGGCGGTTGGGGGGGGGGAGTGATGGAGGAAGGGGGTCAGTGGGACGAGGTAAGTGCCACTTACTGAAAGTGTACCAGAACTGACCATGCTGATGCTAACAAATGATTAAATGTGCTCTGCGCTTGCAAGTGGATGGCAGTGACTGGTGTCTCCTCGCTGCTCCCTGCCTTATATTCTGAGTCAGGATCCCTCACTGAACCTGCACCTCACCGATTGTCATTACCCTGGCTGGCCAGCCCTGAGATCACAGGTGTCTGCCACCATGCCTGGCTTTTGTAGCTCAGCATCTCTCTCTCTCCCTTCCTCTCCCTCCCTTTCCCTCCCTCTCCCTTCCTCCCTCTCTCTCTGTTCCTCCCTCCGTCTCTCTCTAGGGTCTCCCTACATAACCCTGCTGTCCTAGAATTCACTATGTAGAAAAGCTGGCCTCTACCTCACAGAGATCTGCCAGCCTTTGCCTCCCAAGCGCTGGGATTAAAGGCGCATGCCACTCTACCTGGCTCAAGATTCTCTTCAATCCATAATCCTCTAATCCTGCCTCAACCTCCAGAGGCTGGGATTACTGGTTTGAGTTACCACACCCGGCTTTGCAGGGTCTCTTTGAACCATAAACTGTGTGTTAAGTCGATCTTGTTTCAATAAAAACATGACTTACTTTTTAAGAAGACTGCAAAAACCCACTGCTGCAGTTCCTGACAAATGGCAGGGAACAGCACACGTCCCACTCCGGGTTAAACTGCCACGGTGCAGCCAGGCCCGTGAAAGCAAGAGGCAGATCAACGTGTGCTGATAAGGAACCAGCCCCAGGTGAAAAGAAACCAAGGAGCAGAGGTTATATGAAATATTTAAGACACACCTGTCACATGAAGGCAGACTATTACCAGAAGACTAAACGACTAATGAGCTGGCCACCCTTAGCTTCAGCTGTAAAGCCTCTCCATCCCAGAGTCACCTGGGGAAAGTAATTGCCTCTATCAGATTGCCCTGTGGCCCTGTCTGTGGGACATTTTCTTGATGGCTAATAGAAGTAAAAGGGCCCAGCCCACCATGGGCGGTGTCATCCTAGGAAAACTAGCCGAGCAAGCCAGAGATAGCAAGGCAAATTGGTAAGCCGCGTTCTACCCCCATGGTGTCTCCTCACTTCTGCTTTGAGTTCCTGCCCTGGCTTTCCTCAAAGATGGGCTGTAGCCTGTAAACTGAAATAAATCTTTTCCTCCTATTTGCCATTGGTCATGGTATATATACAGCAACAGAGAACAAGCTAGGTCAGCGCTTATGCAGGATACAGGTGAAGAGAGGGTCAGAGGTGAAAGGCACTTGTGAGTTAATTCTCTAGCTTCTCACAGTACTTCATTTTTAAGGCAAGGTCTCACTATGTGGCCACAGTGAACCCACAATCCTCCCGCCTCAACTCCTAGCACTGCTATTTCAAAAGTACATTATAATTTTTCTATGAAAAGCTAGTCAGGGACCTGCCACGAGGGCTCCATGGGAAAAGGCACTCGCCACCAAGCCAGACGACTTAAGTTTGATTCCCCAGGCCCCACATGGTAAGAGGAGAGGATCAACTCCTATAAGTTGTCCTCTGACCTGTGCACGCATGCCATAACATACACACAAGTAAAGAAATTACTGTAAGGAAAAATCATGTGAGCTTTTCAGTACGGACCTGGGGACATAGCTCATTTGGCAGAGTGCTTGTCTATTATGCACAAACGCTGGGTTCCATTCCTGGCCCAGCATAAAAATAAATAAATACATACATAGCAGTGTTGAGGTGCACACCTCTCTCCCCAGCTCTGAGAGCTAAAAGCAGGGAGATCGCCGGTTGAAAGTCATCCTCAGCTACTTTCCAAGTTCCAGGCTAGCCTGGGCTACATGAGACCCTTCTAAAACAAAGAGGGCGGGCAAGATCACCTCAGTGGGTGAAGGTGCTTGTGGCCAAACCAGATAGCCTGAGTTCTGTCCCCAGAATCCACACATAGGGGAGAGGCAACTCCCACAAGTGCCCCACCCTGACCCTCATACGAATGCTATGAGCGTGCACGCACCCACACATGCACACTTAAATGAACAAATAAACTTCAAACAAACTCACGCTAATTGGTAAGAAATCAAATTAAAGCACACATCTGCAACTGAAAACTCTGTTTGCTACAATCTCCTCAGAAAGTCCCAGAACTGAGCCAACAGCCCAGTATAAGGTGACTAGAGAAGGCACAGCCACCAGGACCAGAATTTCATCTGAAGGCTGCAAACAGTAACTGATTTTTTTTTTTTCTCCTTCCCTGTACCTTTAAACACAGAGCTCCTTGCTGCTGTGGTTTGCAACAAAATAAATAAATCGTTAGGCGTTTGGCTACTAAGCCCCCAGCCTCCCCAGGCCTGTCAGAAGTCAGACAGCTCGCTACCTTTGGGACCAGGTGATCCCCACTTCTGTTTCACTATCAGGGCCAAGTTGACCAACTGGGGTTGCTGTCGTTTCACAAGAACTTCCCTGGATCAACTTCCCCCACCTGATCTCAACCTCACCCCGCCCCCACCCACACAAAGTGGAACCAAATGAGGCTGGAGAGCCAGCTCAGTGGTTAAGAGCACTGACTGCTCTTCCAGGGGTCCTGAGTTCAATTCCCAGCAACCACACGGTGGCTCACACCCATCTGTAACGAGATCTGATGCTCTCTTCTGGAGGGTCTAAAGACAACGACAGTGTACTCATAAAATAAATCTTTAAAAGAAGAATGGACCAAATCAACACTCATCCTGACAGACGGGTTTAAATAAAGCAGGGTGAATGAGCAGATGCTACTCTGGTAGGCAGCAGGGCTTATGGACCCCGCTGCTCTGCCCAGCAAGTACTTACGGAAGCCTTCAATCTTGTCTGCGGTCTTGCTCCATGCCACCTGCCGAGTCTCCATGATCATCTGTACTGTCCTCCGCTCTGGGGTGGATTTGCGGGCGTTGAACACGGTCATCACCGTCCCTAACTCCAGCGCTCTCTTGATCTGACTCTTCTCATATTCTGGAAGGGTGTCCACGTTGACCATGGTGGTCATTGTCAGCCGCTCCAGGGAGACGGGAGAAGCAGGAGAAAGATGGAGGCTGGGGGGGGGGGGGGGATAAAAGAGTGAACTGGCTTTAATGAACTGAGGTGGGTGTGTGACTGGAGTGTCAGTAGCCAAGACCCTGTTATAGGTGAAGTTATAGGTGAAGGTTCTAGTGCTGAGAGCCCTTGGCCACTTAGAGAGCGCAGGTTTAAATAAAGTCTGGGTGGAGATGGGGGAGGGGGGCTATTGGCCTCCTTGACCCTCCCCACCGCTAGACAGACTTTGAATAACCAAATCTCCACCCTCTCTTCTTGTCCAAATTTGAATAAGCAAAGCCGTTCTGACAGGCTCGGTAACCTCTCTCCAGCACCGTATCTAACCTGCTAGAGCCTAACCATCCATTTATAACAAAAAATGAGAACAGCTGGTTCTTCTGCATAACAATGAGACCAAAAAGGTAGAAAATGTCCAGGCCTGGCAGCCCCCCTACTAATGGTGGCTTCTCCACACCTCTGCTTCCATTCCATCCCTCCTCAAGGGATTCCTAAGCCCAGAGGGCAACCCTCAGCCTCCCGTGTACAGCAAAGCAGAGTACCCAAGTGTCTTTGGAGCAGCGCCCTCCTACGGGCAGTTAGTGCTTAAGCGAGTATCCCAGCCATTGTCTGGACGTTCTCATACCCCCAAAACAACGGGCAAATTCAGAATCCAAGCATTCTTCCCTCTCCCTGGCTCCTCCGAGGAGCTCTCTGCTGTACCCAGCTTCTTGCCCCGAGCCCCTGAGGTTCTCAGCCCAGTGGCTGGCAGCATTTCAGAACGCAAACTCAATCTCATCACTTCTCAGCTCAAAGCCCCTTGAGCCTGCTGGATGCGGAGATAGGTGCACCTGTACCTAGACACCACACCCTTTCGACCTCATTTCCAGCCATGCAAAGGACGGCAATGTTACCAGCCTCCTGAAGACTTTGTAAGACCTAAATAAAATAATCTATGCATCCCAGGCCCCTAAAACAAGGGCACAAGTCAGCTGTGGTAATGCATGGAAGCGGAGTGTAGAACCTCAGCTACGTAGTAAGTTAGGGGCTACCCTGGGCTACACAAGACAGTATCTCAAAAAAATAGGAGAGAAAGAGTTGAGTGGAGAGATGGCTCAGCAGTTAAGAGCACTTGTTGCTCTTGCAAGGGATCAGGATTTTGTCCCCACCCCCATGTCAGGCAGCTTAAGACCACCAAACTCCAGCTCCAGGGGGTCTGATACCCTCTGTTGACCTCCTCAGGTACCAGGCACACACGCATGATACAATACATATATGCAGGAAAATATTCATATATATTTTTTTTAATTAAAAAAAAGTCAACTTAGGGGCTGGAGAGGATGGCTTAGCAGTTAAGAGCACTGGCTGCTCTTCTAGAGGCCCCGGGCTCAATTCCCAGCACCCACATGGCAGCTCACAACTGTATTGCTTAACTCCAGATCCAGGGGATCTGACAAACTCATACAGACATAGGCAAAAGCAAACCTACCAATGTACATAAATAAATAATATAATTAATTATATTGCATAGTATCACATATAACAATATATAGTAAATACTAATAAGTAAATAAATATGGTTTTTTTAAAATCAACTAAGAGGGTGCTCAGTGGAACTGTGTGACAACCTCAGCTCCTCCTGCCAGGTCCCACAGTTGTCATTGTATCCACCAGGATTACCAAGCAGCACTAGAAAGCTATTCCACCCAGGCCAAAGAACAGGAAGTGAGAGGCAGGCCTTGGACTAGGACTGTGGGGGCCTCCAATCTGCTCAGTCTCTAGGCAATTTGCTCTGAACCTCAACCCTGTCACTTGCAAAATGAGGACAAAATACCCTGAGGTATGGATGGTGTGATTTGGGGAACTAAACACTGACTGATGGATGCTTATCTATCCATCAGCCAGGTGATCGGAGCTCTGAGTATCAACTCTGCTTGGGCTGGGAACTAGGATGCAAATGTCAGCGAACAGGGAGAGGCTCAGACCTTGCCCTTTGCTCGAAGGAAGGCAGAAAGGCTCCTAGGTGGGAGAGCTGGCCATGGGGAGGCATTGTCTCCACCTGTTCCCTGCCTATGGCTTGGGAAGAAACAGCAGTGCAGAGCCAGGTGTAATACCACCCTCTCCCTCCCCCTCCCCCTCCCCCTCCTCTGCCTCCCTCCCCCCACCTGAGGCCTAAAGGACTCAAGAGAAATCAGCTGAGGAAGGAAGGCTTCTGAGTTCCATCTTGGTAAAAAGATGAGGCACTGGGGGTGAGGCTCGGTGGATAGAATGCTTGCCTAGCATGTTTGGTTCTCAGTGCCACATGAGAGAGTTTGGTGGCCATAGACCATAAGCCCAACACAAGAGAGGTGGGGAGAAGAAAATCAGAAGTCCAAGGTCATCCACAGTTAAGGCCAACTTGACTTATACTAGACCCTGTGAAAATGAGATAAAAACACACAACAGGGCACCCAGCTATAATCCTAGCACTTGGGGAGGCTGAGGCAGGAGGGTTGCTAAGAATCCAAGGCCAGCCTGCGCTACAGAGTGAAAAGCTGGTAGAGGAACAGTCATCTAGCCTGGGGAACAGGCTTCAACACAAGCCAGGATGTGACCTCACAAGATATATATACACTCTTAGCTCTCCTGTCCACTTGGGAGCTACCCATGCCAAACGCGCTATTTATATTGACACTATCAGTTAAGCAGGCTAGCCACTGGAGATGAGAGAGGGGAGTTTCCAGGCTAGTTCATCGTTGGGGGGGGACGGGACAGAAGCAAAGGCCCCCTGGAAAGTAGCTGTTATTATAAAACTCTCTAGACATGACACCGGTTTACCCTCAGGTACCTTATAGACCAATACATGCCATGCCTGGGAATACAGCTCAGGGGTAGAGCATCTGCCCAACAAGAGCCAAGTCCTGAGTTCAATTCCTAGCACCGGGGGAAGAGGGAGAAAAGCTGACAGCTTTAAAAATCAAAATCCATCCAGAGAGGAGGAAATTATATGACCAAGGTCACACAGACAGACAGACAGACAGACAGACAGTCATATGATTCTGATCCTTTCAGGGCTTGCTTTTTGTGAATTCAGAATGCTGGCAGTACTTGGCCATATGCCAACAAAACTGGCCGACTCTTTGAAGAGTGGGTAGGGGGACTGGCTTGTCCAAGGTCACCCAGCTTACAAAGTGGAAGATCCAGGTCCCCGTTGCACAGTTCTGCACTATACAGAATGCTCCATCCTGGCATCCCCACTGTTTCTCACTGTTAGATGCCCAGGAAAGGTTTCCCCCAGCAAGATCCCAAGCCCTGAAGCAACACCACACTGGAAACAGATTCTGGACAGGGCACCAGGCAGTGGCCAGTTCAGGCAGAGTATTCCAAGCTCCAACGCCCAAGGCAAGAAGGTCTCCTCCAGCTGACTGTATTCCCAGAGCAGGGCCCTAGCCATCAAGATAACTCCCTCTTTGCTTCTGTTTTGTTCTTTCCAAAATGAATGAATTAGCCTGGACTCCCCTTCCCTCCACCCCTACTATGGGTAACCTGATCAACTCACATAGTCAGTACAAACATGGCTGGTGGTGCTGGGAAGAAACCTCTTTTCTTTCTTTTCTTTTTTTTTTTTTTTTTCACGTTTCTATGTCCTTCACACTTTGAAACCAACTTCTCACACACAAGAACCCCAAAACAGGAAACAGGGACTATCCATCTCTTGAACAGTCTCTGCACATGTGGGTCAGTGCTGGATTTCAGCCAAAAACCCAAGGAAGAATTCTACTAGACTTTGGACCAGCTGAACCCTTGAATATTGCCTGCCCTTCCCACTGCACCAGGGATATCGGGGTTCATTTGACGGTCATCCTAAAAGCATGGGAAGGTCCAATCCAAGAACCAACAATGTCCACCTGTACACGTGGAAGTGAAAACAGGGTTGACTTTTTTTTTTTTTTAAGGGCACTGGTAAGCACCTCTAAAGTATAAAGTTGATCCAGCAAGCACTCTTGTGCAAAATGAGACATCCGGAAAGATCCTTACAGGACCATAAAACCAGAAACACTTGGGCTCCTCATCTCTGGGAAGTGGGCGGTGGGGGATACGGGGGGGGGGTACGGGGGGAAGGGGGGTTGGGGGGTGGGGGGTGGGGGGTGGGGTGGGGAGGGGTGGGGGGAGGGCATCCCCTACAGGCCAAGAGTATTGGCACACACTGATCATCCCAGCACTTGGGAGGTGGACACAGGAAGATCAGAAGTTCAAGGCTAACCTGAACTATATAATGAGATTGTCTCAAAAATAATTTTAAAAAATTTAAAATGTACAGAAGCTACGGAAAAGAGTGGATTTATAAATTATCACACGCCAATTTTGATCTTGGGAGATTTGTGAGCTATTTTGATTTAAAAAAAAAGAAACTTACAAATTAATGAGTTATAATATAAATGTTATTAGTGATATATATATATATATATATCTCGAAAGCATTGCTTGTAAATCTAGAGGGGGCCAATGAGAGAGGATGGGACAAGACATATGAATGGGTCCACTCTGTTAGTTGAAACAGAAAAGCCCTTTTGCGGAGACAGGGCAGGGAGAGGGTTGCCTATTTTCGAAATTAATTATTTGCAGAAGTTTTCCCACCAGTAACTTCCCACCAACTTCGCCCAGGAGGTGCAAAAGGGTCCCCGCTGGGGCTCCTTCAGAGTACCCCACACACGCCGCCTTGCCTGGGAGGCCAAGCACCGAGTAATTTTAAGCATCAATAAAAATCCACAGCCAAAATCCCCTGGGACTGCTACACTGCTGCCCACAACCGTGCAAAATGGGTAACAGCCTAGGGCTAGTCCCGACCCCAACATCCTGTAAGTGTCCCGCAGAAGCAAAGAGCAGGGGCCATGACCTGTGCCCACCAGGAAGGGCCTTTGCCACCAGGGTCAGGAACTGCAGGGAGTCTCTTTGATGCCCCGGAAAACAGGCTCTGGTCTAGTACGGGACCCAAGAGAGAAACCTGGACTCGGGGGGTGGGGGTGGGGGGGCTCCTCTCTGTGTGCTGTGTCACATAAATGGAACTGAAATTCAAATTTAGGTCTCAGAGAGAAAGCCACCTGTTTCCAGGGCGTGTCGGCCCCTCGCCCTGCCAGCCTCTCTCTCAACAGTTCGAGATCAGGGTACGGACAGGGCCTGCTCCTGACTTTCCAGGTATCAACCTCCTAGGTCCGGATACAACCCACCTTCCCTTCGAATTCTGGCTCCCCGCGAGGCAAATGACCTCTTTGAGATCCCCAAACTGAACTGAATTGCGGGAGGGGCGGGTCCCAGAATCGCGTGTGGAGAAAGAGCTGCTCCGCCCCACCCCGGAGCCACCTGTGTACTACTGGGAAGTACTGTTCAAAATCAAGTCCCCGCAAGCAGGGACGCGGCTCCCGCGTAGGACTCTCGGTGGCGAGGTAGACGCTTCGGCCACCCCAGCACCCGGAGCCGCGTCTCTCATTCAAACCCTAGTTGGCCACTGCTCACCCTGGAGAGGTGGCGCCAGCCCCAGGAGAGGAAGTGGCCGGCGGCTGGGCCGGGCCCGGCTGTCCCTAAGCAAGGGTTCCCCAGGGCACACCCGGCCACCTGCCCGGATCGCGCACCCCAGCCCTGCCCGCGCCCTCTTGGGCTCCGGCGCAGTCCCCACCCAACGCGGTGCCAGCTCTAGGGTCCCCGCACACGCGCAAGTCCCCGGGGAGCTCCATCCATCCTGGCTACTCACCTGGCGGTACCCCCGGAGCGCAGCCACCCGCACAATCCCTGGGCCTGCCAGCCACGGGTTGGGGGGACTCGGGGGTCCCTCGTGCAGCAGCCGCCTGGGGCCCGGGCAGTCCGGCAGCGCAGGTCTTGCTCAGCGGCGCTCCTTACTTCTGCTTTGGAGGCGGCCGCGCCACGTGACTCCTCGGGGCCGCCCCCCTTAACGCGCCGCCCTGTCTCAAGGCGGGTCCCGACCCGCCAGAGCATCCTAAAAGAGTCATGCCTTGCCCGACCAGGGGGAAACTGAGGCAGCCCCAGTACCACCTGCCTGGCCGCGATCGCTTAGCCAAGAGAACAGAAATTTCCCAAGAATATCAGAGTTTATGGGGCGCCTACTGCATACAGATACCATGCATGCATTGATTATCTTCACCCACTCGGGGTTGACAGAGCTGAATTTAGTAGTACATTGTTTCCTATCTTAAATGCCGCAGCCTCAGTTTCCATCTCTGCAAAACAGTGCCAGGCTCAAAAGTTTGTTTCAAAGAGTAACTGGGCACTAGAGAACTGAAATCTTGGCTTTTAAATTGGAAGACTGTGTTCTTTAAAACTCGTTGCTTTTTTTTCTGGGGAAAAAAAAATGTATTTTTCCGCTTAACGGTCCATACCTTTAATCCCATAACTAGGAAGGCAGAATGACAAAATTACATCTCTGAATTAGTTCAAGGCCAGCTAGGGCTATACAGTGAGATCTGTGTCCAAAAAAATTTTTTTAATATTATTTTTAAATTATGTGTATATGTGTGTGTTTATGTGAATCCATTTCTGTGAATACAGGGGATCAGGGAGGCTAGAGCTCATAGGATTCTCTGAAGCTGGAGTCACAGGCTGTTGTGGCTATGTGGGTTGCTGGGAGCTGAACTCCAGTCTCTGTAGGCGCAATATGTGCTCTCAACTGCTAAACCACCTCTCCATTCTGACAGAGAGAGAGAGAGAGAGAGAGAGAGAGAGAGAGAGAGAGAGAGAGAGAGAGATTTAAGATTTGATGATTTGATTTGATTTCAGGCTGGTAATCCCAGCACTTAGGAGGCCCAGGTAGGCAGATCTCTGTGAATTTGAGGCCAGCCTGGTCTACAAGGAGAATTCCAGGGCAGCCAAAGCCACACAGAGAAACCCTGTCCAAAGAAAGAGAGAGAGAGAGAGAGAGAGAGAGAGAGAGAGAGAGAGAGAGAGAGAGAGAGACTTGGTTTCTTCTGGGTGCCTTTAATCCTAGCACTCAAGAGGCAGAGGCAGGTGAATCTCTTGAGTTTGAGGCCAACCTGGTCTACAGAAGGACTTCCAAGACAGCCAGAGCCACACAGAGAAATTCTGTTTTGAAGGATAAATAAATAAATAAACAAGCAAGCAAACAAACAAACAAACAAAAAGACTTGGTTTTATGTAGCCCAGGCTACCTCAATCTTCTAGCAGGGACCAACCTTCTGATCCTCCTGCCTCTAACTCCCCGGGGCTCAGTTTACAGGTTTTGCCACTGTTCCCTTTTACATTGTGTCCCCCCACCTCATCCCACCCCCGCAGATGTCCTGCACTAGGTCAGCACTTTACCAACCTCATGCTGAGAGCCACCTTACAGCTGTCCCAGCACAGTGGCCACTGGCTTTGTTCTTGTCACCAATCACCATCCAACAGGTATGTATCCCTTCAGACACAGGGTCTCCTTAAGGGTCTCCTTGCAGCTCAATATGTAGACCAGGCTGGCCTCAAACTCACAGAGATCTGCCTCCCTGGTGCTGAGGCTAAAGGCATGTGCCACCACTAAATCACTCATGAAAGAGATCATGATGACATCAAACACATGAAACACGGGCCTCTTCTCAGAAATAATGACTAGGGCTGGAGAGATGGCTCAATGGTTAAAAGCACCGACTGTTCTTCCTAAGGTCCTGAGTTCAAATCCCAGCAACCACATGGTGGCTCACAACCATTCATAATGAGATTTGACGCCCTCTTCTGATGCATCTGAAGACAACTACAATGTACTTAGATATAATAATAAATAAATCTTAAAAAAAAGAAATAATGACTATATGACACTTTGGTATTTTTTTAAGGAACTTCAACATATATTATCTTTGTGGGATTGTATTCTTGTTTGTTTGAGATGAGATCTCACTATGTAGCACTGGCCAACCTGAAACTCACTGTGTAGCCCAGGCTGGCCTCAAACTCACAGAGAGAGATCCTCCTGCCTCTGCCTCCTGACTGTTGGAATTATAGTTGTGAGCTATCACATGTGATTTGGGGTTTGTGTTAGTTTGTTGGTTGGTTGGTTTTGTTTGGTGTGTGTGTGTGTGTGTGTGTGTGTGGTTGGTTGGTTGGTTTTGTTTGGTGTGTGTGTGTATCTGTGTGTGTCTGTGTGTGTCTGTGTGTGCGTGTGCATGTGTGTGCATGTGCACCTGGACTTCACTGCAGCATCCTCCTCTTCCCTTAGAGATGGGACAGAAGCCCTAGAGAAGCCCTTAGAGAAGGTTTCCAGCCTTGATTATGGGGCACCCATCTTTCCATCCACTCATGTGAGATGGCTCAGAGGGTAAAGGCACTTGCCACCGAACCTGCCAACTTGTGCTGTGTTCCAGGAAACCCACATGGTGGAAGGAGAGAACTGACCTCAACGTAGCTGTCCTTTGATCTCCACAGCTGCGCTGTGACACTCCCAGGCTGCCTTATGAAATAAATGACAAAATAAATAAATGAAGAAAATTAATGCAAAAAAGGCTCAAAGTCACTAAACACAAGGGAGTGGGGAGAGCAAGGAAGTCACAGAGAAGAGAGTCAACCCCTTCTCTTTGCTGTAGAGCATCAGTCCTCAACCTTCCAAATGCTTCAACCCTTTAATACAGTTCCTTGTGTTGTGGTGACCTCCCCTCCCCCCAAGCCATAAAATTATTTTCCTTGCTACTTCATAACTGGAATTTCACTACTGTCAGGAATCACGGTGTTAATATTTCTGGAGATAGAGGGTTGCCAACGAGGTCGGGACCCATGGATTGAGAACCACCGGAGTAGAGCACACCAAAGCCCTGGAATATCATGCCTTAGCTGAGAAATAGTGTAGCAAGTGGATCGCACAGGGGCTGTTGGCTTAACAGGCTCAAAGTGTGATGTGCTTGACCCAGCACAAACACACCAGTGAGCCACAGTTGCTTATTGGAGTTGGGAAGGGCCTGTCAAACCTGGGCATCCTTTTCCCCCATAGCGGTCAAAATGACTAACTACCTTGCCCCTGGGGCCTCACCCATCTTAACCCCCGGCCCCTGCCACCAAGAGCAACAAGAAAAACCCCAACTGCCTTTGAGTCTGGTTTCCTTTCCTGGCATTGTTCAAAGTACATAGCCCCTGGGGACAGACTGAATTCCATTTTTCTAGTGTGTTGGACCTCAGGAAGAGGAAGTGCCACCCAGAACTGGTTTGCAAACTTGGCAGCTGCCACAGCAGGGTAGTCCAGCTCTCTGACACTGAGGCAGAGTAGGGAGGACCTCTAGCTTTGAGGCTCACCTTGCAGAACTCCAGTTTCTCAGCCAGGGATCCTGCTGAGACAAGGCTGGTTAGCCATCCAACCAACACAGGCAGGGCTCTACAACAGCAGCAACCATCACAGCCCAATCCAATGAGCTCAGAGCGGGTTAGGGCGAAATGCAAAAGGGAGCCCTGAGTCAGGTTTCGGTCCCAAGTTCTAGTCCTCACACATGTAAGGCCCTGTAGACACTGACGACATGACTGTTCCTTGGTATGGTTGAAGCAAAGGTTTTTATTGTAGATGTGAGAGAGAATAGTCAGATGCCAGAGGCCCCTGGAAGAGTCCAGAGCAGAGGAAGAAAGAACATTACCCTCAGAATGGCCTTAGCCATGAGAGAAACAGAGTGCGAGTGTGTGCGAGTGTGTGCGTGTGTGCGTGCATGCATGTGTGTGTGTATGTGTGTGTGTTTATGTGTGTGTGTGTGTGGTATGTGTATATGTGTGTGTGTGTTTATGTGTGGGTGCGTGGGGGGGTGGATGTATGTGTATGTGGTGTGTGTGTGTGTTTGTGTGTGTGTGTGGTATGTGTGTATGTGGGGGGGTGCATGTGTGGGTGTGTATGGGGGGCATAGAAGAAGAGTGAGAAGAAGTGGGGGACAGAAAGAGAGAGAGACACAGTGGTGCTTTGAATATGGTTGGCCCAAGAAGTGGCACTATTAGAAGGTGTGGCCTTGTTGTAGGAAGTGTGTTACTGTGGAGAGTGAGCAATGAGACCCTCCTTCTAACCACATGGGAGTCAGTCTTCTAGCAGCCTTCAGATGAAGATGTAAAAACTCTCAGCTCCTCCTGCACCTTGCCTGCCTGGACACTGCCAGGCTCCCACCATGATGATAATAGACTGACCCTCTGAACCTGTAAGCCGGCCTCAATTAAAATGTTGTCCTTATAAGAGCTGCCTTGGTCGTGGTACCTCCTCACAGCAGTAAAACCATAATGAAGAGAGACGCATATAAAAAGTACAACAAAAATAGCAGGGTTATAAGGAGATTGAGTCGCTGGCTGGTGGGAGGCGGAGACTGTGGACTAGAGGAAGTTTGGGATGAGAAGGGTTAGGGTGTCAGCATGAACTCTGAAATGTGTGACAGGTGCTTTACTTTGGGAGCCCGGAGGCCAGTCGGTGCTTTGGTATGCTAATAGGCACCAGGAATAGCCTATTGTCCTTTCTGCCAGTGAAGAGTGGAGATAGCTCCATTTGGTAGAGAGGGGACCGGGCTTCACACGCGCCTGAGGGCTGCCGGCTTTGTTTAACCACCAAAAATCCTTCTGTAGACCAGGACTGCCTTTTGGAGTTTGGGGGACTGAAGTTTCCTCTGGGTAGGAATTATTGACTTTTGTAAGCCTCATCCCCCCCCCCCCCCCCCCCACTGGGGAATAGGGCTGCTGTGTAGGGAGATGAGTCAGATGAGCAGGCTCTGGGCTGGGCGCATCCTAGGAACTCTTCCTGGTTCAACAGGATCCTAGGAATAGGTGACACTGCAATCCTCATCCAAGGACAGAAGCAATCAATACACTGGCCCGCTGTGCCAAGAGGCAAGCTTCTACATGTGAAGTCAAGATCAATGGCTTACAATCTAGAAAACCTAGATATTTAGCCAGTCATGCTTGCACATACCTGTAATCCTAGCACTCCAGAATTGAGGCAGGAGAATGATAAGTTGGAAGCCAACCTGGGGTATACGCAAAGATCTTCTATGTTTGTTTGCTTGCTTTGTTTTGTTTTGTTAGAAACAAGGTCTTCACCATGTAGCTCTGGCTGTCCTGGAACTCAAGGTGTTGACCAGGCTGGCCTCAAACTTAAGGAGCTCTACCTGTGTCTGTCTCTCAAGTGCTGGGATTAAAGGTGCGAGAACCTTTCTTTAAAAATCAAAAAGAAGGGGCTGGAGAGGTCTCCCAGAAGCCCTGAGTTCAAATCCCAGCAACCACATGGTGGCTAACAACCATCTGTAATGGGACCTGATGCCCTCCTCTGGTGTGGTGAACTCACAGACATAAAAATAAATACATAAATCTTTAAAAGAAGTAAAATAAAATAAAGGTGACTTGGCAGATAAAAATACTTGCCTCTAAGCCTGACCTAAATTCACTTCCTGGGATGCACGTGATGGACAGAGAGAACAATACCCACAAGTTGTCCTTTGACCTACACATGTGAACCATGACACATGTACACCTGTGTACACACATGTACACATACGCACATACAACAGCGTCTAAAAATCAAAGAGAGGGAGGGGCTGGGGGTGTAGCTCAGTTGATAGAGTGTTTGCCTGGCGTATAAGAGACCCTGAGTTCTACCCCCAGCACTTCATAAACCCAATGTCTTAATTTTCTTTTCCTGTGGCTGTGATATTACATCTTGACAAAAGCAACCTAGGAACCTACATGTTCCTTTTGGATCCTTGGTCCTTACCTGGTGGCATTATTTGGGGAAGCCTGTGGAACCTTTAAAAGGTGAGGCCTGGGTGGAGGAAGTGGGTCACGAAGGTCAGGCCTTTGAGAGTTATAGACCAGTCCTGAGTTCTGCCTGGGAGTCGCCTATGTCCCTAACACCTACCACCAGGAGCACCACCAAAGTCCTCCCTGCCAGGAATGACTGAAAGTGCCTGAAACCAAGAGACAAAGCAAAACCCTCTTCCCTGGGGCCGTTTTTGTCAAGTATTTGGGTAGCAGAGATGTAAAAGGCTCTCTCCATGTCTGCCATCCTTGGCCACTGGACTCCATCCATAGAGCTTTAAAGAGCCCCAAAGACAGCAGTTCCCTGAAAGGCTTCGTATGGGCCATAACTGGGTCTCAAGTACCAGCTGCCTCAACTCTCTCGCAGGAATGAGATTCCTCCTTAGTCTGGGTGCTTGAGATATGCCCCTTCCCCCGCTTCATGTAAGGACTGCTGTGGGCATATGACCAAACAAGAGAGTTGTTGGTGGGTGGGGGAGGGGGGAAATGGGAAATGGCATCACACGTGCAGTGCTCAGGGTCCTTGGGTCTCAAGAAGGACCATGAAGTGAGTCAGAGGAAGAAATCAGCTCAGCCTGTTCCCTCTGCCTGCCTCTTTGATTGTGCAGTGTTGCCATCCGTTATCTTCAATGGTCAACTTGGCAGAAGCTAAAACCACCTGGGAAGAGAGCCCCATTGAGAGATCAGGAATACATGGGAACCTGGAACCGAACTCTGGTGCTCTGCAAGAACCCCAGCCCCCCAGGCCAGTAAGAGACTGTATCTCAAAAAACAAGGTGGATATCTGGACAGTGGTGGTGCACATCTTTAATCGCAGCTCTCGGGAGGCAGAGGCAGGGGGATCTCTGTGAGTTTGAGACCAGGGTGGTCTGCGGAGCAAGTTCCAGGCCAGCCAGAGCTACACAGAGAAACCCTGTCTCAGGAAAACAAACAAACAATGAAAAGGTGGCTAGATCCTGGGAGATGATGGCTGAGGTTGACCTCTGGCCTCTGTATGCGTGCACAGACTCACGAGCACACGGGTGCACCTTAACAAGAGGGAGGGAGAGCAGAGAGAAACAGAGTCAACTGTGCTCACGGCAGGGAAGATGTGCAACGAGCAGCCAGAAAGCACAGAGCCTGCAGCCTCTTGGAAAACAGCTGGGCAGTTTGTAGAAAACTATATAGACATTATCAGATGTAATACACATTATCATGGATATGTGTGTGTGTGTGTATGTATGTATATATGCATATATGTATATATATATCCATGAAATTACATACATACACATGCACATACACATACATGAAATAATCTAAACAGTAATGTTTGCAGGAGTTCCATGCATAATTGCTGGCAACCATAGGATCACCCTTCATGTCTCTCAACTAATGAAGGGCAAACAGTATTCATACCCAGCAAGGAGGGCGATTGCCAAAGCCCACTGAGGGTGGATAACAACACATCACAGGAAATGAAAGATGCTGTAATCAGGGGGTTACAAACGAACAGTATCAGTCTGGTTTGCTATTTGGTGGGCTTTTGTTTTTGCAGTGCTGGGAATGGAACCCAGAGTCCTAAGTGCTAGGTAAGCACTCTGCCACTGGGCCACACTCCCAGCCCCTCACTGGGGGATTCTAGGCAGGGGCCTTCCCTGGGAGCCTGATCCTCCAGCTCTGATCCTGGTCTGTCTGTCTTTCTTTCTTTCTTTCTTTCTTTCTTTCTTTCTTTCTTTCTTTCTTTCTTTCTTTCTTTCTTTCTTTCTTTCTTCCTTCCTTCCTTCCTTCCTTCCTTTCTTTTGTTGTTGTTGTTGTTGTTATTATTATTATTATTGTTGGTTTTTTGGTTTTTTTCGAGACAGGGTTTCTCTGTGTAGCCCTGGCTGTCCTGGTACTCACTTTGCAGACCAGGCTGGCCTCGAACTCAGAAATCTGCCTGCCTCTGCCTCCCAAGTGCTGGGATTAAAGGTGTGCACCACCACCGCCCGGCTCAGATCCTGTTCTTTATTTTTAAAGATTTTATTTATTTAGTTTATGTGTGTGAATACACTGTTGCTGCCTTCAGACACACCAGAAGAAGGCATCAAACCCCATCACAAATAAAGATTGTCATGAATTCAAGGTCAGCCTGGGGTATGTAGTAAGTTATCAATCTTGCCAGAGCTGCACACAGCAAGTTTTGTAAAGAGTTTTTTGTTTGTTTGTTTTGTTTTTGTTTTTTAAAGATGATTGCAACAAATTGATAACAACCTGATTGGCCAAGAAAAGGGGGAAGAACAGGGCCAAAGCAGGCTGGGAAGAGGGAGGAAGGCTTCCTGGAGGTGGTGACCTTAATCTGAGCCTGGCAAAGGACAGAGTATGTGGGTTGAAAGGGGTTAAGAGGTGACAAGAGAGTTCCATGAAGCAGGAACAGCAGGCATGTCACACCCTGGGAAGGGACTCACCGGGGCTGGAACGAAGGGTGTCTGTAGCCAAGGCATGCCATTCAGTAAACCAGACCTTGGGTTCTGCAGGGTCTGCAGAACCTTGCTAAGGCAATCGGGAGCTACAGCAGTCTTAGAGCAGATTGGCACACTGAACAGAATTCAACTTAGAAAGAATTCTGTGAAGAGAAAGGAGGGTGCCAGCCATGCAGTAAGCAGCAAACATGAACCTGATGCCAGCTGTATGCAGGGCAATGTTCCAGAAGCTGAGATCCGAAAAATGGACACAGACGTGAGGTGTGGTGGCATAAACCTATAACCCAGCAGTTTCGAAACTGAGTCAGGGTCATAGGCTGAGTTCAGAGTCAGTCTGGACCATAGAGAGTGGGGGAAGGGGAAAGAGGTTAGGGAGATGGCTCAGTTAGTGATGTGCTTGCTATGCAAGCATGAGGATGTGAGTTCAAATCTCCAGAGCCCATGTAAAAGCTGGGTATGGCAACCTGTGCTAAGGCAGGTGAGATAGGAGACTCTTGGTGGCTTGCTGACTAGCCATTCTAGCAGAATTGGTGAGTTCCAGGTACAGGAAGAGACCCTTGTCTCAAAAATAAATAAGTAAATAAATAAATACGTAAATAAGTAAATAAATAAAGTGGAAAGGGATTGAGTAAGATACTCAGCATGGAAGCTGGAGAGATGGCTCAATGGTTAAGAGCCTGACTGCTCTTCCAGAGGTCCTGAGTTCAGTTCCCAGCAACCACACAGTGGCTCACAACTATCCATAGTGGGAGCCAATGCTCTCTTCTGGTGTGTTTGAAGACAGCTACAGCGTACTCATATAAATAAATAAGCTTTAAATTAATGTGGACCTCTGGTCTCCACAAGTACACACATGCACACGCACGGGTATATATTCACTACATATACCCACAAAAGGCAGAAAGGTGCACACACACAGAGGGTAAGGGGGGGGGGGGTGACTAGCCCTGTAGCTCTTCCATTCTGTCAGGGAAGACAGACCATAACAAGGAAACTCATACATGAGATACTTATCTCAGGTGAATACAGTGCATGACGGAGGATGATGGCACCATGCCATCAAGGCTACTGGACAAGATGCCATTTGTCAATCACCGAGCAGCAGGAGGCAGCTGACCCAAGGTCTGGTAGAACACCTTGGGGCATTGCACCTCCCTCCTCCAGCCTTCCCGGCTGGGGTGAATAACAGCATCAGCCCAAAGCAGAGGGACCGCCTGAGTCAGAACCGGAAAGTTTCCTCTTGGCACTGAAGTTCGTGGCTGTTGCCATCATAAACAGAGCCCGTGTTGATCCAATCACATGGGCTCCAGGACGCACCTGGAAAAGCAAACCTGACTTTCAGATTTAAACCACACAACCCAAAACCAGGGTTTAGTTGGCAAAGCAACTCTCCCTCCATCCTCTCTGCTAGCAGGGCCATCCCCTTCCCTGGTCCCTTAGTCAGGACCTTCCTGGGATGTCACCACCAGTGTCTACAGGAGACATTTCATTATGAATTGAGCTCTGAGTCAGGTCTAATGTGACTGCCAGCCCACCCACCGTGCCCACTGGGGCATGATGAAATGGAAGCCAGACGTAAGATCACCAGGCAGATGAGGGAAAGGGGTGTTATTTGATGGTAAGCTGGGCATGCTTAGAGCTGTATCCACACATCACCTTGCACTCCTGTAATGGTTTTCTAACCAGAAGAATCACAATCACACACCTCTGAAACACTTATCTGTTGAGATATATGGGCTCTACCATGTTTGGGTTTTCCATAAAATCACCTTCCTGTGTTTGGGGCATCCATCCATCCATCCATCCATCCATAAGAGGACACACCTGGCTAAGGCAGAAGTCAGACTCTTGCTTTCCCAACTCCCGTGCAGCTGAGCTAGCAATGCTCACTTTGCTCCATCACTCAGAGGCACTGCCACTAGGTTCCGGCTCAGAAGCCAGGAAGAGAAGCAAGCATAAGGAGGAGAACATCTGGAGAAGGTAGGGCAGAGCCGCCTGTCATCTAGAGAGGACAGTAGAACCAAAGATGATGGCATCCTTAGACCTCCAGAACCTGCCTGGCACCTGTTTTCTTTTTTGAGATGGTGTATCTTCTATCCGAGGCTAATCCCCACCTGTAGTCCAAGATCCCCTCTGCTTCCACCAAGTGCTGGGATCACAGTTTCAATCATCACATATGGTTTGATGAGTCAGTCGCTGGGGATTAACTCAAGGGCTGTGCACATACTAAAGCCATTGTTCTACCAAGTGAGTTACAGGCTGGGTCAGTGTTATCTTCTGGGTTTTGGGTTTTTTTTTTTTTTCTTGTTTGTTTGTTTTGTTTTGAGGGTTTTTGTTTTGTTTTCCAAGACAGGGTTTCTCTATGTAACCCTGGCTGTCCTAGAACTTGCTCTGAGAACCAGGTTGCCCTTGAACTCACAGGGATCTGCCTGCCTCTGCCTCCCAAGTGCAGGATCAAAGGTGAGAGTCACTACACTCCACTTTTGTTTGTTTGTTTGTTTGTTTGTTTGTTTGTTTTGGTCCATTGCTATCTTTTAATACATTGTTTTTGGTAAGACTTCAAACCCCGCCCCCCAGCCCCTACTTCTCCCAACTGATGGATACATTGTATTTCAAAAACAAAAACAAACAAACAAACAAACAAAAACCCAGATGCTTACTAGGTAAAGAAACGCTTTGCAAAGCAAAGACTACGAAGGAACTGCTTAGAGGCCAGCTCCTAGCATAAGCGATACAGAGTTGATGGGGTGACCTCATTGATGGAGATGTATCAGTCCAGGGCTCTGAGGTTTCAGAAGCCCAGGCTATTCCCTCTGCCTGGCAGTTGTTGTTTCAAGATGTAAGCTCTCAGATCCTGTTTCAGCGCCATGCCTGCCTGCCTGCCTGCCTGCTGCCATAGTCCCCACCATGATGGTCACGACTCACCCTCTGATACAGGAATCCCAAGTAAACTCTGTCTTCTATAAGTTGCCTTGGTTATAGTGCCTCATCACAATAACAGAAAAGTAAGCAAAACATTGCCTCTCCAGCTCCACAAGTTCTTGGGTTTTGTTGTTTGGTTTGGTTTGGTTTTTTTGATGGTTTGGTTGGTTGGTTGGTTTTTTAAGTTGTTAACAGTAGCTGTCCATAGCTGGAGGCTCAAGACAAGAAGAGACAGGATAGACTTTTGAGATTCTGTACCTGATCCAACTGCTTCCAACACCCAAAATGCAGAGTCTCTGCTGATCACGATACTCAGGATGAATGATGGCTGAGCGCACAGCCCTAAACAGGACACTTATGGCACCCACTTATGTCTCAGGGGACATCAAGAGAGAGGGAGCTGGCACAATGTAAGAAGCAGAATGTGGGGAGAAGGGCTGTGAACTGCCAGCTTCTGGGAATGGAACAGCTATTGCAATCAGGAACTCACTCCTGCCACAGCTGTCTGCCCTGGGGCCTGCACAAGACTGGATGGGTCAAGAGTCAATCAGGGGTCAGGGAAGGATCCATGGGACCGTATCCCAGCCCAATCAACTATTGGTTTCTGGGGATGAGAGAGTCATTGTCTTCATCTGTAGACCACTGCGGAGCCCACCAGGCTCCAGTGGACCGTTCCAAACCCATGTCATACAGATGGTCCTGGTTAGAGCCCATGGATCACAAAATGAACAATGTGAATGTGAGAAAGGAGCATATAGGGAAGAGGGGAGAAGATGCTAGTGGGAGGGGGTTAAGAGAGGTCGGAGTGAGAGTTACCAGAACGCACTATCTACGTGGATGACATGGTCAAAGAACAAATTTGACTTTTAAAAATGTACCTGTAGCTGTCTGCAGCGGTGGTGGCTCAGGCTTCAGGGATGAAGCAGAAAGATCACAAGTTAGAGGCTAGCCTGGGCTACATAACAAAATGGGGGTTTGTGGGCTAGAGAGATGGCAGTTATGAACCTTGGCTATTCTTTGAGGGGGCCTGGGTTCAATTCCCAGCACTCCCATGATGGCTCATAACCATCTATAACTCCTGTCCCTAGGGGGACTGATGCACTTCTCTGACCTCCATGGGCACTAGGCATGAACCCGGTACACAGAGACATACATGCAGGCAAAACACTCACATACTTAAAAATGATCACATATTAAGAGGGTACTGGGATGTAACTCAGTTGGCAGAGCTCTTGCCAGTCTCGCAAATAAATGCCTTAGCTCAGATCTCTAGAACTAAATAAACCCAGAGTTTATATTCACACCTGTAATCCCAGCACTGGGGAAAGGCAGAGGCAGGGGGATCAGCAACTTAAGGTCATCCTCAGATACACAAGAAGTTTAAGGCCAGCCTGGGAAACATGAAACACCACTTCCCCCACCCCCACCCTCACCCCACTCCACCCCCATCCCACCCCCCCAAAAAAAGAAAGAAAAAAATCTAGAGGCTGGTGAGAAAGCTCAACACACAAAGGTGCTTGCTGCCAAAACTGATGACTCAGAAGCCACATGGTGGAGGGAGAGAACTGACTCTTACAAGTTGTCCTCTGACTTGCACACGGTGTCTATAAACACACACACATCCAATATAGACAATTTTTTTTCCAGTTTTTCAAACTAGAGTTTCTCTGTGGAGCCCTGGCTGCCCTGAAACTCACTCTGTAAACCAGGCTGGCTTCAAACTCATGAGATCTGCCTGCCACCATCTTCCAGCCACTATATATATATATATATATATATATATATATGTGATGTAATCTATATCTGTGCAGATTTTACCCATCAAAAAATAAAAATATAAGCGAATGTGCCAAGGAGACAAAATGGAAAAGGATAGATGGTTGCTAAACATTGGGCAGAAAGTTCTCCAGACAATGACTCTCCCACTTCCGTCTGCATTTCTGCATTTTCCAACATCAGTATCTGGATATACGGATGTCAGTCATCAGAAGAGGTAGCACAGAGAGGAGCCAGAGGCCGCAGGACCAGAGATGCTTACAAATCACACGTGTGATACGGGTTCTCCTGTCAAGAACACTTTTGTTGGTCTGAGGCGAGTTAGAGTTTTGCTACGTAGATTATGCTGGCCTTGAACTCATGGCCATCCTCCAGCATCAGTCTCCCAGTGTACGGACATGAGTCACCACACTTGGCTTAGAATGAATGCTATAATTAAAAGACAACACAATTAAATGTGGAAAAAGAATGCAAAGAGATGTTTTCTCACTGAAGAGAGACACATGGCCAAAAAATACGTATAAAGATGGCTAGGGGATAGTATATTGAAATGACAGGCAACTCCACACCTGCAAGGTTAGGAAAATGTATATGTGTATGTATATGCGTATGATGCATATGGATATGTATATATGTGTGTATGTATGATATATATGTGTATGTATATGATGTATATGTATAAGTATATGTATATTATGGGTATATATGTGTGTATGTATATGATGTATGTGCATGATGTATAAGTGTATGTGTATGTATATGATGTAACAAAGTCTCACTGTGTAGCCCCACCTGGCCTTGAACTCTCAATCCTCCTCCCTCATCTTCCCAGGTGCAATAATGATAACCATAACCCACCACAAGTAGAATAGCTAACTGGGGGAAAAAAACAAACCAGAAGCTGGGCCTGGTGGCTCAGACCTGTCATCCCAGTCACTCTCAAAGCTGAGGCAGAAGGATCACGAGCTCACAGCCTGCCTCGGTTACTGAGTAAGTTCAAACAAGGATAGCCTGAGCAACTTCGTGGAATCCTACCTCAGAATCAAATGTAAGAAGAAGTCTGGGGATACGGCTCAGTGGTAGAGTACTTGTCCAACACACATGATGCCCTGGGTTCTATCCTTGGTTCTGTAAAATGAATAGATTTTAAAAAATGTCAAAGTGCTGAGGATGCTACGGTAAGATGGTGATATCGCTGTCGAAGCACCTGCTAGCTGTACCAAGGCTAAACACAGACTCCTGTGTGACTCAGCCATCCCACTCCTAGGTAAATACCAGGGAAATCAAGGCATGTCTACACAGAAACCCGGGCATGAATAGCTGTGCTATTCATAGTAGCGAAGACTGGAAAGAACCCGGATGCCCATCCACTAATGGACAGATCAATGAGAAGTGGCCTATTCACATAACAGAATATTACTCAGTCATAAAAAGAAAGGAAGTGTGCTTCCATACTCTAGCACAGATAGATCGTAACAACATAAAGCTAAAGAAATAGTCAGGAACAGAAGGTGGTTCCAGGGCTGCCCACTTCCTCCTGGCCTTTTGCTCCTTTATAAACTGGGCTCCCAGATACTCAATGGGCTCAGACACTGAATGTGGTCCAGGATGAGAGGGAGTCCTCCCAGCCTGAGCCTTGCTGGAACCCCTGGGCTGGCCTCAGGGGCCCTTATCATTACTCTCTAGCTTTCATCTTCAGCAGCATCGTGGATGGTGAGATGGAGAGAAACACCCTGAGAAATTGAAGAGGAAAACTTGAGTCCTTGGGAGGGGCAAAGGCCAACCTCCAAAGAATGTTGTTGGGAGAGATGGGATTCATGTGCTGACGCCAGTCCCAGGCTTGCCCCTGCCCAGAGCCGAAGAACCAGTCTACACTTGTGTCTGAGCACTGATCCAAGGAGTGTAGAGACTACACACCTGTGACCCTCATTATATTCCACTCCAGAGAGTGGTGGAGCCAGGGTCTGACCCCATTGTATGCGTCTCTTGATTTCCTACAGTCCTGTCCGCAGTACAGCAGAATGTGATTTCCCACAATGCCTGCCCTGCTTAGCACCCCAAATGCTTTGGACATTGGCGGTACATGTCTTTAATCCTAGCACTTGGGAGGGAGAGACAAGGAGATGAATCTGTGAGTTCAGAGTCAGCCTGGTCTACAGACCTAGTTCCAGACAGTCATCACCATGCAGAGAAACTCTGTCTCAAAAAACAAAGCAAGAAAGAAAGAAAGAAAGAGAGAGGGAGGGAGGGAGGGGAGGGGAGGGGAGGGGAGGGGAGGGGAGGGGAGGGGAGGGGAGGGGAGGGGAGGAGAGGAGAGGAGAGGAGAGGAGAGGAGAGGAGAGGAGAGGAGAGGAGAGGAGAGGAGAGGAGAGGAGAGGAGAGAAGAGAAGAAAGAAAAAAAACAGTATTCCACTAATCTGGAAAACTTGGAAGACGTGTGTGTGTGTGTGTGTGTGTGTGTGTGTGTGTGTGTGTGTGTGTGTGTATCCTACTAAATTGAAATCAAGATAAAGCCAATAATCTAACAAAACCACAGGACTCAATGAGATAAAAACAAGAATTTAAGCAGGGTGGTGGTGGATTTCTGAATTTGAGGCCAGCTTGGTCTACAGAGGGAATTCCAGTCCTGCTACACAGAAAAAGTCTGTCTTAAAAAACAAAAACGAACAAACCCCAATAATTTAAAACATCTCTCAAATAAGCCTAGGGCCAGATAGAATGAAGTCAGAATTTTACCAGACCCTATAAGAGAACTAACACCAACACTTGTCAAAGTGTGCCAGACAATAGAAACTGAAAGAATATTTCTAATTTCCTTTTTTGTTGTCATTGTTGTTGAAGGCAATATTACCCTGATACCAAAACCAGATAGACTCAAACAGCAAAAGAAAATCATACTCCTGCATCTCTGATGAAGATGAAGGCAAAAAGTCTTGATAAGACAAATAGAATCCAGGGACGCATCACCGTATTATCCACCATGTTCAACTTGGTTTCTTCTCAGACACATGGGGATGGTGGAAAATACATAAATCAACAAATGTAATCTACCACATAAATAAAAAGAACAAGCACCCATTATCATGTCACTCCATGAAGAAAGGCCTTTTGACCAATTCCAACATATCTTCATGATAAAAGTCCATTAGAGCTGCTCCCAAGAGATCTTGAGGCCCCTCTGCTCTGCCAGGGCTACTGCACACAGCCACAGCCACCTCCCTCTTTCCCTCCACCCAGGGGAAGAGGAAGTGGTCAGAGGCCAGCAAGGGAGAACCTGAAAGAGGACGTGTCCCAACCCCGGCTGCCCCCACCCTGCTGCGGAAGAGTGGACTTGAGCTGGGGTTCCCAGAGTTCCCCCACCAGGAAAGACAGAGCCCTCTGAACTCCAACACCGATGTCCAGGCCTCCGGGTCCCAGAATAGGAGAGAGTGATGAGAACTCCCAAACCAACACCCAGAACTCTTGAGGCTCAGAGACATGAGGATGAAGCCCTGAAGAATATGCCTCTGGAGCTGGGTGTTTGAATCCTGGCTGGGGGTTGGAGTGTTATTGACAGAGTCCTTTCCGTTCACAGCTGAGGTGAGAGCCCATGAGGTGCAGACACAGAGCGTTCAAGGCATTGGTTGGTATGCAGTTAGAGTTAAACAAATGTCAGCGATGTTATACACCCAGGACGTCTCTGGGGTCCGGGGTTCACAGGTTCTTTTCTTCGTGTCCCTGAAGCGAGGGCTCTGCCTCTTTAGAGTATTTCTGGAGAAAAGCAACTGTGAGTGGAGCAAGAATTGTACAACTCCACATGGGTTCTCCACATGGCTGGAGATCAGAGTTGGATGGCACCCTCTGTCATGCTCCACATTCGTTTTTGTCCTTGAACCTGGAGATCAGTGATTCAACAACGTACTTCTCTAGGGAGACCCAGGGATCTTCCTGACTCTGCCCCCTCAGACCTGGGATTACATGCCTGTGCCCACACGTTTGGTTCCCTCTCCAACCCCCTTTTTTGGGGGGTTTGAGACACCCTCAAGGCTTCACCTCACTGTGCAATCCTGGCTGGCCTGGAACTTGCTCTGTAACCCATGGCTGGCCTCAAACTCGCAGAGATCCGCCTGCCTTCCAAGCGCTGGAATTAAAGGCACGCACCACCACACTCAGTATCATGTTTGGCTTCCAGGGACCCAGACTCAGGTCCTAATTCTTGGGCATCAAACACTACTCAATGAGTTCTCTCTCCACCCACTTCTCCACCCTTCAGAAACTCTTAAGGACAAACATGAATAGCCCCATTATTTGCATAGATCCATTCTGAGCCCCTTGACTACACGGTATAATCACTAAATACCTCCAGGGCCTCGGGGCGGGGGGGGGGGCGGGGGGGGGAGCAGAGCCCTGCTGCCTCCCCGGATGGAGTCAGTTTAGTCAAGAGAGAGTGACAGTGGACCGATCTGGACAGGTGCCATCCCACAGCTGTCTGCAGCTCATTATGTCTCTTTGGATGTAGGGACTTAGGAGTCACACAAACAAATCTTACTCAGAAACTCCAAATCCAGACTCACTAGCCACATAAACTACCTTTCCCAGAATGCACCACTCTGGACTACACTTCCTAGAATGCAGAGAGGTCATGTTGCTGCCCTATTTCTGAACCCGGTGGCCTCTGGGAGTTGTGGTCTCCACCTATATACGAGAGGCAGAAACCCGTGGGACTCATGTGGACAAATAGATGTGTTTATAAACCAGGGGACTCAGGGGGACCCAGAGGCACCTTGCATCCCATCTCAGCCTATAGACTGGTTTTATTTGCAGCCACTTCTGGGTCTTGTGGGGCTCTAAAAGCTATTACACCATTTTGAGAACCAAAAGACATGCATATTCATCTCTACATACCAGCCCACACTGGGACATCTTTGGCATACTCACCTCATAACCAGCTGTCTGTGGCCAGTGATCCATGAAGAAGAAGTTTCTGGATACGTCAGGTGGTACAGACTCACGGAGTGTTTTGCTAAGGCAAAACCATTGGGTGGACACGTGATGTTTGGAGAGAGTATAAATAGGACTCAACGGACAGTGACAGTGCGCTTGCATGGTTAGCCTTGCAACATTTTGTTGGTCTCAAAGTATTTGTCTTCGCTGATCTTCGCTTTCTTGAGAGAGGCATCGCAGAGAACTTCTCCTGGTGTGTCCCAGTGGTCCTGGTTACTCATGCTGACTCATGCTGATTCAGGGGAGGCCTAGCGGTTTCTGCTGGATTGTCCCACTGCTGCTGATTCCTGTTTGGTAGCCTGACTCTACTGAACTGGACTGCTGGTATCCTGACAAACAGATTGGAATCGCCCCAAGGAACTCCTTCTCAACAGGTCCACATCCCCTTGTCCTATTTACCATCCCCCACCCCCCACCTTTGGACAGTGGGGTAGAAAGGGGGTTGAAGTATTTGAGAAGAACCCTATTAAAAGTAGGATTTTTTTTTTTTTTTAAATCTAAGCCTACAAGTCCAGTCACTGGCCAATGTTATTTTGGACACAGCTCTGGGCTACGTTTGTCTCCAAGTGCTCCTGAACAGAGTTCAAAGTTGGGAAGACAGGAGGTGATCTAACAGGAGGATATTCTGTCTTAAGAGGCTGCCTGGGGCCAGTGAGATGGCTCAGTGATGTGCAAGCCTGGCCACCTGAGTCAGGTCCCCAGTGGAAGGACTGACTCCCGCAAGTTGCCCTCTGACCTCCACAGATACAGTGGCATACCTGTCCACACTCACACATATCATACACACAGTAACAATGATCAAATATATAATAATCTTTTTTTTTAAAGAGAGAGAAACCCAGTGGTCACAAGTTACTAAATAAGGCCACCCTCCTTCCTATGCTCTGGGGCCTTGGGTAGCGCTAGGTCATGTGACTGTGTCTTGTTTAATGATTAGTAGCTGAAGGAAGAGTGGTCACTGGCTTAGGACAGAGACAATCCACTAAGGTTGGGCTCTGCCAGGAGAGGAGCCTTCAGCATCCTGACAAGAGAGCCTTTCCTCTCACAGTCCTGGAATGGCCAGGATGTGAACCTCAGCCACGTGCCTGGGTTCATTACAGCAAGCTCTGTGGTTCTCGCATTCGCTCCTGGAGGTTAACAAAGCAATGGGAAGGCTCCAGGACGTTCTTTGAGAAACCATCCCAATATTGAGATGGAAGTGAGACCTTTTTGGTTGAGGAAACCCAGAATTTGTTTCTTCTTACCTCTTTCCTTCCCAAGCTGCCCAGGCCAGCTTGTAACCCACCATCTTCCCACCTCAGCACGCCTAGTAGTAGGATTGCGCCACCACACCCAGCGAGGAATCCGATCTTGCCTTTTCCTCTTTCTTCTGTCCTAGAGTCTTTCAAACGTTATGCTCCCTAGCCCGGCGTGCCACCAAATGCCTGCAACCCCAGCACTACAGCTGTGGAGGCAAGAAGACCATAGGTTCAAGGCTAGCCTCTGCTACCTATCAAGTTCTAAGCCAGCCTGGGCTACATGAGACCCTGTCTTCAAAGTAAGCGCTGTTGCAATCCTTTCCTGATGGCACTCGGGACAGTTCACATTCATACTGGCTCTCTTCCCACGCGTGCCTCCCATCCTCAGCACTGATAGCCCTCCTATTTGTAGAATACCAAACCATCTCGGAAATTCAGGGTTACAAGTAAGGCGAATCACGCCTCCTGGTAATTGCTTTGTAGAGTGTATGAACTATTGGACCTGGGGAGATAGCTCAGAGGGAAAGAGTCCTTGTTCTGCAAGCATGAGGAGCTGAGTTCAAATCCCCAGTCCACATGTTTTTGTTGTTGTTTTATAAAAATAAAAATAAATAAAATAAAAAATTAAAAGGCTGGGTTTGGCTGCACATGTGCCTGGAAAACCAGCACTTTAGGGGTTGGAGACAGGAGGATACCTATGAGTTTCTGGCTGCCAGTCTGACTCCAGGCTCAGTGAGAGACCCTGTCTCAAGGGAATAAGATACAGAGTGAGCAGGCAGGACATCTGTTGCCATCTTCTGGCCTCTGTGAGAGTTTGTACACAAATGTACACACACACAGTCTCTCTCTCTCTCTCTCTCTCTCTCTCTCTCTCTCTCTCTCTCACACACACACACACACACACACACACACACACCTTATTTACACAGTGCTGCTACTACACTAGATCTATAGAAGCTAGAGATGGCTTACTGCACACAGGGTAAGTGTGAAGGTCTCATGCCAACATGCGCCCTTACATCTGAGGGACATGAACATTCGAGGTTTGGGTATCTGTTGGGGGGAATGGGTCCCCATGGTCATCTTTAGAGATGGTGCCTCAGGTCCCCTGTGCAGGGAAAGCCCATGTGTCCTCAAAGGACCCACCTAAGAGATAGACATACTCTGTTCAAAGCCAACATCAACGGGGACATTGAAGACTCTCGGCCATCTGAAGATCATTCGAGGTGGACTCTGGGCCCTGTGATGAGATCCGCTCCTCACCATCAGAGGAACGCTCCTGAGTGGCTAGTGAGCTCCTTGACACTCTGGTCACCTTGGCCTTGATTTTCCCATTGCATCCTCTAGGAACTGGGCACAATGTCCAGGGAAGGCTTCATAACTGATAGCCAATTACATTCTGTCATCTGGAATCTTCCATGGCTTCTAGCCCCTGCTGGCCAACCCTGGCCATGCAACACCTCCATCCTACCTTTCTAGCACTCCATATGTCCCGTCAACCCCTCAGGGCTCTGCCTATTTGAAGGGGCCTTTAGCCTCCAGGCCTTTGGCCACACAGGTCTTTCCACTGGGCCCTAGTCTATGTCAGATATAGGGCAATGAATTGCATAAAGAATTGCTAACCAGGAACTGGAAACTGACAAGATTCCAAGTCCCCATGTCACCCCACACTGCCTCTCTCCATCGGAGAATGTCATTCTAGGTGAGGCTGAGAACACGGGTGTCACGCCACCCCACAGCAGTACTGAAAGCATCTTGACTCGGAAGAATTCCACGTTAGTGTGCTGCCTGCTTTCAGAACCCTTTGGAAAATTCTGGAGACCCCCAGAGAACGTTCCAGAAATGGAGAATTCTCCCGAGCTCTGCCCCAAGGGAAAGCTCTAGCCTGAAGGCCTGAAACTCAGTTCTGCCTCACTACCCTGTCAACTGTGTGACTCTGGGCCTCTCTGTGTGACTGCCCCCCTCTGTGTGACACACACACACACACATATATTTGTTTTTTTTTTTTTTTCGGTCTTTTCGAGACAGGGTTTCTCTGTATAGCCCTGGCTATCCTGGAACTCACTCTGTAGACCAGGCTGGCCTCGAACTCAGAAATCTGCCTGCCTCTGCCTCCCGAGTGCTGGGATTAAAGGCGTGTGCCACCATGCCCAGCTTAGCTTCTCTTTCTACTTCTTGAATATGGACTAGTGGCCCTCAGGTCATGGGTACTCTCTAGGGAAAAGCATAGAGGAACTATAGTCTTGGTTGTGATGGGCCCCAAACTGTCTGGGATCCAGCAGAGTGCTAAAATAATTGAAGGTCGGGCTAGAGAGGTGGCTCATAGGTTAAGAGGTGCTGTTCTTCCAGAGGTCCTGAGTTCAATTCCCAGAAACCACATGGTGGCTCACAACCATTTGTAGTAAGATCGGTGCCTTTTTCTAGCCCACAGGCATATATCCAGGCAGAATTTTTTTTTAAAGATTTATTTATTTATTATATGTAAGTACACTGTAGCTGTCTTCAGACATACCAGAAGAGGGAGTCAGATCTCATTAGGGATGGTTGTGAGCCACCATGTGGTTGCTGGGATTTGAACTCAAGGACCTTCAGAAGAGCAGTCGGGTGCTCTTACCTGCTGAGCCATCTCACCAGCCCCCCAGGCAGAATTATTATGTATACATAATAAATTAATAAATAAGTCTTTAAAAAAAATAGTAATTGAGCCGGGCGTGGTGGCTCATGCCTTTAATCCCAGCACTCGGGAGGTAGAGGCAGGCGAATTTCTGAGTTTGAGGCCAGCCTGGTCTACAAAGTGAGTTCCAGGACAGCCAGGGCTACACAGAGAAACCCTGTCTCGAAAAACCAAATAATGATAATGATAATGATAATAATAATAATAATAATAATAATAATTGGAGTTTTCCATTTCCTGGTCTAACCCTAAAAGCTGTCACGGCAGGACACTTGGATCATGTGGTATGACTTTCTTCATTGCTGGGCAGTACCACACAGCATCCTGAGGCAGTGCCCCACCCCCTCCAGGCCCCACCAAGTTCCGCCCTAACTTTCACTTCCCTGTCTGTGGTCTCTGCGCCGGCCTGGTACACGTTCTAAACAGGTACCCTAAAACTCACTGGGGCACTGGCTGTCAATCAGGGTGACTGTGACCCCCCCCCCCCCAGGTAGGCTTTCTAGACCCAAGTAAGTAAAAACACGTGATCTTTGGGACAGGGTGACACAAAAAGGCATGAGACGTTTATCTGCAATTAAATGAAATGGGCAGCCTATGTCTTGCATGCCACTCTATGCCTAGGAGACATCTGCCAATCTGGAGACACGTCTGTCCCACCTGGTAATGTTTCCGGAGACTGAAGTCATCAAGGCAAGGGGGCAGGGGGTCCCTTGGTAGAGAACAACCCAGGCACAGGTGCCAGGAATGCTTAGAGTACAGGACCCTGTGTCTATACACACCTCAGAACTCTCAGGACCACACCGAAAGGCACGGTGGTCAAGTCGGGGGGGGGGGGGGAAACCAAGGCAGGGGTGCCGTGCCTCCATTTGTTATAGTCTCGTGCTGTAATTTCTCTCTGCTAAAGTCAGCGCAGAGCCGGGTAGAGTATCCAGGAAAAGAAGGAGCAGGCCGGGCGTGGTGGCGCACGCCTTTAATCCCAGCACTCCGGAGGCAGAGGCAGGCGGATTTCTGAGTTCGAGGCTAGCCTGGTCTACAAAGTGAGTCCAGGACAGCCAGGACTGCAGAGAAACCCCGTCTCAAAAAACAAAAAAACAAAAAAAAAAAAAAAAGAAGGAGCAGGAAAGGAAGGGTGGAGCCCTCCAGGGTTCCCCAGGTATCACATCCAGGATTCCCCATGAACCGGCATCTCACCACCAGCACTGGGCTCTGGCTGACCTGCTGGACTGTTACTGATCTGGCCACCAGGGGGCAGCAGAGACTGGGAAGTGCCTGCAAGCCCCGCCCTCCCCGACTCCTGATCTAGGAAGTTCTGCAACTGGGCTTGAGGTTGCAGTCTTTTAAGTTGGGCAGTCTTGTAAGTTGGGGGGTTGGCGGGGGATGGGGTGGGGTGGAGGGTGGGGGGTGGGGGGAACACTGGAGGGGTGGGATTCTATTTCCCAGAAAGGGGCTCTGGTGGGGTTTTTTTGTTTATTTGTTTTTTTGTTTGTTTGGTACCATTTGTGTAGCAGTAACCTGAGGGCTGTAAAAATCTTCCAACGTGGTATATACACTGTGGTGAAAGGAAGGAGGTTTCTGATGCACGCATAGATGATGGGGGCCGGGAGGGCTTGGTACCTTCCTCTTCATTTACTTGCAAGTCTAATGCTGCCAAGACAAGAGAAACCGACTTTTGATGAAGGAGATGAAAATATTTGAGGAAGATTATCTTGCTCTGCATGGATTGGAACTTTACATGAAGGGATATGAGATGGCTCAGTGGGGTAAAGGGGCCTGCGGACAAGCCTGACCACCTGAGTTCGGTCCCTGGGACTCACATGGTAGGAAAAAACCCAACTCCCACAAATTGTTCTCTAGCATTCACACACACACACACACACACACACACACACACACACACACACTGAATGAATGAATGAATGAATGAATGAATGAATAAATAAATAAATAAATAAATAAATAAAATAAAGGCATGCACCTTTAATCCCAGAACTTGGGAGACAGAGGCAGGTAGGTCTGTTTCAGGCCAGCCTGGTCTACAGAGTGAGTTCCAATATAGCTAGGGCTAAACAAAAAAAGGGGCTGGAGAGATGGCTCAGCGGTTAAGAGCACCGAATGCTCTTCCAGAGATCCTGAGATCAAGTCCCAGCAACCACATGGTGGCTCACAGCCATCTGTAATGAGGTCTGATGCCCTCTTTTGGTGTGTCTGACGAGAGCAATGGTGGTGTACTCATGTATAAAATAAATAAATAAATCTTTTAAAAAAGAAAAAGAAAAACAAAAACCAAAAAAGCAAACAAATAAAAATCACATTGAGCATAACTAGCAAGACTCTTTCTCTTTCTTTGTTTCTTTCTTTCTTTCTTTCTTTCTTTTTTTTTTTTAACAAATTCTTTTTTTTTTTAAAGATTTATTTATTTATTATATGTAAGTACACTGTAGCTGTCTTCAGACAGCACCAGAAGAGGGAGTCTGATCTCATTACAGATGGTTGTGAGCCACCATGTGGTTGCTGGTATTTGAACTCTGGACCTTCGGAAGAGCAGTCGGGTGCTCTTACCCACTGAGCCATCTCACCAGCCCCTCTTTCTTTCTTTCTTTCTTTCTTTCTTTCTTTCTTTCTTCCTTCCTTCCTTCCTTCCTTTCTTTCTTTCTTTCTTTCTTTCTTTCTTTCTTCCTCTCTTGTTTGTTGTGCTGTTTTTGGTTTTGTTTTGTTTTGACTGAGTAAACTGTGTAGCCTGCCCAGCTAGGGGCTTGCTTTTCAAAGGGTCCTGTGGGCAGAACCCAGGGCCTTGTGTGCTCTAGCGCTAGTTCCTCAGCCGCAGTGAGTCCATTGTTCTCTCCTTGGGGACACTTTAAAAGCCAATTTATATAAAACAGTCAATTAAAGAGTTACCAGGCGATCACAGCTGGTCCTGACTTCAAAATAGAAAAACGAGAAAGAACAAGGGAGGAGAGATAACCAACGTGAATGTCTCCCGATACTCACGGTAGATGAACGCATGAGCACAGTGTGGGCTGTGGGCCTGTGAGATGGCTCAGCACATCAGGGGGCTTGCTGCCAAGTTTACAACCTGGGCTTAATCCCTGGGACCTCCATGGCAAAAGGGAACCAGCTCCCAGACACTCTCCTCTAACCTCCACTTGTACCCTGTGGCACATGTGTGCCTGCACACACACACACACACACACACACACACACACACACACACAATTACTTGTGTCTACACAAAACACAATAAACTATTTTGGGGTGGGACATGTATAGAGAGTGGAATATTATATAGCCATGAAAAAGACGGCAGTGATGACCCATGCTACAATAAGGATGACCCCGGAAGACATATTCAGAGAGATAAGCTGGATGCAGAAGGTATGCATCATTTGATTCCACTTATCAGAGATCCACAGAGTAGCTAAATGGAGCAGTTAGAGACACACATCAGAAAGACATTGTCAGACACTGAGAGAGGAGATGGAAATAAAGAGTTAATGAGCCATGTGCAGAAAAAAGTGATTCAAACCAGGGGCTAGGGATGTAGCTCAGGGTGTGAACATGCAAGGCCCCAGGCTCCATCTCCAGTAACGTGGCACACACAAGAAGGTCAAAATGACGAGTTTAGGATACACACATTTTAATTACATTTAGTGGCGCTGGGGGGCTGGGCATACACACTCCATAACACTCATGTGAAGATCAAAGGACAACTTAGGGGAATTGGTTCTCTACCCACAACATGCGGTTCTCGGAGATTCAACTCAAATCATCAGGGTTAGTGGCAAGCACCCTCATTGCCTAGTGCTTGCTAACCACTTGCAACAGAAACAAAAATGTGTTCCCACAGACAACAGCATGCCACATCTCTTGCTTGGGTCATTTAACATGTCTGGGGGACTTTCCCAGGCAGTCAGGGACCAGAGTTAGTTCGGGGCTAGTCTCAGGTCTTGATGCCCTGGGGAAATAGCTAGTACCTCCAGGTGTTCATCTGTTCATTTAGAGGTTTTTAAAGGATGTGCACAGACTAACCGGCTGGCAGACACTGTGCCTTCAAGAGACAGAAGTGAACTCCTGCCAGGCTGTCCCTGCCTGACCAAGGAGAAGAAGTGTGTTAAGCAGTCCTGAGCACAGAGAGGTAGCTGTGGTCAAAACGCCCATTTTCAGGAGCTAGAAAGCTGGTAGCTGGTGGCAGGGGGTGGGGGTCACACCGATTTCAGGGCAGAAGCAGATCCCTTTAATCCCAGCACTTGGGAGGCAGAGGCAGGAGGATTTCTGAGTTTGAGGCCAGCCTGGTCTACAGAGTGAGTTCCAGGACAGCCAAGGCTATACAGAGAAACCCTGTCTCGAAAACGAACAAACAAACAAAAACAAAAACAAAAAAATCAAAAAGGGGCGATCGATCCTTGAGACACTGCAGGAGTCTGAAGAATGCTCACAGTAGAGGATTTGGGTCGGGGACCCAACTCTTACCTTGTCCCTGTTCCACAGTGATTGTCAAAGCTCACACCTGGGCCACCACTGGAACAGCAACCCCAAAAAAAAAAAAAAAAAGCCACAGTAACCAACCAGGGTCAAGGGTGACAGCAACGGGAATGAGAGAGAGTACTTTATCCACCCTCACACCCGGGCTGGGGAAGAACCAGAGAGGGGTAGTTCAGAGGAACACATCTGAGATAGAAGCCTTCTTCAGCAGTCGTTAAGAAACTAGAAAGAAGGCTGGGCGGTGGCAGTGCATGCCTTTGATCACAGCACTCGGGAGGCAGAGACAGGAAGAGCTTTGTGAGTTCAAGGCCAGCCTGGTCTGCAGAGTGAGTTCCAGGACAGCCAGGGCTACACAGAGAAACCATGTCTGGAAACAACAGAAGGAGACCAGAAAGAAGGACATGACAGAACTACCGCCTGGGGGGTGGGGGGTAGCTCAGCTCTCGCTCAGTGTCTACAACCTGGAAACTTTAGGGCTCTCCTCATTCCCCTTCAAGGAGCAACCAGCAGGGGGCAGCCGAGCCCTAGCACTGTCCCTCCTCCACCCTTTCCATCTGCTGGCTGCTGTTTTCTGATACAAGCATGGCCCACAGAAATATTTGTGGAGCCCTCAAATGTGGGGCAGGGCAACACCCCAGCACTCCACTTCACCCAGTGGAGGAGCCTTGCCCAGATCTAGTGAGGGAGGAGGGCAGGCAGAAACCTCTTCTACTGCCCCCTCCTCCTTCCTTTCCTTCTCTCTTTGAGACAAGATCTCTGTAGCCCAGGTTAGCCTCTAACTCACTAAGTAATGGGGAATGACCTTGAACTCCTGGTCACTTTTGCCTCCATCCTCCAAGTGCCGGGGTTACAGTATTTATCGCCTTACCCAGTTCTATCTGGCACTTGGGAATGAACCCAGGACTTTGTGAAAGATAGACAAGCCTTCCACCAACTGAGCTATAGACCTAGCACAGAATTGGTGCTCTTTGCCCTCGGCTGGACCCTTCTGAAGGAGGAGATCTGCAGAACGCCCAGCTCCTGCAAGGATACTACAGTTCCGCACTGTAGATTCTAAGATTACAGTTTCTAGACCCCAAAGCGGGGGATCCAGGTTCCATCTCACAGAGTTTCCCGTCCTTCTACCTTCGAAGCCAATGCAAGAACGCAGCCACATCTGAGACCCAGGGGCGGGCAGGCAGGGAGCCCTCCTGGTCCTGGCACCCTGACTCCTCCTCCCTGCAGGAAGGACTGTGCTCCGGGCTGAGCTGCAGCCTGTGAGCCTCAGCCTACTCTGACTGCTACTGCCCTCCTTCCCAGCCTGGTGTGTGTGTGTGTGTGTGTGTGTGTGTGTGTGTGTGTGTGTGTGTGTGTGTGTGCGCGCGCGCGAGCGTGTTGAAGGGGGGAGCTCTGCAGCAGCTGCCTCCTGTAAGGGAAACTGGGTCTCCATGGTAACATTGACGTCAGGGGCCCAGGTTGGGAATGAGGCCTCCCGCCCCCAGTGGCCAGCTCAGCCCAGCCTCAGCCCTGATCTGCAGCAGCTGGGACCCCGGAGTGCTGAAGCCGCCGGCCTTGCCCTCTGATCTGACCCATTAGGGGATGCGGGGATGCCAGCGGCCCTCGACAGGTGCATGCATCCCGGTGGACCTTGCTACCTGTCCTCCTTTGGCAGCCCCCATTTTGTCCTCAAAGTGCCCTCAGCTGGTTGCTTGCTTAACAGACCCTGCTTCCTGCTCCATTTATCATCAGCCCCCTCCCACAGCGCATGTGCACTTAATGAGAATGGGGAAGAAGGTGCCGGGAAGGCAACCATTTCCCAGCTTATCATTTAGCGCACACCCCACTCTATACCCGACCCCAGTTCATTGTTCTGGGATAAAGATCCAAGAGGCCTTAGTTAGCCCTTCCTCTGCTGTGCAGATCTAGAGGTCTTCCCTCCGGTCTCTCCAGCCCTTCCCAAAAGCCTGGCCCTGCCTAAGGGTGTCCCGACATGCTCTCCCTCTGCCTGGAAGACTGGTTCATCTCCACTCTGGGGAGTCATTCCCAGAGTCTTCCCGTCTGGACTTAGGCAGCCTCTGAACCCAGGCTCCTCTCAGAGGTCCTGTGCCTTTTATCCACTCTCCTCATGGCTGCCTCCTCACTTAGACTGGGTGGGGCTTGAGGTCACAGATGGCTTGTGTTTTATACGTTCCTGAGTCCTTGAGGTGCCTGTGTACAATAGATGTATATGCTCTCTCTCTCTCTCTCTCTCTCTTTCTACACACACACACACACACACACACACACACACACACACACACACTGGTGAGATGGTTCAGTGAGTACGGACATTTGACCCCAGGTCTGGCAGTCTGACTTTTATTTACTTATTTATTTTTTCGAGACAGGGTTTTTCTGTGTCCCTGGCTGCCCTGGAACTCACTTTGTAGACCAGGCTGGCCTCGAACTCAGATATCCACCTGCCTCTGCCTCCAAAGTGCTGGGACTAAAGGCGTGTGCCATCATGCCCGGCTGACTTTTTTTTCTCTTCTATCTTTCTTTCTTTCTTTCTTTCTTTCTTTCTTTCTTTCTTTCTTTCTTTCTAGATTTATTTATTCTATATATGTGAGTATACTGTAGCTGTCTTCAGACACACCAGGAGAGGGTATCAGATCCCATTACAGATGGTTGTGAGCCACCATGTGGTTGCTGGGAATTGAACTCAGGACCTCTGGAAGAGCAGTCAGTGCTCTTAACCGCTGAGCCACCTCTCGGGCCCCAGGCCTAACAATCCCCAGGTGCCATGTGGTAGAGAAAGAGAACGCTCCCTTTCACAAGCTCTTCCTCGACCCTGCCGCCCCGCACTCCCCCCTCCCCCCCAATAAATGAACATAAAGTGTAATAAAAATCAACTTTGTGTGTGTCGTGCTGGGTGGGAATGGGATCCAGGGTCTCCTACAGCACCCTGAGCTACACATGGAGACAACCCCCCCCATACATTCTCACACAGCCCTGAGACTCAGTTCATACACACATCAGCCACATATACCTATGGTCCATACGCTAATGTTTATAGTGTCTCAGACTCACAGAGCCACCACAGTCAATCTCAGATGTCTTCATTGTCTTGAATGACACCTGTTTGTGTCAGCACTTGTGCCTCCCCGCTCCTCCCGGTGCTCCCATGCCCTCGATGGGTTCTCTGTCTTAGAAGCCACATGCATGGACTCATCAAACTGAGAGAATGTGAGCCTGTGCCAACAAAGGGAGGCTGCAACCCGCAGTGGCCACAGAGGACCACCAGAATTCTGAGGAATCTCTGACTTGACTGCCCCAGGGACACACCTGATTGTTCGAAATGCAAGCTAAAACAAAAACAACAACAAAACACTGCAGTTTAGGGTCGGGGTGTGGCTCAGCACTAGACAGCTTGCCCAGTATGCTCAAATAATTAAGTCCCTGCATTTTCCCCAAACCCCAGCCCCACCCTCCAATCCTGTCTGTTAGAGATGGCTCACACACCTGAGTCACTGACTCCGTTCCATCGCCCAGCAAGCCAGCACGCCCCACTAACCCAGTATCCATTCAGTTATACCATGCAAATGTGTGGGTCAGATCTGTTTCTCCCTCCTATTGGACATGCAGTAGGCTGTCATATTCATGACTGCCGCATTCTTTGCATTCAACCAGCTGCGCCTAGCATACGCAACGCCTTGGAATCACCACCAATAACGCCAGTTGTGGTGGTGGACGGCTGCAACCCCAGCACTTGGGAGGTGCCACATGGGACGAGAAATTCAAGTCCATCCTTGGCTATATGGAGAGTCATAGGCTATCCTGGGCTACAGGAGACCCTGTTAAAGGGGAAGACTGGGGGGAGTGGGGGACTAAACTCCAGCCATTGAGTGTCTCTGCTTCTCAGAGTCATTTTCTGGACTCCTGTTTTATAGAAGTCCTAGAACTGGCCGTACCACATCTGCTGAGCCCTTAAAATGTAGATAGCCAAACTTAGGTGCACTCTAATCCTACACCACGGTGTCTCGAAGCCTCTTATGGGAAGTAAGAGCATGCCCACTGCTTCATTGCTATTTTTACATCGGTTGCATGTTGAAAGGAGAATGCTTGTGGATAAATAATCACTTGATTACAATCGATTCCAGCCAGGCCTGGTGGTGCGGTGCTTTGATAGGTTTGGATCCCCATAGATTCATGCTCTTAGAGGCTTGGCTCACAGGACGTGCCACTATTACAAGGTGTGGCCTCATTGGAGGAAGTGCGTCACCATGAGGGCCGGCTTTGACGTCTCGTGTGCACCCAGTATGGAATCCCAGTCTCCTCCTGGCTGCCTTCAAGTCAAGATGTAGAACTCTCTGCTTCTCCAGCACTATGTCTGCCTGCACGCTGCCATGCTTCCCGCCACAGTGATGTGCCAGTCCCAGTTAACTGCTTTCCTTCATAAGAGTAGCCTTGAGGGCTGGAGAGGTGGCTCAGCGGTTAAGAGCACTGACTGTTCTTTTGAAAGTCCTGAGTTCAAATCCCAGAAACCACATGGTGGCTCACAGCCATCCATAATGAGATCTGATGCCCTCTTCTGGTGTGTCTGAAGACAGCTACAGTGTACTCACATATAAATAAATAAATCTTAAAAAAAAAAAAAAGAGTTGCCTTGAGGGGCCGGAGAGATGGCTCAGTGGTTAGGGGCACTTGCTGCTCTTCCAGAGGACCCAGGTTCCATTCGCGGCACCCACAACTGTCTGCATTTCCTGCTTCACAGATGAATGCAGGCAAAACACCAAATGCACATAAAATAAAAATAAATAAATCTTTTTTTTTTTTTAAAGAGTTGCCTTGGTTACGGTTGTTTCTTCACTGTAATAAAACCGTAACCAAGACAGAGGTACTCCTCAGCATAGTGGAATGCTGAGGCAGGGGCATCTTGAATTCAAGGCTACCCCGGGCTACATAAGAGACCATTGTCTTTAAAAGGATTCCAGGTCAGTTCCACCTGTTTCCCTTTTGCTTCCCAAAATGTACGCACTGGAAACAGTGCTTCTGAGAGTCTTCCTATGTAGCCCACCCTATCTAGCTTTGGGCTTAGTGCAATCCTCAGCTCCCTGTCAATGACCTCACACCCCACCTAGCAGCTCCCCAGCAGCCAGAGTGTGTATAGAAGGCTGTGCCCAACCACGTGGAAGGCATCCTGTGCCCTGGGGCATCCTGATTTCCTTCTGGATTCTCAGCCCTTCTCCTCCACACAAATGAGGGGAGGCAGGCAAGCCATGTGGAGCTGGGCCAGTCTTTTTACTCTTACATGGAGAGCATTAAAAAAAAAAAAAAAAGCCAAGGATGGGTGGGGCATGGCGGGGCACGCTTTTAATCCCAACACCTGGGAGTCAGAAGCAGGTTGATTTCTGTGAGTTTGAGGCCAGCCTGGTCTACATAGTGAGTTCCAGGACAGCCAGTGCTGGGTAGAGAGACCCTGCCTCAAAACAAACAACAAACAACCCACACAGCCCAGTGGGGTCTGTCACTGGGAGGTGTCCCTTCCATTCTAGTCTCACCATCTTGATACACCACGTGGGCCCTTGTACAGAAAGCATGTCTCTGTTAACAGGTCTCAGGGGCACCATGTGGGCATGCAGCTCCTGGGTCCTCTTGGGCAGCCACGTGACCAGTGCTTTCACCCAAACCCAGGTTCAACGCTCTGCCATCCAGGTCCCAAATTCTTGACTTCCAAATAGGACACCCTGCTGATGTCATAGCCGACCCCACAAAGGCTGTAGCACCTCCCAGTTGAGGTTTCTCCGAGGAGGGTAAGCAGAGGTCACCCAAGGGCCTCATTCAAACAGATTATGGCTGGCGTATAGGGGAGCCCAAGATGCTGCATCACAGAGGTACCAGTGCTGACGGCCCTACGCTCTGCACCCTAGCAGCCAGGCTTTTAAAGCAGTGCTCTGAAACCTGGCTGTACAGTAGAATCATCTGACCTTGTGTTACCAGGCCCCATCCCAGAGCAGCTGCCTCACTCTCTGAGGGAGCCCAGTCTTTAGTGGGTTCACAGCCCCATAGGAGACTTCAGTGTGCCGCCAGCCTCAAGAGCGGCATCTGCCTGGAAACTGACACGTACAGGAGTGATCTGGGAACCTTGACAAGCACCCAGAGCCTTCAGAGTCTGTGGTTCTAACTACCAGCACTGTAGTATAGTTTACAGATGGACCACAGCAAGGCTATAGAGGCTAACGTCCTCTCAAGTAGAATTAGAGTAGGGTCAGGGAAGAAAGCCAGCATTTGTTTTGGGATGGTGTCCAAATACTGCTAGAGTTTTCTGAGACGTAACCCAAAGCCACCTACCCTACCATGAACATCCAGGCGGGCTGTGCATTGCAAAGTCCTTTTATATGGCAGATTTTAATCTTTATTATAGTTCCCCAGCAGGTGGCAGTAGACAGTCTAAAGACCCACCAATTCAGAGGCAGCAAGGACTGCCTGGCTTCCCGTAGGTGTCACCACAGTGCAGAGAAGAGCATTTGCCCTGTCTTGTTTGTGAGGATAGAGTGGTGCACACTTGTAATCTCAGTACCCAGGAGACGGAGGCAGGAGGACCACAGCAGATTCAAGGCCAGCCTAGTCTGCATAGTGATGTCCAGGTCACCCAGGACTATTCTGTAAGACTCGGTCTCAGACAACACCACCAAAATACAAGACAAAATCCCCCAAATTACTGCCCTTCAATGGGCTGCACTGCTTTGTATTTAGGGTTGGGGAACACGCTAATAATCTCAACATTCTGAAGGGCGTCAGGATGGCGGCCAGGCAGTCCTGAGTTCAAGGCCATTCTGACTCAGTGGAAGTGGCAGGTATAAGCCAACATGCTTGATGCACAATTTGTTGTTGGTGGTGTTTTTTTTTTTTTAAGATTTATTTTATTAATATATGTAAGTACACTGTAGCTGTCTTCAGACACTCCAGAAGAAGGAGTCAGATCTTGTTGTGGATGGTTGTGAGCCACCATGTGGTTGCTGGGATTTGAACTCTGGACCTTCGGAAGAGCAGTCGGGTGCTCTTACCCACTGAGCCATCTCACCAGCCCCCGATGTTTTTTTTTTAATTGAGCTGTAAACACCTGTGACAGTAATAAATGTTAAAAATTCTTTTTAATTATCCATATGGATGTGTGTATGTGCAAATGGGTGCAATGCCCTGGGAGGCCAGAAGGGGGCATCAGATCCACCTGGGAATAAAGTTATGGGTGGCTTGCAAGCCAATCAACAGGATGTTGGGAACCAAACTCCAGTCTTCTGCAAGAGCAACAAATGTGCTTAGGGGCCGAGCTGTCTCTCTAACCCCTTAGTAATCCTTACAGTGCACTTTCCAGTAGCACACGGAGCCAGCACCATGCCATGACTCTTCTCGGTATCTAACTCCAGAATCCTGCTATCTCCAAGAGGAACCCCTGCCCCCGTCAGCAGACAGTCCATCCATCCAAACCCTGACAAACATCAGGTGGCTTTCCAGTCCTCTGTACTTGCTGATTCTGGACAATTCCTATAGATGCGATCATACCTGGGCTTTTGTGTCAGACCTCTTCTCCTCAGCATCACGGATTTGGAGATATATTTATGGTATAGGATATTTCAGTATTTCTTTCTTTATTTTAAACAATATTTATTTGTATGTGTGTGCATATGCCAAGGTGCATGGGTGGAGGTCAGAGGACAACTTGTCGGAGCTGGTTCTATCTACAGCGCAGGTTCCAGGAATAGAATTCAGATCTTCAGGCATTGCAAGCACCTTTACCTGCTAAGCCACAGAGCCAGCCCCCCACCTCATCTCTTTATAAAGATTTATTTATTTATTATATATAAGTACACTGTAGCTGTCTTCAGACACACCAGAAAAGGGCATCAGATATCTTTACGGATGGTTGTGAGCCACTATGTGGTTGCTGGGATTTGAACTCAGAACCTTCGGAAGAGCAGTCAGTGCTCTTAACTGCTGAGCCATCTCTCCAACCCCTTCTTTCTCTTTTATGACCAAATAAATATCCCATCATCTACATGGGTCTTCTGCACCCTAGGCAAGTGCTTTATTATTGAGCTATACCTCAAGCCCTGGTCTATAGACATTTGGCTGCTTCCTTCTGATGTTAATTCAAAAAGTTGTTATGCGATGTGATACAGGACACTAGTTTGAAGTGGAAGGCTTCTTGAGTCTAGCTCTCCATATCACAGAGACCCAGCTGCAGAGTCCGCAGGTCTCCTCTTGTCCTCTTTGTGTCCTTAACAAGCCCCTCCAACATAACACCACAGAGCTCTCTGCCATTACAGAGGAGGGCTTGCACCTGCTCAAGGGACTGGTGAGATGGCTCAGTGGTTAAGAGCACTGACTGCTCTTCCGAAGGTCCTGAGTTCAATTCCCAGCAATCATATGGTGGCTCACAACCACCCGTAATGAGATCTGATACCCTCTTTAGGTGTGTCAGACAGAAGTCAGCTATAGTGTACTTATATTTAATAATAAATAAATCTTTGGGTCAGAGCAAGCAGAGACTAAGCGAGCAAGGTTGACCAGAGCTAGCAGAGGTTCTAAAAATCCAATTCCCAGCAACCATCTGTATAGCTCCAGTACTACAGTATACTCAGAGGCCTCCTTTCACTTGGCATGATCTCTCCCCAGTCATTTATGTCACTGTACGGGATGGCTTTCTTGCTCCGTAGAACTGTACGTGAATACACTATTGTGTGTGTGTAATCCGAGTTAGCCAGACATGTGGCTGGTCCCATTGTCCATCTGCTCCACGGTGTTTAACTCTGGTGGACATGCTTTGCTGCTAAGTCATGCACTGTAAACCTTGCTTGTGTGTTGGACGTGTGAGCTCAGTTCTACGGACGCCCGGGGGCAGAGCTGCCTGGCCACAGTGTGCCTATTTGTTTAGTTTCAGCAGACAGGCATGCAAAGACGGCTTGTCTACTCCAAGCTTCCACCTGCTGAGGCCAAGTTTTCTTAGCTCCCCCTCTCATCAGTGCTGAGAACCAGCTAGCTGGCTCAGACCTTCCAGCGGACTGGTGACAGCACAGCTCTTGGGTGGCAGTTCTTAGATTGCCCTGGAAGGGACTCTCCCTCTCACCTGCTTCTCTCTCTCTCTCTCTCTCTCTCTCTCTCTCTCTCTCTCTCTCTCTCTCTCTCTCTCCTACACCCTAGAGATAATATATATAATCTATGTGGGTATACTGTGGCTGTCTTCAGACACACCAGAAGAGGGCATTGGATCCCTTTATAGATGGTTGTGAGCCACCATGTTGTTGCTGGGAATTGAACTCAGGACCTCTGGAAGAGCAGTCAGTGCTCTTAACCACTGAGCCATCTGAGCCTCTAGGCCCCGAGAACACACCTTTTGGTTGTGTCTCCTTGTCCAGCCTATCCTGTTCCATGGAAGAAACTCAAGCTTCTCTGTCCCCATAGCACATACATTGTGTGGCCTCGGCTGAGTAGCTCGTCCCCGGCCTTTCTACTCATGGGACAAGAGGCCACCCAGGAGAGGAGTTGTACAGAGAGCATCAGGTTGTCTAGGAGGGCAGAGGGAAGGGAAGACAGGGGCATTTGATAGATACAACAGCTTAACTCAGGACAGTGGGGATATCCACAGAAGGCCAACAGTTTAGAAAAGGATGGAAATGATTTCTTTGACGTGTCTGTGTGTAGACACATGGAGACTGCAGGACAAGTCCTCGTTTATCCTCTCCACCTTAAGTTTTTGAAACAGGGTCTCAGAACGTGAAACTTACCTGTTCGGCTGGGCTGGGCAGCCCGCAAGCTCCACAGATCCGTCCCCATCATCCTAAGCACTGAGACTACAAGTGTATGCATGCCACAGTTCCTGGCTTTGTATGTGGGTGTTGGGGGTTCAAATTCAGGTCCTCACAATGCTTATCTACCAAGCGTGTTACCCACTAAGTTTTCTGACTTCTCCCATCTTGCTCTAGCTTCGCCACAGGTCTACGTAGCCCAGACTGGCCTTGAACTCCAGACCTTCCTGCTTCAGCCTCAAGAACTGGGATGACGAGTGTGTAACCTCATGCTGGATGATCTCTTAAGAGACTTACCTGTGAAGCAGCAATGGATGGCCAGGGGCTAGGCTAGGGCCCACTGCAACCCTCTGAACAGGGGCTTGGGTGTTTCACAGAGGGCAATGCCCTGACAGAAAGTCTAGTGGTAGGGCTGGTTTCCATAGTAGGTGAGGATGTTACTAGTGGGTGCTGGCCAAGGACTCTTTTTTTTTTTTTTTCAGATCTCACAAGGAGTGCCATAGGGCAGCCCTGTGTGACAGGTTCAGGCATCATGGTCAAGAGTGTACTCAGGTGTGTCCTGGCCCCCTCCCTGCATAGGACATCCCCCCCCCCACCCCTGTCCATCCCCCCACCCCCCACAACCACACAGCAAGGCCAACTTTCATGAGTCACTTACAGTTTATTTTTGCCTGAAAGTATTTCACATCTCTTTGTACACAGCTACGTGACAGTATTTATTATTAACCATCAAGAAAAGCAACATTGCGGGGTGGAAGTGGGGGCGGGGCGGGGGTGGCATGTCTTAGTTCTTTTGGTTTTTTTTTTTCCTTTTTAATTTTTTTCCCTTTTTTTTCTTTTTTTTTAAAAATTTTTAATTTTTTTTTTTACTTTATTTTATTTTTTATTTTCTGCTTCTGCTTCTCTCTGCACCGGGTGCTGTGAAATACGGAAACCAGGGTCGGGGTTGGAAGAAAGCAACAAGAGAAATCAACAGAGAAACGAACACAAATCAGAACTCACTCCACACACACACACAGGCACACGCACGGAAGAAAACCTGCCACAGAAAGGGAATTAAGACCGAGACTCGAACCCAAAGTCTCTGTGTTTGTTTTGTTTTGTTTTTTTTGTGTGTGTTTTTTTTTTCCTTTTTTAAAAAAATTAGGGCATAGTTGGAGGTGGGGTGGGTAATAAAGTTTACCTGGCAAAGTATAAAACAACCGAAGCATGGTCTCCATCGAATAAGATTAAATAGATATAAAACAATTAATATCGACTGGTAGGGGGTCTGGTTTGGAGGTTGGGGGGAGATTTGTGCTAAACCAACATAAAAAGGGCTGGAGTCGGGGAAAGAGAGGGGGGACTCCCAAAAGAATTGTCAAAGGGTTGTTTCTGTACAGTGAAGGGGCTTGGTAAGAAAAAGCCAACTGTCTGTAAAAAGAAATGAGGTTGGTCTGCCTCGGGACACGATGGGAAGGGGATGCTGCAGTGTCCACGTCAGTGGAGGGAAGGTGTGGACAGTCGGGTGAGGTCAGGCTGGCTGGGTGAAGTAGCTCTTCTCTCCCAAGAGACCATGCAAAGAAGTGGGCGTGGGGCATGCTTAGTGAACCACAGAGGGCTGGGGGGGGGAGGCCACAGGTTGCAAGTCTCAGTAGGGGACAAGGACAGCTTAAAAGGGGGTGAGGGACAACAGCTGGACCTTGGAGGACCAACTCTCCTATGGGGTATACAGGGAGGGAAGGTCAAGGCCCTTCCAAATTCACAGAAGCAGAGGAGGGGAGGTGTGAGCTACAACGTGGAGAATCTATCTCTTTCTTCCTCTTCCCTCCCACCTTGATCCCCACCCACAAGGAAACTGGAGACACATGGAAATTATACAGAGTAGCGAGTGGGCAGACTGACTGACCAGGAGAGCATTAGCATACAAGAGTCCCTTAAGAAAAAAAAGCAATTAAGTTTCCAAAGGTCTTTTTTTTTTCCCCCCCTGTTGTTGTTTGTTTCCTTAAAAAACAAAAAACAAAAACAAAACAGAACCACTAGCACTAACCCGACAGCTGACTGGTCCAGACAGTACTACACGCCATGGGGGAGGTGAGAAGGGCAGGCAAGTGGGGGCAGGTGAGGAGGGAGGGCCGGTCAAAGACTTCATAAATAAGAGCGGGTCCCAGACCCACAATTTGTCAACGTTTCTTAAATAGGTGCGTTATTTAAATCTTATGTACAACAAGAACCACTTTGCATAGCGATGGTGGGAGACACAGGACGATGGGGTGACATGACATTCCTGTCCCAATGGTAGGGGCGAGATCTCGGCTCGGTGCACCTCCAGGAAGAAAGCGTCCTCCTTCTGGCCCGAGTGGACAGCATCAGGCTGGATGAATGCCCTCCCCCCGCCCCCCCCTACGGTATCACACAACAAAAGGCAAAGAAAATCCACAAAGGGAACCCCCCCACCCCTCCCCTGCCCTCCCTACCCGCAGTTCTTCCTCTTGTTGCCACCAAGGCTGCTTTTGATCAAGGTCAAAGGTTCCAATATGAAGCTCTAAGAATTAGGTGGGGGCTGGGCGTGCCGAGGATTCCCCACCCGTCCCCCCTCCGCCCCCCCAAGACTCCCCCATCTATCCCGCAGCCAGGTGCTGGGACCACCCCGGGACCCACTGCTCTGCTCTACGGCTATTAGTCAAGAGTCGGGTTTTTTTTTGTTTGTTTGTTTGTTTCTTTTTTTGTTTTTGTTTCTTTTTTGTTTTGTTTTGTGCGAGCCCATCCTGTGCACAGAGGGGGCTTCACCAGGCTTCCGTGTAGCGAACATCAACCTCCTTTAGGTTAGGAAGCTTGGCCTGTGGATGATAAAAAAAGTACCTGGTCAAATACCAGCCAGCGTCTCCTACCACCCACACCCTGTCCACTATGAGGCTGTGGGATCTCAGGGCTCTGGAAGGGGTTGGGCTGGTGACCCAGGGCACAGGTGGCCTCAAAGACATCCATCACCCAGAGTAGATACAATTTTAATTGCCTTCTGAAATTGGACGACACATCTGATGTCCTGAGGCTTGTTTTCTCGTGATCACAGCTAAACTGAGCCCTGTCTCTGGCTCCCAGGTGGCATTTAGGGTTAACCGTAGCATTCTGGGAAAGCTCCCGAGCGCCACGAAATCAGACGGGACTTCCATAGGTCCCTTCCCATTGCTAACAGAATAGTCAGAGGGGGTGAGGGATCAGAACACACCAGCAGCCAGCTTGGACTCCACTTAGCTTCCTCTATCCTTAAACCTCAGTATGGTTTCTTTCACCTGATAACTTTTATTACATTTGTTTATTTGAGACAGAGCTTCATGCAGCCCAGGCTGGCCTCAAACAGGTATGAAGCTAAAGATGACCCCTCACTTCTAATCCTTCTGTCTTCAGCTCCGAGTGATGGAGCATGCATTACCTCATCGGGTTTATATGGTACTGGGTGTGGGACAAAGGCCAATCAACTTGCAAGACTCTTCTTAGCTCCTCCTTTTTGTTCCCGCTGGTAGACTAGCCTCTCAACAGCTGGCTCATTCCTTCACTGTATAGTGCTGCCTGGAACTCATTAATGGCTTCCTGCCTCTATTTCCTGTCTTCCTAACATGCCTGTGTACCTACCAGTACCATTCAATAATATGCATGCATCTCCATGCATACATGTACACACACACACACACACACACACACACACACACACACACACGGCGGGGTGGGGGGAGGGGGAAAACAAGCATTAATCTTTTAAAAAAAGACAGTAGGAACTAGACAGATCAGCCATTGCTGCCAGCACCCACGTCAGATGGCTCTCAACCACCTATAACTCCAGCCCCATAGAATCTGTCTGCCCTCTGAGTGTACCCCCACACATGTGGCGCCCTCTCTCTCCCTCTCTCCCTTTCTCTCTCTCTCTGAAAAGAAACAAAGGAAAGTGAGTTTTCCTCATAAGCAGCCTCTCCCACTTGATTCTTGGGGCTCTGGGGTTTTGGGGGAATTTGAGTGCAGGATACCCCGAGAGCTATGCTTCTTAAACTGCCCAGGTACCTGTGGTGTGTTTGTGTGTAAATGCACAGATGTAGCTAGGCGTGTGTCCTGGGGCCACATTTCTTCCAAACCTGGCCCAAATGCTGTGAGCACTGGTCTGCAGAGTCATCTTAAGTGTGCCTAGCTCTACAGGGGTGGGCCCCACTGCTGCCCCCTAAGTCCTGTGTCCTCTGGGATTCAGGGACTTCTCTGGTGACAAATCATGGCAGCTGCTGTTTGGTACAGAGAGACTGGGCTGGCCTGCATAGTGAACCATCAACGCACAGAGCGGGTGGCCTCAGAGACACCGGAAGTGGTATAAGTCTGTCCACTGGGCTCAGCGGGTGTTAGGTCTAGGCTTGAATCAGAGAGTAAGCCCAGCTATGGGAAGTCCAAAGACAGCAGTTGGTAGTAGCTGCAGGGCCACTGGGAGACCTCAGTGAAGGAGGACCCTGACCAAGGGCTTATGGGGACCCTCTGACAGGGGCTTCTGGGATGCTACTGTGTCTCGGGGATCCAAAGCAAAACGTGCTGAAGGCCCTGCCTCCACCTCCCTAAGAAGCACGTGTCCTCTGATGGATGATGACACATGCCTGCTGCCACATATATGCTCTCCTCTCTGCCCCAGCCTAGTGGACACACAGCCTGCTTCTACCCTGACTCCTGCTCCCACAGTCCATCTTCCAGACAGCTAAGGTCTTAAAACTAGGACGTGGTACCCCCTCCTCCAAGAGCCCCCAGGATTGTTCCTGACACTGGATAAAACCTAGTCCTTCTGTGACCATGAGGACTTCTATCAGTTCTCACTTTCCAGCCAGGCTCGCTACGGCCAGGGCCTGCCTATCTTCTCTGCTTCAGAGCCTTTGCTTAGATATACCAACCCCCCCTCTCACTCTGGATATCCCAGAGACTTCTTATCCTTTGGGTTCAACATTACGTGGCCTCTTTTTTTGGAAGGAATGAATGGTCCTTGGTTTTCCAATGCCATATAGATTCCTACTTGTAGGCTGTCAACCCTGGCTGGTTTTGTCACCGACCCCTCCCCCTTTCCCTCCCCATCTCTGTTTTCTCCTGGTATGCCAGGCACTGTGCGGAGAAGCATCTCTAACGGTGGCTAGGGAGGCAGGGGGTGGACAGGCTAGGGAGGGAAGGAAGGAGCCAGCAGGCAAGATTTACCTTCAGATCCTCGTAGGTGTCAGCCGAGAGCTTGGTGCTGTTCATATTTAAACTGCAAAGACTCTTCATGGCTGGGTGGGTAAGCACAGATGGACAGTGAGCCCGCGTGAAAGACTAAGACGGACAGACAGTGAGCCCGCATGAAAGACTAAGGCAGAATGGGGACACTTAAGCCAACTCTTCATGGGGATGTGTGAGGGAGATGTGATGGTGTGAGTTCAGCCATCATGACCAACAGGTAGCCCACTTCACACTCTGGGGTCTTTTCTTGGTCCCTGACCTCTGATCTTCTCTCCCTTTCCGGTCTGGTCCTGCCCCCTGGGGATCTTGGATGCTCCCTAGTACCTGCTGGCTCACATCGCTGACTTTTGGTCCCAAGAGCAAACATCAAGGTAGGGTTCACTATGGAGCCACACAGGTACTTGCTGCAGACACACCCAAGTGCTTCTGCTAAGACCCCCCGAGGGGACAAGTGGGGACTCTGCAGTGTTGATTCAAAGCTCCCCCCTCAACCTGCAGATGCCTCCCAGAAAGTAGGCTCAATATTGTTCATTTCCTCCATATCAGAGGTCCCAACATGGAGAGCCAACCAGGCCACAGACTTGCGATGTCACAGTCACGTCTGTGGTCTTCTGCCACACTCCCTGCCACCTCCTGAGAGTCTCCCTGGCCATTTCACAGTCAAGCCAGAGGCCTCCTGTCTAAGCTATCAGGTTAGAAAACAGGGATATTGAACATACAGATTCCCAGGATCAACACCCCCCGCCCTTGATCAGCTCTGTGAAACCAGCATCCCAGCCCTTCCCCCCAGGTCCCTGTCACTAAATGCATCTCCAGGAGCACCCAGTAGCACAGAGCTGTGCATATGCACAGCTGGCAAGGCTGGAGTTGCTTGTGTGTGTGTGTGTGTGTGTGTGTGTGTGTGTGTTTGTGTGTGTGTGTGTGTGTGTGTGTGGTGTACCCCAGAGAACTTTCCTTGCAAGTGGTTTAAGATAGCTGGAGGGAGGCCCAGGCTAATCTCATAGACTTTCACCTTTCCTCTAGACTTCTAGTTCCCTGAGGGTGGGGACACCCCTCTGCTTGTTCTCAGTGCCACACCTCGCCTGTGCCGGCATGCAAAAGGTCTGCTACAAAATTGTTCTCAGTGAACTTCTCCCTTCCCAGGATACCCAGCCTGGGGTCAGCCCACCTGCTGCAAGACCCGGGTACTCACAGCTGAGGGCCAGCAAGCCCGCGTCGGTGACTGGGGTCTCACACAGGTTCAGCACTTGGAGCATAGTGAGGTGCTCCGAAAGGAGCCGCAGGCCGGCGTCTCCAAACTGTGGGGGGACATGGGTATTTAGCTCACCTAGCCTGGAGGAGGGGACCTCAGGCTGGGGACAGGAGTGTGTGTGTCAGGTGTGTGTGTGTGTGGGGGATCAGGCTATGAGGTCACGGCCTTCTTTTCAAAGAGTTTTGGATCTAGTTTATGGCAGGGACATAGGCCAGGCAAATGTCTCTCTGTGAGTATCTGGCCTAAGGCGCCTATGCCTGAGGTAGTGCTTGAGGCGTCTTTTCCAGAGACAGAGGAACCTGTGTATTCCAAAGAGCTAGGTCGGTATATGAAACTGGGACCCCAGCAGGCTTTAAGAGAATATTCATGCATACACTTCTCAGTAGCAACCTGGAAAGGCCTAAGATGAACTGAGGTAAACTCTCAGCCCGTGTCTCCCAACTCAGGAGTCTGTGCAGGAATTGCCCTGGGCTTCAGTGTTCCCGACTAGGAAATGGGCACAAGGCCACCAACTTCCTCTTGTCTCAGGGGGAGTGGGTTAGGGTTATGTGTGGAGAGCAAGTGGCTGGGCCCATGGACTCTGGAGTGGGAAAGGTTAAGTAGAGGGGGTGAGGAAGAGGGCAGGGTGGGGCGGGCACCTGCGTGGACCACAGATTGAGCTGCTTGAGGGAAGGCAGTTTGATGAGGTGCTCGGCGCAGGCACTGGTGACGTTGGTGAAGGCCAAGCTGAGGTTCTCCAGGTTTCCAAAGGAGCCAGAGCTCAGCAGGCGGGCCAGGTCCGCATCCTGCAGTGGGTGGCATGATCGCATGACCTCAGGGCAGGCTGGGATGCCTCTATCAAGTGGGCCTGGGCCCTCTGCCTTGTCTGCAGTCAACACTGGCTCTGACCACCCCGAGGGCCTTGCGCTCCCCAGAAGCTGCGGGGTGGTGGCTCAGCCTGCGATGTGACTCACAGCTTTGAGTCACATCTGGGTTGTAACCTAAGCCAGCACCCTCCCAAGCAGAGCATGCACATGCATGGTGTGTGTGTGTGTGCTCGTCTGTGTTGTGTGTGGGCACACCCTCTCATGTGAAGAGCTGGCTGCCACCCTCAGCTCCAAGCCGGCAGAGAGCCACACATGCCAATTGTCCTGGACTGTGAGGGTCTTGTCTTTGACTTTTAGCTGTCCCCTCAATTACAACTAATTTCCCAGCATTCTTTGCAGTTATATATGACCAGGTACTGAATATGGACAGCCAGACCAAAAAAACGGAACTTCTAGGAAGACTGTCTGAGGGAAGGGAGGGCTGTTTCCTGCTGCTTCCTCCTTTCCTGCTGGCTGAGGTGGAGACACAGAGGCTGGAGCCTGAGCAGGCTTCCTGGTCCATGAGGAGGAAGCCATGTCTTGAGGACAGGGGGGTAGCAAGAAATCAGATCCCCCAAGGCTTCAGGAAATGGGAAAATGGTGGGCAAACCAGAAATCAAACACAGTCTAGTGCCTGGTTGCTATTGTTACCATGGCTACCGGCAACCCCTAGGCGATACTGCTGATGTCACCAGCAAGCTTTTGTTGTTCTCAGGCGTTGGAGCTAGAGTCTTACACAGGTTAAATGTGTGCTCTACCTGCCAAACTGCAACCCCAGCCTTGGTATCGACAGAAAGCTTTCAGTCCATTTACCTTCTAGATGAGGTGGACCTATCTCCCTGACCCGCGGTAGACATCTGTGCTCTCCCCTCCCCGTTATTCCTCATCCTAGGGGCTGGACAGCTCACCTCCCACTCAGCGCATTCTCGCCCTACCTCACCCACCCCACAGAGACTAAAACCTACTTACCGTGGACTTGGAGGGCAGTGTTAGCCTGGTGGGTCCGCCTTTCCTTTGCTGCAAAAGAAATAAGATCAGTTGAGACACATGTCTGCTCTGTCACCAGCCTCATGAAGCCAGGGCTACTTCCTCAGGCAGAAGACGCCACGCTGGCTACAGCACAGTAGCACGTGACACTGAAACACTGCAGAGCTGGACGTTTAGATGCTCTGATGGAAGGCGATGTCACCCATCCAGTTCTTAAGTGGCATCCATTTCCACCTAGAGTCCTGGCAGTCGATAGAGAACTTTTATACAGGTGTCTCGTGGTGAGGCTGGTTGCCCTGGGCTGTGCATACTTTTTGCCCAGAGCCATAGTGGGGAGAGAAGGGTGGTTCCCAGGTAAAAGGTAAAGGACGGCACTCATGGACCCGAGTGTGCACACATATACAGAGACAGCCTCTCAGCTAGGACCAGGTATGACAATGACACATGGGTCCCTGTACCGAAGTAGAATGGGCCGTGTGACTTCAGCCGGCCTGCTTTACCTCTCTGTGTCCATCTAGAGTCACGTTTGAGAAGTACAGGGAACAACCCCCAACTCTATGGGTGTGGAGTGGCAGTCACAAGGGGGCTGTCTGACGCTCTGCAAACGGAACGGCGGGCAGTTGAGAACTCACCAGCTCCTTCAGCTCCCGCTGCCGGTCGCACAGCTGTTCATACATGCGCTTGCCCACGTCCGTGCTCTCCAGCGTGGAGATGATCTGCAGTTGGGTGTCGTTGTTGTCGATGATGTTGTATTCCAGCATCAAACACAGGATCTGCCAGGAGCCATGGAAGGTGTGTCAGGGAATAGCCTGCCATGGGACCTTGGCCTATGCCGTTTCCGAAATTTGGCGTTTTCTGCTCTTGGTCCCATGCTAATGTCTCAATCCCACCTCCAGGGACACTTAGGGTTTTCCAAACGGGCCTGTTCCTTCTTGTAAGGTAGAGAGCCCTGTTCACACGCCCTTGACTGATGGGCAGCTTGGTGACTGCTCTCTAGAGGGTAGAGTGTGGCAAGGTGGTGCTCCCCAATTCTGACAGCTGTTATAAAACCCTACTGCTCATGGGACAGGAACTCTGGGAGTGTGTTGGCATTGGGGGACTTCAGAGCAGTGAGAAGTTGGTGGACAGAGGAACAGTTAGAAGTGACATGAGGCACCTAGGCTTGTGCTCTTGACAACTTGAGCAGTGACCCCCCCCCAAACCCCACAAAGCAGAGAGGCTAGGGCTGCCTTAGTCCTTCAGTTGGAGAAAGAAGCCTTATTGAGGACCCCATGGGCTCCAACCGCCATGCAAACTCTAGGAGACCCCAAGGAAAAATAGCCCAGGAGAGCCTGGCTACCTCTTGGTCTGTTATGTGCTCTATGTACAGACGGTTGCTATATAGTACTAGATAATCAGAACAGAAACTTCTAGATGGCTGTGATCAACACTCGCTAGATCCCAACTGCAATGGACCAGCAGCAGCCTGAGAAAGGCCTCTGCACACCCAGGAGGCTACAACCACACCTGCCTTGCCCACACTGATTGCCCTTCACACAGATCACATTGCAACGGTACCTGGGGACCAGGGACTTACCTCTGCCATGGTCTGGTTCCCTCTCAGGGCCAGGAGCATACAGGGGCCCAGCTTGTTTTCTGCCAGTGAGAGCAGAAACTTTTTGGTCTTGTAACAGGAGCCCATGAGAATGTGCACCTGGGAGGCGAGAAGACTCAGGTGAAGCAACCATGATGTCACTGCAGTGCTATGACCCTCAGCACTAGCCTCCCCACTCCCCGTCCCCCCTCCCCGTCCCTCAGACCGTTCCCTGTAGAAAGTGACTGAGGACGTTATGTTGAGTGACAGCTGGTATACATGAGACTACACTGGGATGGGGTGCAGGCATCAGGCACAGTCACCCAGGCAGGCAAGACAGTGGCTGCCGGAGTTGTCCAGGGGAACAGACAAGTGGTGCTGATGGATGAAGACCTGTGTACCGGCATGCCAAGGATGCTCTGAGTCAAGGTGTTAACACTCACAGTCTCTCTCTTTTACTACAGTAACAAACAAACAAAAAAGACTCCCCTTTTCCCCAGTTCCCTTCAGGGGCTACTGGTATTAGGTCTTGTATATTTCTAGCATTGAGGGTACTGGGTGGAAATTTCTAGGCAGTCCTTGCTAGGTGGGGGACGAGGGGCCTGATTCGCATGGCAGTTGGGCTGTTCTGTGCTTTGCTCTCTCTGTGATACCAAACCAAAAGCTGTTTTGAGAGATCACCCTCCCAGCAAAACCTGCTCCCTCCCAAGATATGCTAGGAGTGGTGTGTGTGTGTGTGTGTGTGTGTGTGTGTGTGTGTGTGTGTGCGTCTGTCTGTCTGTCTGTCAGTCAGTCTGTCTTGCATTTAGAGGTGATGGCATATGAGCAAGGGCTCCCCAACTCAACAGAGGCAGGGGAGCCCAAACATCCTCTGGAAGAGACAGCCTAATCCAAGGACCACTTCTCGCCATGGGTCTCCATGGAAACAACACACTCGCATCCCCACGGCTGCCTGCTTCCTTCCCTGACTATGTACTCTTCTGCTCCATCATTAACAACTCTGGCATACAAATAAAATCACTCTGGCGGGAGCTCACTCCCTGAGTTCTCTCTCACACTGAGTCCCCGCATGAAGGGGTGGGGGAGACTCCACACATTGCCATGGTAAAACTGTGACATCAGAGGAAGCCAGAGAGGCGATGGCAAGCAAGACATGGCGTAAACAGGCGGCTCAGCGTGTTTCTAGGTACACAGGACATTCAGAAAGCAGGTCTAGGGGAGCAGGCGAGGGGCTTGGAGCAGATGCGTAAGGAAAGGGAACTAAAAATAAGGTCCTTGAGGTGGTGTCTGAGAGGACACGCCTATCTATCGTCATTGCACAGATCTCTCTGCCAAATTCACTGTGGTAGCTGTTTACCCTGCAAACCGGTCCCTAAGAGAGAGAGACAAATAAGCTGAGCCAAGTTGGGGTCAAGGAGTCCCTGGGTGGCATAGTGCGTAAATCATGCCTGACACTACACACAATTGCTACCTATGGTGTGATGGCGAAGCCTCTCTTTGTCTTGTTTTGCCTATGAGGAAGATGGAGCCTATACAGGCAAGTTGGTGTATAAGGCCAACTAGAGGAAGACTGGACAGGGACCCCAGGCCCAGGTCTAGAGGATGCCTGCATTTTCTCCACATCACATGACCCCAGAAGAATATGTGAATGGAGTTGGGTGTGTCAGGGAACAGAGTGCATCCGTGTCCCTCTGCTACAGAAGAAGCCACTACCCCGAGACAGTAATCTGGTCCACAAAGGGCTTGTAAAGAAGTCTTGTCAAGCAAGCCACTAGATTTCTCTGGGTCTCTCGAGGCCCAGGTGTGATTCCAAAGAGCTGAGCACAGGGCTCAGCTGACACAGAGCTCTGTTCTCAACCTGTAGCTTACAACCCCTTTGGGGGGAGGGTCACATCAGATATCCTGCATACCAGATATTCACATTACGATTCATAACAGCAGCAAAATTACAGTTACGAAGTAGCAATGAAATAATTTTATGGTTCCGGGGGGGTCACCATGGCATGAGGTACTGTGTTAAAGGCATTCACCGCATTAGGAAGGTTGAGAACCACTGCTCTATGGGAAGAAGCCACTGTGGATGTCTTAGTGACCTCAATACTATGATCTGAGGTGGGGATGAGAACCCTGAGTCTGGCCCCCAAGCCTTTCATTATGAGGACTGGACAAGCAGGTGGCTATGGAGTTTCTTGTGCCAAGATGGATCTGTCCCTTGCACAGAACATCACCATAGCAACCAAGTCTAATCAGTGATTTGTACACACACACACACATGTATATCCACAGAAACAGGGCTGTGGCTTTGTAGGGCAGAGCACCCCCAAACAGGCCATGTTTCTATATCTGCTTTCTATGCTTCTCTGCACCTCCCAGAGCAGGTGACAGGCTCTTGACCCAGGTACTCAGGGATCAGTGACACTCTCTGTAGTGGTTTGAATATGTTTAGCCCAGGGAGTGGCACATTTGGAAGTGTGTTCTTGGAGTAGGTGTGTCACTGTGGGCATGGGCTTTAAGACCCTAGTCCTAGCAGCCTAGAAGTCAGTATTTTCTAGCAACCTTTAGATGAAGATGCAGAATTCAGGGCTGAAGAGATGGCTCAGCAGTTAAGAGCACTGACTGCTCTCCCGAAGGCCATGAGTTCAAATCCATGCAACCACACGGTGGCTCGCAACCATCCATAATGAGATCTGACGCCCTCTGGTGCGTCTGAAGACAGCTACAATGTACTTTGATATAATAATAAATAAATCTTTAAGTTGTAGTGAGCGGGGCTGACTAAAGAGAGCTTAAATTCAAATTCCCAGCAACCACATGATGATGGCTCACAACCATGTACCCATATACATAAAATAAATTAAAAATAATTTAAAAAAGAAAAAAAAAGATGTCGAACTCTCAGCTCCTCCTGCACCATGCCTGCCTGGATGCTGCAATGTTCCCACTTTGATAATGGACTGAACCTCTGAACCTGCAAGCCAACCCCAATTAAATGTCCTTATAAGAGTTGCCTTGTTCGTAGTGTCTGTCGACAACAGTAAAACCCTAACTAAGGCACTCTCCCTCTTCATGGCTGGCTGCTGTGTACCCCAGGATGGACCAGCCCGACACCAACCAGCAGCTTCCTGTGGGGGACCCTACGTACCATGCTGGCAAACAGCTCCCCGTCATCATCACAGGCCACCCCTCCAGGGCTGTAGAGCTGGAACCAGCCATCCTTGCCTGCCCGCACGCTCAGCAGACAGGAGTGGACCTGTGGGCAGAGGGGACAGACACACTGTCAGTTCTAAACAGTCTCAGGTATGAAGGTAGCATGAACGGTGTCCAAGCCAGGCAGCCAGGAAATACATGAACTTCCTTTAGCTTCACACTGCCAAGTCCAGCCACATGTCTTCAGCTCCCTAGGACAGTCCTGAGGCCTAGCTGGGAAACACTCACACATGCCTACATATACACACCCACACCTACCCCCCACGTACCCCCCCACATACCCACACACATATACACACACCACACCTACCCACTGTGATCCCACACACGCATAGGCACATACACACTCACACCTACCCACTGTGAACCGCCCCCATAAACACACCCACGTCTATCCACTGTGACGCCACACACGCACACATATACACACAGCTTCAGGCTTAAGGACAACTGAGACCACAGCTGGTGACATTTCCTCACTAGCCTTTCTGCTTTCTCTCAACTGCATCTGAAGATGGTTTGTAAAACCTGTGATGGAGCTAGAACTTTCTAGAATAAGGTTTCCCACTGCAGCCTAGAGACCATATAAGAAGCAGGAAGGATGCTTATAACACATGGTCTTGGTTCGACCAGATCCAGGGATCTCGAATCATGAGGGTTAGTGGGGGCCTGCCTTGTAGGCAAGCAAGAAGGTCTGGGGACAGTTTCCCTACAGCATCTAGACTTGGAGCCCGAGAGACTGGGTCGCAGGTCATGAATTTATGCTTCTGGGTGGGGCCAGTGTGGTATGGGATGTTAATGACTTAACTTCCATTCCCAACTCTGAGAGAGCGGGGCGGGGTGGGGGTTGGGGTGGGGGTGGGGGATATCAGTGATTATTTTTTAGTTTTTTTTGAGACAAGAGTTTCTCTGTTTCTTCTGGCTGTCCTGGAATTAGCTCTGTAGACCAGGCTGTCCTTGAACTCAGAGATCTGCCTGCTCTATGTCCCAAGCACTGGGACTAAAGGTGTGTGCCACCACTGCCTGGCTTGGGGGGTGATTCTGAAGTCAGGAAGGGATAAGAATGGCTTCCCCTTGGGCTTGTAGAGGTTAACAGGGAGCATGCATGTGCCTGACGTGGGGCAAGAGCTTAATCTGCCCTTGGTTTCCTGAAGCTCAGAGCTTTTGTGAGAGCTCCGAGTTCAACTGATTCCTTCCTTGGCCCAGGGACCCCCACACTAGCAGCACAAACACAGGACCACAACATTGACCGGAAGCTGGTTGGACATTCCATGGAGGATCCAATGAATCTAAAGCCATGTGACACAGGGACACTGTCTGCCAGTCTCTGGCTAACCAAAATGAAGTCCAAGAGGCTCCACATGGGGAAAAGAGGCTGTGTCTGCACAAGGGGGTGGGTGTGGGTGGGTGTGTGGGGGCGGGGCTGGAACCTGTATAGTCCGTTCTAAGGATCTGATGACTCAGTGACCTCTGCAAGGAGACCTAGGAGGCCCCCAAACTATTTTTCTACTGTAGAAAAAAAGGCTTACTGCGCTGAGGTATGGCTCAGTGTTTGTTTAGGTCCCATCTCCAATAAATACATGGGGGGAAAAAAAGTAAAAAAGTAAAAAAAAAAAAGTCTTACTTCCTGTCTTGGATCTTCTGCAAACCTCTGAATCACGTACTTCAGTTCCCTGGAAGGAAGAGGAGGGCGGGTCATTTGCAGGCCCAAGTGGACAGGGAGGGGTAGGGAAGAGATGCAAGAGGAGCCAGGAGCAATTGGGGGTAGACAAAGCGAGGCACATGGGAAACATTCTAGCAAGGTTTGGATGTGTGACACAGGGGACCGCTCAGGTGGTGCCTCTGCAAGCCTCCAAAAATGCACATGGACCAGAGAATGGGAAGGAGGCTGGTGGTGGCAGGGACGTGGAGGTGATCAGATACAGGGAGCATTCACAGTGGGAGAAAGTGGGGTGGGTGCGGCTGCCATACTCACTTTGTGAACTTCTCGTGGGCGAGAGCTCTGTACCAAAAACAAAGAGACAGGCAGTTAGAGGCCTTTGCTGCCCAACGATCCCATTTCCTCCCAGGACATCTAGACTTTAGCTCTGACTCGAAGAGAAGAGTGTAGAGAAAAATGACAAAGAAACGAGGGTATCCGATGTGCCCCTCCTTTGACAAGGTGAGGATCACAGTCACACGAACAGGCTGAGCCACCGATGTCCCCAAAGTCAACCCCAGGCCCACACCTGTCATGCAGAAGTGCATGAACGTGTTCAGGCACACATGGGCTCCAGGGACCCAGGTGTGTTTGTTAATTGTTCCACAATTAAGGCGAGCCTGCAGTAATTACCAGCGCACATTGCCAGGCAATCAGGGACCATTCTTCCAAGTGAATTGCATCATGGGCCACTGTCAAGCGGGTCCCAGGGCCTGTGGGGACAGCTGCTGTAACCAATGATGCCACAGACAGAGAAGGCTCTGAGGAGTCAGATTTCTCCGGTCTCCATTCTTGGGAGCCCCGAGGGAACTAGCCGGCCAGCAAATGGGGCAATTACTGGGTGTAATGTCCCCCTCGGAGGAGCTGCATTCATAAACACAGGCTCACTAATGGGCTCTGCAGAGAGCCCCAAGTGCCTCCCAAGGCCCAGCAGCTTCCAATCTGTCAAAACAGACCTGCAGGCATGTGAGGCCCGTGGCTGAGCTGAGGCTCTCTGTAGGTTGTGATCCAACGCACAGTGATGCTTCCCATGAATTCTTCCATGCCAGTATGAGGGTGGGCGAAAGGGTCCTTTCTGGCCACGCTCAGAGTGTTGTTAGCTAACGGCCATCAAGGCTCAGTACACACAGCTAGCCTTCCCTTGCACAGCCCTGAAACGGCTCCATATGCCTTTTCTTTTCTTTTCGCTTGTTGGTCCTTCTTGGTGCTTGGAGATCAACTCAGGGCGTTGCACATGCTAGGTACACGCTCTGCCACCAGAGTACCACACTGGCCTTTCCTCCTTCTTTCCTGCCTTCCTTCCTTTCTTCCTTCTGCAGACAGGGTTTTATTATGTAGCTCAGGGTAGCCCCAAACTGGAATTATAAGCAGTAGTTCTCAACCTGTGTGTTGAGATCCCTGGGGGGGTAGGAGTGGGGGTGGAGTCAAAAGACCCTTTCATAGGGGTTGCATATCAGATATTGATGCAATGCTTCATAGCAGTAACAAAACTACAATTATGAAGTAGCAACAAAAAGTAACTGTATGGTGGGGAGTCACCACAACATGAAGGGCTGTATTAAAGGGCTGCAACATTAGGAGGGCTGAGAGCCAGTGAATTATACAGGTACGTGCGCCATGCCTAGCACAGTGGTGATATTAACTGTCAATTTTTACTGTTCCCCAGGGAATGGGGGGGAGGGAGAGTATTACTGTCTCCATGTGCTATGTAATCAAAACCGTTAAAGTAACTACAGGCCAGGCATCGTAGAGATGGCTCTGGCCTTGTCTGAGTTTAATGAGTCCCTGTGTCACTGTCACGAGACCTGAGGCTGTTCCTATCACAGTCTTGGTTTTTCAGAGAGGCCCTGAGCTGGGCCACATCTCTGTCTTGGCTGTGGGTCCTGATATCCTACTCAGACTCACCTCTCCACGACACTGTGAGCCCCTTAAAATGGCATCACCCTCTCTTGTGGTTCCCTTCCCATTTGGGCAGGTTCTGGTGGGACTTACTCTTTGGGGAATGGAATGGGTTGAAGCAAGCTGGCCAGAGACGGTCTCCAGTCATCGTAGTCGGACCTAGGATGAGAGAGGAACCTGGTGAGGGGCAGTCAGCAGGGAGGGGATTTCCACGTGCTATCCCGTAAGATACAAGTGTCTGGGGTTAGCACACGATATGGACTCTGCCTCAGAGAGAGCAGACATAGCGCAGCATGAGCCACCCAAGAACATCCCAGACTTCCAAACAACCACCAGGGAACTACAACCCAGCTCCCCGGAATCCCACATCCTCCTTGCTCTGAACTCAGACTTTATCTGTCTCTGTTCATGACCCTTTGAGGCTTCACAGAGGGCGAGGGGCTACTCTAGGTTTCCAATCTCTAAATCCAGGTTGATGTCTAAGCCCCTCATAACCTCAGAGTGGGACACATCTGGAGAGAGGGAGCCTTTTTAAGGAATTATAACACAGGGCCACTAGGTTGGGCCCCGAAGCAATTCAAATGACACATGAGAAATGTGTGCATGGAGAAGACCCTGAGAGGACACAGAGAAAGGGCACCAGGGCCTGACAGCCCCGCCCCACCTGCACCCGTCTCCTCAGAACTGAAAAGATACTGTGATCCCAGGCACGTGGCCTGTGGAGGCGTCTCAGCACTATAAGCACACCTGTCCCTCTTGTCTGTGACTGACCAGACTCAAGGGGAAACCTACAGACTGACTCAAGAAAAACAAATAAACAAACGACCCAAGCAACAAAACCACAATTTGGATCGTTGTCCCTAGCTACCAGTTTTTGTTGTTGCTGTTGTTGTTGTTTGTTTTGTTTTTAGACAGGGTCTCGAGGCTGATGAGGTGACTCTTACTGGTAAAGGTGCACATCCCCAAATGTCCCCAAGTCTGACAAACTGAGTTCATGTCTCAGAATTTACATGATGGAAGATGAGAATTGGTCCCTGCAAGCTGTTCCCTGACCTCTGTATAGATGCTATGGCATTTGAATGCTCATCACACACACACACACACACACACACACACACACACACACTTAGGCAAGGTCTCATGTAGCCTAGTCTGGCCTTTTGATACATAGCTGAAGATGGCCCTGAACTTCTGATCTTCTTGCTTCCTGGTCCCAAGTGCTAGGATTACAGGCCTGGGCCACCATGACTTGTTCACGTGGAGGGTGACATAACCCAAGGGTTTTAGCATGCTAGGCAAACATCCTCCCAACACACACACTCCTTTCCTTGCTGTTAGACCCCCACCTCTATTTTTCCACTTCACCCGGCTGGCAGTCACAATATAATACTGAAAAAAGGCTGTGACGTATTTCTTCAGCATTTCCTCCACACATGCATTATGCCGAGAGCTCTGTATCTCCACTTGTTTGCTCCTTGCAAACACGCAACATAGTAAACAGAACCCGCGCCATTTAGACAGAAGAGGAGACGCAAGGCGCAGAGAGGTTAAGCAGACGGCTGGAGCTAACACAGTCTGACTGAGACATGGCCTTCAGGCTTCTGACTCTAGACCCTTGGGTCTTCCTGGAGCTAACTGACTCCCGTCAAGACCTTACCAAAAGCAGACATCTGTGTGGTAGGGAGCTTGTATCTCAAGCAGGGACATAGGGAGGGCCAGGTGTGCTTCCCTCCTGCGAGGTGCACCGTGGTGACAGAGTGAAGTGATTGCTCAGAGAATAACGGACCAAGAAGTGATGCAGTGATGCAGGACAGGTGCTTCAGCTTCTACTGCTCCACAGTGCAACTGTGGCTGAGCATAAGCATGCGTCAGGCCCTGAGAAGAGGCTGCTCTGTGGCTGGCTGAGGAGGACTGCAGAGGGACGACATCACAGGGGGTCGGGGTGGGGGGGATTTCAACAAGGTCTCAGTCTGATAACAGATGGAACCCCCTCCCCCACATGGGAAAGCTTCTGGAAAGCTGTGGGAGAAACTGAGGCTCAGAGATGCTTTGTGACTTTCTACCAATCTCAGCTGGTTGTTGACGTGTGGCATAGGGACTCCTAAAGCCATGACCTACATACATTCCCAACCCCTAGCACCTACACTGTATTTATACCCAAGTCTCCAACACCGTGGGTTTGAGAGCTTTGCTGAAGGGCAAACCTCAAGATAGCCTGTTCTCAAATCACAAGGTTCATGGGTTCCGCTGCTGGGTGAATGGCTGGCCCTGACTGAGTTCTATGCCATGTTATTGGTCCACTTTTACATTCAGAATTCAGGCTTCCTGTTGTAATCTGCACGAATGGGGGTTCCACATTTATCTTTCCTTCTTGTTCTTCCAGTCCCACTCATTCTGTTTTTGATTTTGAGATAGGGATTGTACTGGCTGGTTTTGTGTGTCAACTTGACACAGGCTGGAGTCATCACAGAGAAAGGAGCTTCAGTTGAGGAAATGCCTCCATGAGATCCAACTGTAAGGCATTTTCTCAATTAGTGATCAAGGGGGAAAGGCCCCTTGTGGGTGTGACCATCTCTGGGCTGATAGTCTTGGGTTCTATAAGAGAGCAGGCTGAGCAAGCCAGGGGAAGCAACCCAGTAAGGAACATCCCTCCATGGCCTCTGCATCCTGACCTGCTTGAGTTCCAGTCCTGACTTCCTTGGTGATGAACAGCAGTGTGGAAATGTAAGCCGAATAAACCCTTTCCTCCCCAACCTGCTTCTTGGTCATGATGTTTGTGCAGGAATAGAAACCCTGACTAAGACAAATTGGTACCAGCATAGTGAGGTATTCCTGTGACAACCTGACCATGTTTTGGGAAGGAATGTGTAAGGACTTTGGAACTTTGGGCTAGGAGATCGGTGTTAAGAGCTCTGTGGGATGGATGCTGTATTGGAGCTTGGAAGATAATGTTGAGAACAGTGCAGAAGATGGAGGCCTGGCTTGTGAAACTTCAGAGGGAAAATTAAAGACTTATCAGGGCCTTTGCTGTTTTGATTGTGGTTCTGGTTAGCTGGGGCTGAAGAATCAGCTGTGATTAACAAGATACCAGAACTACTAAAGTTTAACCTTTGCATTACTGGGACTATTGATGCTGGTTAGCTGGAGCTAAGAAATTAGCGGCGATTAAGAAGAGACCAGCATCATTGAGGTGACATCTTCTGGGAAGTGTTTTCTGAGAGCACAGAGGCTGTGTTCCAGATATAGCCAAGGTTGTACCTTGTGCTGTGGCTGGACTTGGTAATGTGTAAGAGTTACCCAGGTGGTACTAGTTTTGAAGGCATGAAGGGGTCACGCAGAGCAGCTGAGGCTAGGCACTGAGAGAGGCCATGGAAGACCATTGGTGAAGGTACAGCCTCAGTTGTAATTGATCGCCCTGGACTGAAGGGTTCATGCAGTGTTTTGGAGATGTCGGTACCATGAAATGACCACCAAGAATAGCAGCAACAGTGGAGTACAGGCATTTGAAGCCTAGAAGACGTCACATGTGCTACAAAGGGCATGGCTGGAGAAGTGACCCAAGCCCTTGGAGGAGCCCAGAAGATTGTGAGTTGGATCCTAGACATTGGACAGTTGGAGTTTGATTTTGCTTTTCATTGTGACTGTGCCCTGATACTTTTCCCTTTTGAAGGAAGTATTTTAGTGGAACCCACAGTTAAGAGACTTTTAATTGTAAAGACTTTGGATTTTAAGAGAGATTGAAATTTTAAGAATTTGCAAAGACTGTGGGACTTGTAAAGTTGTTTAGATCTTGGGGATGAATAAGAAACTAAGGGTTGAGGCTTACTAGTGATATGTTTGTGTGTCAAGTTGACAAGGGGTCAATTGTACTGGCTAGTTTTGTGTCAACTTGACACAGCTGGAGTTATCACTGAGAAAGGAGCTTCAGTTGAGGAAATGCCTCCACGAGATCCAGCTGTAAGGCATTTTCTCAATTAGTGATCAAGGGGGAAAGGCCCCTTGTGGGTGGGACCATCTCTGGGCTGGTTCTTGGGTTCTATAAGAGAGCAGGCTGAGCAAACCAGGGGAAGCAAGCCAGTAAAGAACATCCCTCCATGGCCTCTGCATCAGCTCCTGCTCCCTGACCTGCTTGAGTTCCAGTCCTGACTTCCTTGGTGATGAACAGCAATGTAGGAAGTGTAAGCTGAATAAACCCTTTCCTCCCCAACCCGCTTCTTGGTCATGATGTTTGTGCAAGAATAGAAACCCCGACTGAAACAGGGATCTCAGGTAGCCCAGGCTAGCCCCAAAGTTGCTACATGGCTGAGGATGACCTTGAACTCCTGGTCCCCCTGCCTCCACCTGTCAAGTGTTGAGATTACAGGCACTCTCCACCATGCTTGGTGTATGCAGTGATAAGAGCAGACACAGGAACTCTGTGAACATTAGGTAAGCTCACTACCGAGGCACACCAGCCCAACCCTTCTGATCTTAACACCACTGCCCTCCTCCCTGCCTGTGTGTCCTGCCCATCTACCTGGGCTTCCCAGAGAAATAAAGCCTGCTGTTTTTCAACCCCCAAAACAAATGCTTGCTTCGAACAAAGTACGGTTTAGATAACCCTTGGCCCTGGACTATTCCCGACATACCGCCCTCCAAATGAACCCTCGATAAAGACTTTAGGACCCAGATCCCACACCCTGGAAAGGTTCTGAGGAAAGGCCCAGGGGCTGGACAAAAACATGAGAAAGAATTGCCAGAAGAGGCTGGTGGTACCAGATAAGTCTGAGCCGTGTTATGGCTGACGTCTAGGCACGCACTGTACCCCATACTGGGCTCAAATTTGTTCCCGTTGTCTCCGGAACACCCACATAAAGAGGGAGGGGCGGGATGTTTGGGTCCAGGTAGCCAGAGGCGAGGGGGGGGCATGACAGGGCACTAGCCTGCTGCACTGTGCCAACCAAGGGTCTCCCAGTCCAGAGGCTGCAGGGATGCATGCTAGAATGTACCCGTTCCCTTAGTTTCTTCCCAGGGGGTGGGGTTGTCCATTTTTTGCAGCTAGCCTGCCTTGCCATGACGAGTTCACCTCCACCCTTAACTGACTCGTGGTCTCCAGCACACTGAAACGTGACTTCCTCTGCCACGCTCACTGCGAGCCACGTGGGGTCTTCCAAGGCCCTCCTGGTCAGTGGGTGTCACTGTCACCGAGTTATAAACACAAATGCTTGAAAGGTTGACATCTCAGCCTGGATCTCAGGCCAGAGCTGAGCCTTGGACCCAGGCTCCTGGCTCCTGTCAATGTTCTGCCTGTAACCTTAGTGTTGTGGTGGTAGGATCACTGAAGTTTGCTGTCTGCCAGCCTAGCTCCAGATTTAGTGAGACCCTGTCTCAGGGAACAAGGCAGAGAGGGACAGAGCAGGATGCCCACTGTCTTCCTCTCAACTTTACATGTGCGCATGACACACGTATATCACACACATATAAAACAGTATGATCTGTTCTGTGTAGAAAGGTTATTAGAGAACTCAAAAGAGATTCAAACACTCAACTCAGAACGCGGTAGAGGGGGGTGGATGTGTACTTCCTGGGGACCTCAGAAGCAGGGGTGTCCCTCCCTGCTTCACCTCAGCTACTCTTTCTTCCTGGATGGATGGAAGGGTACCCCCTACTACACCTTGCTCTTGATGTCGCAGCTTTGGATACCCAGTGCACCTCATATTCTGCGGGACAGGGTGAGAAAAAGAGCTACGACCTTTGGCTTCAAGCACAGACCCTGGCTTAGCATAGATGTATAGAAAATGCTTGAAGAAAAGGTGAATGGGCTAGATGTATAGAAACTATGCTTAAATGGGGTGAATGGGGCTGGAGAGATGGCTCAGTGGTTAAAAGCACTGGCTGCTCTTCCAGAGGACCCAGGTTCAATTCCAGCACCCACATGGCAGCTCACTACTGTCTGTAACTCCCGTTCCAGGGGCTCCAACACCCTCAGACAGACATACATGCAGGCAAAACACCAACGCACATGAAATAAAAATTTAATAATAAAAAGGAGAATATGTGCATGGGTGAATATGTGGATGGATAGACAGACGGGTGGATGGCTGGATGAATGGATGGCTGGCTAGATGGTGGATGGATGGACGGATGGACGGACGAGGACCCTGAAAAAAACCCAGGATCTCCATACTGCAGATCCCAAGCTGGTCTTGGCCAACTTGGCCTACTCCCAGCCAACCCAAAGTAGATCAATTCTGATGTGTCTTTGGAATACATCCCTTCTCAAGGGTCTTCAGGCTTGTGTTGACATTTTAGAGGTGTCACATTCCAGCGATGTAAAAGCCTGCCTTGGGGAACTTGTAACTGATAAGAACAACACACTGACTGGCTGGCCACACGAACATCCTCCCTGCAGCCAGTGGCACCCAGAGTTCTGACTGGGGTTTTCTTCACCCTCACAAGGTCCTGTGAAGCGATGCCTCCGTTCCACAGCTTATCATCTTCTCTCCTTTTTCCTTTTATTGGTTTTCTTGAGACAAGACTGTAGATAACCCTGGCTGTCCTGGAACTCACTACGTAGACCAAGCTGGTCTTGAACTCATAGACCAGCCTGCCCCTGCTTCCCGAATACTGGGACTAAAGGTCTGCATCTCCACTCCTGGCTCCATCTTCTCTTTCTTAGCTCTCATCTGGATTGTACTTTACGCTACAGTTTACTCTCACCAAGAACCAAAGTACAAGGGGGAAAAATCATCCCATTACAGAAATCTCACAGCAGCCCTCCACAGAGGGGTACAAGACAAGGCAGCCGAGGCCTAGAGGAGACAGAGCACTGTCTCATGTTACTCAACAGATAAAGCCTTGTCTGTTAGACACCCATTTCTCGGCAACCTTGTGCCTGTTGAATGCCACAGTGTTCTTTCCCTAAGTTGTCAAGAAGTTAGCAATGTACCTTACCCTGACTCTTATCTTAGGACAGGAAACACTACCCTGTGACTGGTGCCTCCCACACACTGGGTGTCCATCTGTGTGTGGAAGTGTCTGCTCTGGGCTGGAGCTAGGTTGAACTCAGAGAGGCCACATGACCAGTTCATGTCACAGACTAGTTAGTGACACCTGAGGGCCATACACCCAGATCCACCACACCTAAACCTGCTTTCCTGATGCAAAACACACAGGAGCCCTCTAAGCTGCAGGGGGTTGTTGAGATCTAGCGAGTCTGAGAGCCTAGAGACTAGACACCTAATAGCGAGCTTGGTGGGACTCTTCCTGGCTCATCAGACTGGTTTTGTTTGTTGTTGTTTGTTTGTTTGTTTGTTTGAAGACTGGCTGACCTGGAACTCACTCTATAGACCAGGCTGGCCTCGAACTCAGAAATCCACCTGCCTCTGCCTCCCAAGTGCTGGGATTAAAGGCGTGCACCACCACTGCCTGGCTTCATCAGACTATTCTTAACCTGGACATGGCCTCTTGACCACTGACCCTGGGAGCTGCAGCACGCAGGAGGTCTGGCCAAGCAGGAAGGAGTACTCAATCATGAATGTCTGTAAGGGAGTTAACTTCTGTCAGTGGTGTGATGTCTCTCAGGCCTGCAAAGAACCCAGATGGCAAGAGGCCTGTGCTGTGGCCCCTGGGAAACAGCCCAAGGCTCTGGCCTGGACGGCTGCTACCAGGAAATGTAGCTTACCAGAGTCCACAGCCAAGAGCCCGGGGAGGCTTGGAGTGCTGTGGGTTTGGCCAGGAAAGAAACGAGACTCCTCCCTGCCTTATGGAAGCCCAGATCCGAGCTCAGTTCTCAGATGCTTGGAAAGGATTCTGGAATTTTTCTCCCTTTGGCTGTAGGATCTGTAGATTGAGTTATACCCTCCCTTGGCCTCAGCTGAGGGCCACAAGAGTCTGGCACTGATTTTCTGCCGGTCCCCTACTCCCCTCAAGGGCAACAGGAAGCACAGATAGATGATTGCTGCCTCCACTGTCTCCCTCAACTACAGGAGGGAGTACCGTCACAGATCAGTTAGTGCCACCTGGGGGACACGTACCCAGTTCTGTGTGTCACCATGTGTAACATGTATACACATCCGACTTTAGACACCATGGTCCTTATCTGGGAACACGGAGGACCCCAACATGTCCCACCCCCCTGTTCTGGTTTACGAGTCAAGTGGCTGGAGACACCGCCACCCTCTGAACCCTAACTCAGGTTGCCGTGTACCCACGACTGAGGACATTAGCTAAACGGCTGGTGATGTTACAGGATGCTGGAGAACCCTGACCCAAACTCCCAGATACACGTGCTTTTTGGTTTTTTTTTGAGAGCGTCCATTCAGTAGCTCATGCTGACCTAGTACCTACTATATAAGACCCAGGTTGTCCTTTAACTTGTAGTCATCCTCTTGCCTTAGCTTCCCTAGTATGGGGACACACCTGCCTCCGCACAGTTTGGTCTAATTGGAGCATGCGCATATACCTACCCCATAGGACTCAGGAGCATGCGCATAAGCCCCTTACAGAACACCGGCTGGCAGCAGGACCAGCCTCCCAAACCCCGCCCTCCCCACAGTGAGTTCCAGGGTACTCACAGCAGCTTGAGGATCTCCACGTGGCAACCGAGCGTGCGGCCGGCCTGGGGGCCCAGCTCGATGCTCATGGTCCCACAGGCTGGGCTGACCATCAGACAGTCAATAAGGTTGGGCTCGCTGTCGTTGCCCGTGCTGGCGGTCAGCGCCGGCTTGGCAGTGCTGGTGCGCTCCACCTCCACGTGGACCTCGCTGGAGGCCACAACCACCGACTTCAGCCGTGGCTCAGACAATGTGGCTTCCTGAGACACCAGGTCCGGGCTGGGGTGCAGCAGACGCAGAGGTAAGGTGGGCTTTCGGTCGCATGGCTGCTGGCAGCCGTTTCGGATCTCTTTCAGGCTGGGGGAGTTGTCGCGACTGGACGAGGAGAAGAGAAATGGCCAAGTGTGAGTGCGGTTCAGCCCTGGCAGCCGGAAGAGGCAGCGCTGAGCAGAGATTAATGAATCGCTCTACACTTGGGATGCTGAGGCAGGAGGATGCTTGCCCAAGTTTCAGACTAGTCTGGGCTACCTAGTGGGTCTCTTGTCTCAGAACAGCAAACTGAAAACACAACAACAACAACAACAACAACAGCGACAAAACCAACCAAACAACAAACCAGAAGGCCATTGGTGAGACAAGCCCGATCTCCTGAGAGCTCAAACAACAGCTTGGCCGGTTTCCCAAAAACCTCTGTAACAAGGCCACAATAAGGTGGGACTGCCATGAAGTCCATTAGGAACAAAGTGGAGGCCTGGCTTGGGGTACTCAGCTCAGTATGAGGAAACTGGATCTGGGGTCCAGACCCGGCTGCCGGTCTCCATAACCTACCACAGCCCAGCACAGTAGGCACTCAAAGATACTTGCTCAATGAATAAACACAGACATCCCTGTAGCAAGGCCACCCCTTTCTGTGACAAACACCTAGTACCTGGTGCAGCCGTACCAACACCGACCAGGGATCCTTGATATACCTGTGACACCCGAGGAGTCCAGTCCTGCTCCCACTTATTTCCAGAGGTGAAGCTGTCCCTCCTACCTTGATGCCACCATGTCCCTCAGGTGGACATGGAGACGGGCAGCCGGGTCTGGATCCCAGATCCATTATATTGTCTGCCCTAGCCAGGTGAGAGAATAGAGCATGCACTCTCCTCCTGGGAGCCCACAGCTCACGTCTGTGGCTCCCAAGACCCACATTCTGGCGGGCCTGGAAATCTCCAGGGGTCTTTTCAGGGCTGACCTCTAAGCTCTGGCATCTTCGACTATCTGGAGGTATGATGCTTGTGCCCGGTGTCATGAGGTGTCACAAGGTAGTGTCTGGGGAACTGGCTTTTTGGCCACTGCTGCTTAGAATATGTGAAGCCAAACACTGATGTTTGGAGCTTTTTTTTTTTTTTTTTTTTAACAGCAGGACTTATCAGAGCCTTGACCTAAGAAAGCCCCTTTCAAAGTTACCCCTACCTCTAATTCCTGGGACAGCATCCTCAGGTATGGTAGCAGGAGCAATAGATTCTGAGGCTGGTGCCTGTGCCTCTCCGGGTACCAGGTTTCACACAGGTGCTTAAAGAACCCATGAGACAGACTCCATGGGGTTAAGTGACCTCCTGGATGTCACAGCTCAGGGACCAGAGTACCTGGATCTGAAGCTAGCTCTCTGCTCTTGGGACTAAGCACTACCAAGCAAGCTGTCCTTTAAGGTCCCAAGACTCCCAGGTTTCTCCTCCAGGAAGCCCCCTTTGGTTTCCTCTTCCTGTCATGGACACGCTCCTGCCTCAACTCCAAAACCATAGCTGTCCTACTCCGGTGGACACTAGGACATTCCCAAACTCAAGGAGTTCATCGGCTCTAGGGCAGGCCGATGCAAGCAGGGGCAGGGCTTCCATAAGACTAAGCACAGCACCAGGGGTGACCAGAAACAGGTACTTACTGGGCTGGCAAGATGGTTCAATAGGTAGGAAGGTTTGCGCCTAAGCCAGACAACCTGAGTTCGATCCTTAGGCCCTACATGGTAAAGGTCAGAAGGACTCTTAAGTTGTTCTCTGACCACGTGAGCCTCTCCACAATAAATAAGCCAAGTAAATGCATGTAAAGTGCTTTGAAAAAGAAAGAGAGGCCGGGCAGTGGTGGCGCACACCTCTAATCCCAGCACTTGGGAGGCAGAGGCAGGCGGATTTCTGAGTTCGAGGCCAGCCTGGTCTACAAAGTGAGTTCCAGGACAGCCAAGGCTATACAGAGAAACCCTGTCTCGAGAAAAACAAAAAGAAAAAAAGAAAGAGCTACTTGCCCAGGTCCCTGTCAAACCTGTCACGTGTGCCGTGTCCCCAAAGAGAAGCAAGGATGTGCACTGTGTGTACTGGTATGCAGGGCTGGGCCTCGCACCAGTGATCCACGTGGCAGCTCCTGGGGCCATGTGCAAAACTTGGGAAGAGACTCAGGGAAGGCCTGAATTCATTTTGCACCTGCCGTGAGCCAGGGCTGAGCAGAGCCCACTGAGGGCGCTCAATCAACACATTTTGGCTATGCTGGGGGAAAGCAATCACTCGCTTCTATAAACCTATGAACTCCACAGTGGGCGGAAGCGGCGTGTGGTCTGAGAGGCCAGGCTTGTGGATCTCCATGGGCTCGGATCTCATTTGCTCCTCTATACTCAGCTCTGTGTTTGCCTCTGCTGGGGTCGAGGAGTGGATTTTCAAGGCCTCTTGGCCCTGCTCAGTGATTTTCCAGACAGCCACGTTAACCTGGGTCAGGCTGTCTGTTCTTTCAAGTGTGGGAACATCGTGTGCTCACCGGGAGTGGTGCGGAGGCCTGGAGGACACTGGGAGGGATTGACCAATGCGCCAAAAGGAAACAACTTGACAGAACCAGGTCTGGAGGGAAGGGGGAGCCATGCCATCAGCTGGGAGCCTCCCCCCCCAACTCGAGGGCTCCCAGGGGCTCAGCTGTGCACTCCTGGGAGCCAAGGCCAGTAGTCTGTGTGGGAGGAGGGATGATCTATCTTATCTTCCTCGTGCCTTCATCTTGACAGTCCCTCATGACTGAGGCCCTGAAGCCCATCTCTCACCCTGCAGCAGTGGCAGCGGGGTGGTAGCTGGAAGCGCAATCCCATGACAACCCTCCCCTACTTAAATTTGTCTACTGGCTCGCCCATGTTCTCAGAAAACATAACCTAGGCCAGCCTCCTCTAAAAGTGTGTCCTCCTGCTCAGCATCTGTCTGGGTCCTCACACCCACATGTTGAACCTACATTTATTTCTTATTCATATCATTAGTGTGTGCGTGTGGTATAGGGTGGGCATGTCTGTTTGTATACATGTGAGTGCACGCATGTAGTAGAGAGAGGTTGATGGTGGATGTCTTCCTTGGTTGCTCTCCACCTTATCTACGGAGACAGAGTCTCTCAGCCGAACCCAGAACTTGTCCCTTTCCCTAGGCTGGCTAGCCAGCTTGCTCTGGGAACTCTATCGCATGGGCTAGGATTATAAATGGCTACCAAGCCTACTCACAAAAGCCTGGCTTTTATGTGGATTCCAGGGGATGTGAACTCTGGTCCTCACACTTGGATGGCAAGCACTTCACCTGCTGAGCTCAATCTGCTATCAATGCTGGCCCCTGGGAGTCCCTTCCTCTTCAGCCTCTCTGTCTCTGGTCTTAGTTACACTAATTTCCCTGGGCTCCTGCACTGCAAGGACCCTCTGTCCATGAGTAGACCCTGGCAGTTTAAGCAAGCAGACTCCTGAATCCCTAGCCAAAAAAGCCTGCATGGAACTTGGGCAGGCTGAGTGATTCTGCAGCAGGTGTTCGGGGAACATGGATGGAAAAAATGCAGTGATCACCGGTAACCCTGTCACCACTGGGCCATTGCATATGCTGTTCCCTCTGCCTGGATGTTCCTCTTTCTGCTTCCTATCTCCCTAAGTCTGGTGGGTCTTGTCTTTCTTCAATAGCATCTCCCTGAAGGGCCCTTCTAACTTTCTATTGGCAAGAGTTCTTAGCTCTAGCCTGGGGACTTCAAACACCAGCAAGACCACACCAATTAATTCAGAATGGTACTGGGGAGGCTTGGGTATTTTTTTTTTTTTCAAAGCTGAATAGACCCTGTATTATGCTGACAAAAGTCCAACAGCCATGTCTCCAGGACAAAGGCGCACTGATCGGTAGTGTTAAGTCAGTTGCCTTGGTGTCCACCGCACATGACCTATGGTGGCACAGGTGATGTCACCAAGCACCTGTGGGATGGGAAGGGACGTATATCTCAAGACAGACAGGAGCTGTCTTCCTATAGGAAGCATAGCCCTGGGAACCAGGCACTCTTTTCAAAAAACAAGGACATGGTCAGTCACTGCATTGAGAGGTCTCCCCCTCAATGTCAGGATCAAGACCAAGGGGTGGAAGACCAACCCTCCCCTGTCATGCCCTGCTACCTAGAAACATCCCTTATCTGTCACAGCCCCATCCTTCTCTGCTTGCTGGTTTTAGTAGCTCCATCCACCCAAGGTCAGAGATGCCCGAAGGCATTATGGCCTTTTTGTTGAGAATACTTCACTCAGTACATGCTATTCCTCGCTCCTCGCCCCCTATAGCTCTACCCGTGCCTAGACAGCAGGGGCCCCGCAGAGCAGTGCAGCGTTTCTACTGAACAACCAGGCAGCAGCTGCAGTGCCCTGCCCTGCGTGACCTGCAATACTACAGGAAGTAGCTCACAGATCAATGGCACCTGTGTCCCTTGGTATACCCCAAACAGCCTTAATCAGAACAGATGGGTCTGGATCAAACCTTGGAGGGTGGGTAAAGAGAATCGCAACTGAGTGAGTCACACCTAGTTTCTTGGGTCAGGGGGTCTCAGCTACACACAGTAGTCGCCCGCTTCCACCCAAATCCTAGTCTCTGAGCCTGCCTTTCCCCCTCCCCGCCCCCCAAGGAAAACACTCACAGTAACCTCCTTCTGGTCCCCTCACTACTTGGTTTTACCACGTGCATGGCCTGTCGCCCTCCTGACAGGCTCTGGTGTAGTCAGGGATCTATGAGTCCCTTAAGAACATTTGCCTCAGGAGGGGAGGTGACCACAGGCACAATACTGTCACTTTCTAGCTCTGAAAACTAGACTCTTCTGCGGCAGGCCCTCAAGAGAAAAGCGGACAGACCATTCATCATGACTCAAGTCCCCAATGGCAAGGCTGGAAGATGCCATAACACCTCCTCCCCCATGCACAAGTAAGTACACACATTACATAACCCCTCCCCTTCAAGTTCTCACTATGTAGCCTTAAACCTGTCATCCTCCTGCCTTAGCTTAGCTTTCAGGCTGCTAAAATGACAGGTGTTCACCCAAACACACACACACACACACACACACACACACACACACACACGCTTGCATGTCTGAGCAGCCTTTTGTCCCACCCCTTCAGAGTGTCACCCTGCCCTACAGTGGGCAGCCTTCAGCATAGGATCCCAGTAGTTAGAGCCCAGGTGCCTGTGCCCTTTGTGGCTTCTGAGGCTGGGCATCATGCCCTCTTCTCAGCCCTAACCTGGGGCTGGGTCCACACCCATGGCCATCTGCAGAAAGGGGTGACAATCTATCCTCTGCAGCGACATATTCCCGGGACAGGGTGGCACTGTACCCCCACCCAGCACACTAGTACTGACCTGTTGATGAACTCTTCATAGCAGGAGTATATGGCAGCCAGGCACACAGCCACGAGATTGGGCAGGACCCGGGGATGTGGGCAGTGCCCTGTGGGGCCATGCATGCTGAAAGAGAGGAGAGGGAAGGTGAGGAGGCTGTGGAGCAGCTGTTGGCCGGAGGTGGAGTTGGGGAGGTGGTCCAGGTGGGAGGCCATCTCTTCTGTCAGCCCTCTTGAGTGCAGGTAGAGAGCCTGTGCCATGTGGCTGGTGACTCAGGCCTGAGGTCCCAGCCAAGAGGGGTGCCAGCTCAGTGGCCTAGCCAACTGCTTAGACTCTACCCCTACACTCTGAGCTGTGTGAAGAGCGACAGACTCTCCTCAGCTAGTGACAAGAGGATGGAGTCTAGTTCAGACCATGCAGCACATGGTGGCTCTGTCCTAGGACAGCTCCATTTGCATAGGTGTTTCTGAAATGACTAATTACGATGGTTTTACTCTTAGAAGTTTAAAAACAATGTCATTTCAGGTCCCTTAGCTGAGCCTGGGGCCAGTGACATCATAGAGCCCTTCGTATGTATTACCACCTGTTTGTTATGGAGGCCTCTGTGCCATGGTCGTTTTTCTGTAAAATGGGCTGAACTGTGTGTCTAGGATGACATATGGGACCTCTCTAGGAATCTGCCATCATGCCTGCTGTCACTGAGACAGGCCTGTCCTGGTCTGACACCACAGACTAGAATCGGGGCTAGAAGTGTGTGTGTGTGTTTGACACCAGGTCCTGCAGAACAACCTGCCTGAGCATGGTCATGTGCTGTGGGATTGCAGTAGGCACAGGTCACAAATCCGAGTTCTGTAATTGACTCAGGCTAGATTTGAACTTGCGATGTAGCCAAAGATGACTTTGGACCTGCCTCCATGAACCAAGTGCAGGGACCACAGGACTGTATGGATCCTCAGGCTTCAAGCATGTTAGGCAATCTGTCTGCTGCCACATCCCCAGCCTTCAAGGCAGGTTTTCTTCAAACACGGGAGAAACTAGTACACTTTAGCTCACTGGGACTGCCATAGTCATTGGACTGAATGGGTACCAGAGATCTCATTGCATAGCTAAGGAAACTGAGGCACGAGGAGAACATCTGAAAAGGACACAGGCCAAGGTGAGAAGGCAACACTGCTCTTGTTCCTGGTCCTTGCTCCACCCTAAATACCCACAGTCCCCTGGGGGAGGGCCCACAGAGAAAGGAACACAGTTGAAGAGTTCCCCTTCCCCACGCTAAGGGCTCCTTCATGTGCTATTTGTATAACCATCTCACAGGGATATCAGAGGAAGCGGGGTAACAGGCTCATCATCACGCAACAAGCAGGTAGCTAGGACCATGCAAGGCTGGGAGACTCTGGTGGAGTGCCTCTTAGAAGGTGAGACACAGTTCTCCCCTGAGTGTCATAACCAGGTAGTGTGGGGCAGGGAGAGGAGCGGGTGGCCGGGTGGGTAGGTGAGACACACCTTTGTATGAACTTCTTTACCACCTCCATGCCTGCGTTGAGCTCGTTCAGGGCAAGAATATACTCCTGGGTGAAGAGCCTCAGCCTTGGGCACTTCCCAAAGTCCTGGAGAGACAAGCAAAGGCAGAGTGATGGAGATAGGGCCAAAAGGAGGCTGGAGAAGGGAGACATCACGCACGAACTCACACCTTAAATGATGCCTGTGGTGAGGAGGGGTCCTGGCTCAGGGCTGCATGTTCCCACCTCATGGATCTGCCAGCAGGCAGAAGTCATCAAGACTAGGTCTGTCCTTGAGAGGCAGATGTCCCACTTGGCCTCTGGTCACTCCAGCCATCTACAATCTTTTGTGGTAGCCACCTGAATTGATTCCTTGACCTGGTGTCTAAGGTAGCCAGCAGTGAGAGAGACTCCAGTGTAGAATTATATAGTGAGATGGGAAACTCATCTCTTTGGGTTGGGAACAGGTAAGGTGGCTCTGGGCAAGCGTAGCTCCGAGTACCCTGCCATAGACATTGAGGGGAGAACAGCTTCCACCTGAGTCGGGATGAGCCCAGACACAGTCCCTCTGGGGCTTCTTTTGGTTTGACAGACCTCAGACACCCCTCGTTTCTGGTGCAAGTCTGAAAGCGTGTCTGAAGATGACGATGACAAACCACCCTCATCAGCATAGCAGGGAGCCAGGAATGATGGCACACACCTGCGATCCTAGCTCTTGAGAGGCCGAGGCAGGAAATTCGTGAGTCCATGGCCAGCCTGGGCTACACAGTGAGCCCTCCCTACGTTCAAATGAGGATGCTAGTGGGAACCGACTCGGGCGTCAGGCGTGGGCGTGCAGGAGGCAGCCAGCGTGTAAGAACACAGCCAGGGAAGGGCAGTGTGGTTGCGTCATTGAAGACGGGGAAGGGGGGGCGGCTGAGGTAATGAAGAGGAAGATGGCCACTTAAAAAAAAAGGTAGTGCTCCCAGCCTGGGGGACAGCTGCATCTAGAGCTCACAGGCGTCCATTTGCAGCCGCACTTGAGGCTTAATTATGGGCCCCGAGGAAAGGACAAAAGGATTCTTCCTGCTCTAGCGGAGTGGCGTTCTCTGAGAGTGACATCAGCAGGTGTGGGCAAACAAAGCCCAACCAGGAGGTTTAAGCCAAGTGGGCATGACCCGGAGTGGCCCAGGGTCTTCTCCTGGCCTGGTCTGAAGAAATGGGCAATGAAGGAAGAGGAAGCGCTTTTAGGACGAGCCCAAAGTGCTATCCAACTGTGCTCATTCACACATGTTCAGTGAGGGATGCAATGCTGATGGCTGTCAGGTACTAGCCCTGACTGGTCTGCCTGCCGCTGGTGTATGTATAGTCTGGGCATTGTGAGAGAGGAAGACACATTGGTGCCCCAGCTCTGGGAAAATGTATCTGGCCAGCAGGATGTCACACGGATGACACTCATCCTGCCCCCGTCAAGGGGAGCCCCTTGAAGGATCACCTTGCAGGCTCAGTAGCAACGCTCTGGATTTGATGCCCAGCGTAGGAGTAGGGGAGGTTTTACTTTCAGCGTGTTCTTTTTTTTTTTTTTTTAAAGATTTATTTATTTATTATATGTAAGTACACTGTAGCTGTCTTCAGACACTCCAGAAGAGGGAGTCAGATCTCATTATGGATGGTTGTGAGCCACCATGTGGTTGCTGGGATTTGAACTCCTGACCTTCGGAAGAGCAGTCGGGTGCTCTTACCCACTGAGCCATCTCACCAGCCCTCAGCGTGTTCTTTAAGGTCGTTTGTTTACACAGGTGAAGGACAGAACTCAAGAGAGGTGCTTAAGAAGTCTGTAGACACACCCTCATGCACACTGTGGGCATACACACATGCAACTCTCAGCTAGGCATGGAGTCCTGGCAGGATGGGAGGCTCTGAAATACTTCGTCTTGCCTTCCCATCTAGGAAGATGCCCACAGTGCCCCACTCTGGCCACCGTTCCGTGGCTCCTGCTCTTCACCCTGCCTCCTGCCTGCGCTCTCTAGTGAACCTGTGTGTGGCCAAGATCCTCCCAGAGCTATGCACTGAGCGAGTGCTTGGTGTGGTCAGACTGTCAAACAGGCATCGATACAGCTCAGCGCTAAGAACACATGCAAGGTCCTGGGTTGTGTGTGTGTGTGTGTGTGTGTGTCTGTCCCTATCCTTGCAGGTGTGGAGTGACCTGTCATTTCAGCATGTCACCCCCAAGCCATCTCTAGGTGTACTTCTTCCATCGAGGAGAAAAATGTCTCTTTGAATTCTTAATGACACCGTGACGTTTGGTTCCAAAAAGGTGCCCTGGTAAATCTCCAGAAACACATTAGTTATTCTCAGGCAGTGTCCGTGTTTGTAGGCCTGTGGTCAGCCCAGCAGGTCTTGCTCTCTAAGTCTCTCCATGTTGTACTGAGAGGAAACAAACCATTTGCCACTCTCACGTTAAGTGCCTCGGACGCTGACCGAGGTCAGCCAGGTCCTTATAGGAGATGATGATTAAGCTCTGTCTGTAGGTTTTCAGAAAGGACCTGACCTGGTTGGATTTCCATCCCTTCCCCATAATGTGTGTGCCCCCTGTCACCTCTGCTTTTACGTGACAGGCTCTCATGTAGAGCAAGCTGACCTTTAATTCATTATGTAGTTGAGGGCGACCTTGACCAGGGCTAGGACTGTATGGTCCATTACCCACTTGGTTTATGTGGTGCTGGAGAACCTCAGAACTGGGGGTCTCCCGCATGGTAACCAAGCAACACCTTCAGACCCTGAAATGTCCTTTGTCTGTTTTAGGGTCCTGTTTGGATAGAGTTGAAGGGTATGTTATTTCCTAAGGTTGGACTCAGGTGACCAGCTACGGAGGGAGGATTCCCGGGGCGAGGTTCCAGAAGTCACCACTCCGAGGTCGACATTTATACCCAGCTCAGGCCACAACTGCTGAAGGCTTTCTCACCTTGAAGCTGCTCTCACCCCCCCCCCGTACCCCACACCCTTCAGAAGGAAGTCACAGAGTCCAGGCTATCCCACCCTACAACCTGGAGAGCAGAGTACTGCCTGTATCCCATAGTGGGGACCACACAATGGAAGCCGTGTCCCCAGTAACAACATTTATTCTGACCTACTAAGAAGAGAGAGATTTTGCTGTCTGCTTGACCGGAAACAGTCCTGAAGGACAGGCCGCACGGGCTCCCAGCTCTGAAACTGCCACCAGCCACACCCACCCACCCACCCACCCAAGGCTGCCCGCCCCGGTACTTACCATATTATGTTTAAGGATCCTCTGAACCACTGGTGTGAACACCTCGATGACCACCATAGACCGGGGCCGCTCTCTGCAGTGCTGGGGAGGAGAGGGGGGCAGTTAGTGCCGTCTGGGGGAGCCCCACCCACAGCCCGCTGCTTCCAGAGACCACAGGATGGTATCAAGCCCACAAAGGATACGGTTTTCTTTGCTGAATGATGCAGCTGGCTTAGGAAGACCTCAGGCTTTAGAGCAGGCTTAGACTCAGGGCAAAACTGCCAAGCAGGGATGTACTCCGGCCTCCCTAGTGGTGTGTCAACTGCGCGCAGTACCACAGTACACTGTTTGCAAGTATTTATTAGCACATACCAACACGTCCCAGGGTCCTTAGTCCAAAGTCTACACTAGGTTGGCCTCTGGGTGCCCCTTCTAGGAGTCTGGATCCAAGGTTAAGGGTTCAAATCACCATGACAGTAGTATACAGTAGTATACAGTAGTTTTGCCTCGAGCTCTGTGTGGCTAGCACCCTGTCCCTCCCTGAGCCTTTGCAACCACTGAGCTCCGAGCCTTCCTAGCAGCCTGGCTCTCCCAGAGCTGTATAGCCAGGTTAACAGGCGCTGACTGAAATGCAGAGTCCTCCTTTTGTGAGACAGGGCCTCACTAAGCAGTTCAGGCTGTCCTGGAAATCGAGACCCTCCAGACTCAGTCTCCACACAGCCGGGATTATACGTGTGTGTGTGTGTGTGTGTGTGTGTGTGTGTGTGTGCGCACTACCACAGCTGGCTGCTCATTTCTTTGTCATGCTAAATAAGAGTCTTGGGACCTGGGGAGATGACTTAGAAAAGTTTTTACTGGGTCATCCCTAGAATCCATGTTCAAGCAAACAAACAAACAAACAGGCATGGGCTGGAGAGATGGCTCAGTGGTTAAGAGCACTGACTGCTCTTCCAGAGGTCCTGAGTTCAATTCCCAACAACTACATGTTGGCTTGTAACCATCTGTAATGGGATCTGATGCCCTCTTCTGGTGACAGCTATAGCATATATATATAATCAAAATGCTTGTCTTCCCAACACTGGGGGACAGAGAGATAGGAAGGGACTCGCCGGGCAGCAAGCCTAGCCAGTTGTCAAGCTCCAGGCCAGTGAAGAAACCCTATGTTAAAATACAAAATCTGCCTGAGGAAAGGCACCTGAGGTTGTCCTCTGAATTGTGTGTAGTGTGCACACTTGTGCACGTATAGACATGCACACACATACATGCAGAGACTCCACTGCATGGGCAGACCACAGTTAACTGAGGATCACCTTGATTGCTTCAAGATTCTAGCAGCACATCTGTGGGTGGTTTTCGGTTTCTAACGCAACTGGACGAAAACCAGAGTTTTGTTTTTTTAAATTCGAGTAAGGTTAAAAAAAAAAAAAAAGGACAAGATAGAATCTGTTGTTGATTTTTGTTTGATCTTGAATGTTTAGGACTATTTCAGAAATGGTTATGTTCTGCCTCCAATCTCATTCCCTTATGTAAGATTCAGCAGGCCTGTCTGACAAGCTGTAGAACATTCTAGATGTGGGACAGCCTCTGACTTCTCAGCGGCTGCTGTCAGCCTCCTGCAGGGGTCCACAGGCCAAGCTTGGCTCTTCATTCCTTGTCACCGTGGAGTCCTTCACACTTGAATTTTTTAAGACAGGGCCTCATGTAGTCCAGGCTGGCCTGGAATTTACTGTGTAGCCAAGGCTGGCCTCAATACCCCGATTCTCCCGTCTTCATCTCTCTTGAGGGCTGGGAATTAACAGGTATGAGCCGACACACTGATGGGGATCAAGCAAAAAGCCTCAGTGGGTCTGCGCTAGGCATGCATTCTACAACTATGCCTTGCTTTGAAATGGAACTACGCCTTCCTCGGGGCAGAGAGGCTCTCTTGGCCCAGTAACCTTGCCCCACTGACATGCTTGTACATATGAACCCCTTGGCCCAGAAGGAGTTCCGTTTGCAACTCTTAAGTGAGGTCAGTGGACCTGGGGAGAAAGAGCCCAGGGCTTCTCTGGGAAAGCAGAGTAGCAAAATTTCCTCAAACCCCTGTGTCTGAGATCTGGAAGTTCAGCGGAAAGGGCTTTCTTAGATAGCTCAGACAGGCTCAGACAGTTCCAGGGGCTGGTGAGGAGGGCTTTGTAGCAATGGAAGTCCTCTCCCAGGGCTTAGCCACCAGAGCCTGAAGCCCCACGGCCCTGGCCAGGTTCTTACCTCTTCCATTTAAATCCCAGCAGGGACTGCCCAGGGTCTATTTTTCTCCTCCTCTGCTTTATGCTAGCAGGGACCCCAGAGAAAGACTTACTTGGGGGGTGGGAGGATGCTAGTGAGGTTGCTCAACAAGTAAGGGTATATGCCATGAAGCCTGATAATCTAAGTTGGATCCCTAAAACCCACAAGGTTAAAGGAGTGCACAGACCCTAACGTTATCCTGTGACCTCCGTACACTCACCATGGCTTATGTGCGCACAGGAGTACAGAGCCAGCAAATAAATTGTTTAAAAGACTTTAACAAAGGTCAAAATTTTCCTGGAGTAAACATTTGTTAACTATGGAACCGAGAGAAAGGCCTGGGCTCCCTTATGCCATCTGCCTGGGAGTGGACACTGAGCGCTGGGGCAGAGAATGCTCTCCTGTGTGGGCTTGCCATGCTGGTAGTTGTTCTGCTTGGACCAGAGGGACCATCGTCTATACCACGTGGAGAAAGGGGCTTCTGTGCTGGGTCCTAAACTGCCCCCTGGGTGCCATGGGTTGCCCAATGTGTGAGTCACCGGAAAGCGCCTCCTTATAGGAGAAGCAGAGCCAAACAGAACACAGTCTTGACCCATTTTTCCAATGTCTCCCAAGAGGCAGCATGGTGTTATAGAGGGGGGGCAAGGACCCCCCTGTGGTACCCAAGGGAACCATGGAAGGAGAGAGCACAAAGAAAATTAGTCTGCAGGGCTACAGCGTGGCAGTACTGTGGAGGTGAAAGATGCAAGCGTGTGTCTTTCTAAGGATATCAAGTTAGTGGAGTAAACACACATGCGCAAATGCTCTCGAGCATTCACGAGCATGGGTGTACACACACACACTCACACACACACACACACACACAGGGCGAGCGTGCGTGTGCGCAAAGGACAGACAGATCTGTGTGCCAGTCCAGCCCCTAAGCTGCTGAGCTGTGCTTTCTGGGAAGGCCCTGTCCCCTGGTGTGCCTGGGTATGTTGCAGACAAACTCTGCTGGGAGGTTGGCATCAGGTCCCTGGGCATTCTGCCCTGCTCTGTGGCTCCTCCAAGCTGACCTGGCACATGCTGCCAGTTTCCCTTGTCCAGGGAAAGCCCTGCAGCCGGGCCCCTACCCTGGGCCAGTCAGTGCTCAGAGGAGCCTCAGCTAAGAATAACCCAGCTCTGACGTCAGGAATCTAGAAGACTGGCTGCAAGCTGCCTCCCAAGACAGCCAGGAATAGTCCACAGAGAAGCCAGACTCCCGGTTCTTCCTCAGCCTGTCTGGCAGAGGACAGCAGCCCCGAGGATGGGCACCTGTGCACCTTCTGCCTGCATCTGAGACCCTGACCAGGCTGGCAGGTAGGCTTGGCATTCAGACCCACCTAGCAGGCACACTGCGGCGGCAGTGGCCTCGGGTAGCCCACTGCAGTGACACCATACCTTGCAGAAGAATTCGCAGAGGTCTGGGGGTGGGTGGTTGTTTTCTAGCAGAGGCGCAATTGCCTACAAGAAAATGAACAGCCATCAGTCAGCAGGATTGGGTGGGGGTGGGGGTGGGGGTGGGGTGGGAGGGAGGAGTGTAGCCTGCAGAAGAGAGCTACTTGCAAAGAAATGAGAATATCCCTCTACTCTCTGCTGGGTAGAACGCTTTTCTAAAGTACAGACAGGAGCTCCAGAGTGCAGGAAGTCTCCAGGCTAGACCCACAGTGTGACATCTAACTTTAGGGGCTTTGTGCCTAGCTGGCATTTATCCATACCGCCTTCAAGCCCACAACTTCTGACTAAGCAGCAGGACATCTCATTGGGCGAACGCGCTGCTATTTTCAATAAGGGATCTTGGCACCTTCAATGTTTTTAGCTCTGTGAGGAGCTGGGCTCCTGGCAGCAAATCTAAAGGATGAACATCCAGGCTGGGCAGAGTCCCGGCTGAGATTCTGATCTTGTCCCTTCCTAGTAACAAGACCACTGGAACAGGTGGCCTTGTCTCAAATGATCCTTCAACCTGCCCTCCGAAAAGTGGGACCTAGAGAGTCTCTGCAAGCATCTGATGTACAGTCACCAACAAGTGGGGTTCCTGTCCTGTGCACCACAGAAGGCCCAGCATAGCTACAGCCCTGCCTAGCAAAATATAGGCAGCAGCCCCCTTGCACGTGACAACCCAACAGCCTCTAAACACACACCAGCCCATAGTATAGAAGGGTGGGATACCCCCTCCCTTCTTGAGCAACTGCTTAGCAAGTGCTCTTGGGGACTGCTGTGGAACACTAGGGGCTGGCTGGTTTTAGAGGTATCACGGAAAAGGCTGTCTAAAGGAGATAAGCCAAGTCCAGGAATCATCCCAGCTGCTCAGAAAGGCAAGACAGGGGAACTGGAATTGGGAGGGTTGGCCTGCTTTACAGAGTGAGTTCCAGGCCAGCCTGGGCAATATTATCGAGACCTTATCTTCAAATAACGAGTTACAACAGAAGCATGTTGTCATATAGCACGGTGGTGGGATGTTTACACAGTATGTGTGAGGCCCTGGGTTCAATGCCAAGTCCCAGAGTGAAGTGTGGGCCAGGGACCAAAAGGTGGAGACTGTGTGTGACCAGGTACTCAAGTGGGCGGTCCTCTGAAATAAAATCATTTCAACAGAGTGGTCACAGGTGACACCTTCAATTTCAACTGACACAAAACCAAAGATGTTTGGAAGAAGGAAAAAAAAAAGGTATCACCTTGTTATTCTCGTCCCATTTCTATTGCTGGGCAGTCCCAAGAAACTCAAGTCAAGGGTTCCCGGCCCATTGCAAGGCAAGTTCCCGCCTCTCACCACCCGACCCCAATAAAATGATAGCATTCGCAATGGCGGTCCTTGCCGTCCCGTGTGGCTAGAACTGTGTAGCTTGTCCACGTGCAGGGAGTTCCTACCAATCCACTGAGAATGGGAGTCTGAGCTTGGAGAGGCCGGGGAAGCACCAGCCCAGAGTGCACAGCGAGCCGGCAGCAGGACCGGATCTCAGAGCCACTCTGGTGACCTCATGTTTGGGTGGCTGTTCATTCTGCGTATCACCAAGGAACGGAAGAGTCTGGGGACAATGACTACATTGAAGGAGAGACTGGGTAACGAGGGAAAGCACGAAATGAAAGACAGCGGTAAGCCTCCCAGTGACCTGAGCAGCCAGGACACCCTTTCCTCTGCCTCCTGGAAGCAGACTATACCCAGTTCTCTACTCCAGGGCCAGGCGACCCAGCATGGCCCTGCTGGTTAAACAAAGGAAGGTTTCAGGCCACAGTGGCAGCAACAGGATGGGAGGTCCCTTCTCTGCTCATGAGGCACTTCCCTAGTTCTACTCGGGTACCAGTGCAGGGCAGGGTGTGGTCCCCTTGGGTTGGGTCCCTCTAGTTCCTATCAGGCCTCCTTTCTAATGGATGTGAATTATATTGTGGGGTGGGGAGAGCTAGTTTGGCACTGACAGCAGCTGTCAAGGGTCCTATCCAAGTCATTCCTTCACTGATCCTTAGGCCCACAGGGACAGATAAAGAGACAGTGGGTCAGGGACTCCTCCAGGCCTTTGCTGGTCATAAAGTGATGACTGCATTCAAACACATTGATGGAAACCAATAAGCGGGCTTCCATTTTTGTGGAATCTTTCTGGAAGCTGTGCCCTTGGCTTGGCGTGTTAGATAGGACGGCTCATGGAGAATCCTGAGCAGCCCATGAGAAAAGAACCAAACTGGCATTTTGCAGACCCTGGAGCGTTGAAGCCACCGGACCGGAAAGATCAGCAGTTAAAGAAAAATAACAAGCACATCCAACCGGAGGCCCTCGGGTCGCCATGAATGCCGTTCATAGAATCATGAACTTAAAAACACGGCCAGACCTGGCGAGGTGCTTGCAGAGTTAAGGGACTGCTGTGCAATCTTGGTGACCCAACTTTGGTCCCAGGACCCCATACAGAAGGGACAACTGAATTGGTTCTACAGGGTTCACACACACACACACACACACACACACACACACACACACACACTAAGTAAATAAACACTGAGAGGTTTTGGTCATTATTTTGGTATCTCAGTGAATGGCTCCTGAGCGCCAACCCTGCAGATGACAAAGCTGTGTCATGATGTCAAAAGGCGTCTTTATAAAGTAGGACTCGTGAGGGTGAACTAGCCCTAAGGGGTACCTGGTACACATCAAGATATTTCTGTCCCAAGGGCCTCTAGGGAGTAATAGCCAGAGAGGAAGGATGTTATACTCTGCCAATGCCAAGGTACCTTCCAAATGAGAAACTACCCTCTTCGACTGTCGCTATGAAGAAGGAGAGGCACTTGAGCAAGGATTTCACAGAAAGCCCTGGAAGGTTCTCTAGGTGACACTGACAGGCGGGGTGACAGATGTGGAACACGCCCTTTGTTACCCTGCTCCGTGAAGAACAAGACCCAGGGCAGAGGCTGTTGCTATGGATGAACAATCTCCATGGAGGAAGGTAACAGGGGGAAGGCAAGATCACCTTCCTTCCTTTGTTCAGTTCTAAGGCTAGACAATCCAGGTGTCACCCACACTAGCTGGAAGTGAAGCTCGAATACCGAGCCACTTCCCCGGCCCCTCACTAGGGGATTGTAGGCAGGGGATCTCCCACTGAACCAATCTTGCAGCCCCTGTGTAATTTCCAGAAAGGGTCTCACTAAGTTGGCTAGGGCTGGACCCGGACTCATTCTGTAGACCTGGTAGGCTTTGAAGTTGTGAGCCTCCTAGGTACCTAGGAGAACACCACCCTGTGTGCCAGTAGGCGTGGCTCAAAACCTCAACAACAACAACAACAACAACCACAATGAAATACCAACAATGGCAAAGCTAAGTCAGAGCTTCCTCCATAGACACCTCATCTGCGTATTCAACAACCACGGCCCAGAATTATTTGGAAAACAAAACAAAAATAAATAAATAAAACAAAACACAAAACATCAACAACAATAACCTATCTCTGGACAGAAAGAAGAGACTTCTGCTAATGTTCCTGAGGCTCTACCACGTGACAGCTGTCACCTGTTCACATTGTACCAGATGACCTATCCTCTATAGATGAGGTAATGCACATGGGAGGATGTGTAGAAGCTATGGGTCAAAACATCCTGTCTTCCAGAGTCTTAGACACTTGTAGAGTCTGACACCACAACCACAGGTCCTGAAGGGCATTTTTCTTTTTTAATTTATTTTGGTGGTGCTGGGAATTGAACCCAGGACCTTGCACTTGACACCTAGGTGTCCCAGATATCAGACATTGTCTTATATATGTATAACTGTGCACCGTGTGAGTGCCTGGAGCTAGGGACGGTTATTAATCGCCATGGGTGCTCCGCAATGGTAACTCTTAGCTGCTGAACCATCTCTCCAGCCCAGGGACAAGTGTTCTTAATAACACTAAAATTTCTTCAGGTGGGCTGAAGAGATGGCGCAGTCATTAAGCGCGCTGGCTGCTCTTGCAGAGGGCTTGGTGCAGTTCCCAGCACCAACATGGCGGCTCAACCATCTCTATCTCCAGTTCTAGAGGAACAAATGGGCTCCTCTGACTTCAAATGGCACTTCTGGCACACGGTACACAGACATATATGCAGGTAAAACACCCACACACATGAAATAATAATAATTATTTTTTTCTTCAGTCCTTCTAGTAATTGACATAGCCAGGTCTAGATTTTCTGAGCTTAAAACCGTGCTAGCATTAAGTCTGCTTTCTCTGCCATCACGGGAAGTGGGCCTGTCCTGGGTGTGTGTGTGCCAAGCCCACGTGCCTCTGCTGGTACCCAAGTAGTACCCACTGATGCTATGGCTTGGGGATCTGGCTGGTGGAATGAGAAAAGCTCACTCAAGTTCCGATAGAAAAGTCTGTATACAAAGAACCTAGTGCTGCTACAGGGGACTGACTGTCAATAGGTTAACTAGGAGGACACACTCCAGGCTGGAGAGGGGAGGCTCCAGCAGATGTGGTAAGGATGTGATTTCCCTCATGATGGTGGTTATGGTAGTGAGAGGATTCGTGGGAGGAGGGGGGAGACTAGAGCCAGGGGGAAGGGATAAGGATGGGTCTTAATGTGGCCACTTTAGCCAGGATCCTCAGAACAAACTTTTCCCTAAGGCTTGTATGACAGAGCTTCTTCCTTCCTCTAGGCCATGATGTCCAGTAGGACCTGCGGACACAACATCCTCTGTAATTCTCAGACTGGCACTGACCCGGAGGGTTTCAACGCTGCCTTGTGCAAACACAGGTCCATCCTTTAACCGACTTTCCTCAGGTGACACACCCCCGTCCTTCACACAGCCAGGTCCTGCAAGCACCCTGCTGTCATTTCCTCTTAGCCCCACCCGTACCCTGGCAGAAGAGACCAGCTGCCTCTCCCCTGTGCTCTTTTGCCACCCAGAACCACCCCTGCCCTTGATGGAAAGATCATGACTGACCTGCTGGGGCCCTGGAATCGACAAAGTTAAGTCCTCAATGGCAGGGCTGGCGTCTGGTGGCCACGGGCTGTGAGTTTTGCTTACTCGTGCTAACTCATTGATAGGATACCAGGAGGAGGTGCTGGAGCACCCAGATTGGCTTACCCCATCTTGTCAAGAGTAGTCTAAGGCACCGGGTGCTGGGCTAACAGAGGAGGCTCTACTGACCCCACTGAGCTTCAAAACGCCAGCAGCTCACCTCTTGGTGCGAACACAGGAGCCTAACTCAGCTCGATGAACCCCGGGGCACTGGAACTGGCATGTTACCCCCAAGCCACAGCCCCTCCTCACAGTCTCACCCCGGTCTCTCCAGAACGGGGTCCCGCTCCGTTTCTACTTTTGGCTCTATTTCCCAGCTTCCTGTTCGCGTGCGCTTCAGGCTCCAGCATCACCGAAGCATCCACGGTGTGCACCGTGTGGCTTTAACCTCGGCGCCTTTGAATGAATGGTTTGCTCTTCCCTGGGTGTCTTTACACATCTGGCAAACTCCGATTGATGCCTCCAAGCCCAGCTCAGTCAGATGTCACCACCCCGGGAAGCTCTCTCTCTAGCCCTGCCTCCCGGGTTCTGTCACTGGGCGCTATATACCTCTACGGTGCAGTGAGTGCAACTTGTCTTCCCATAGCCGATGAGCTCAGGGCAGCAGGGGCCGTTTCTGCCATGTGTGGACTCAGGTAAGAGTTGGACAGACAAGACACATCATCAGTCTCTACCACTGTCTGCATAGCCTTTTGCGCTCTGCGAAAAATGGAGGACTCCCTGTACCAGCAGGGCTTCTCCTTCTCTGACCTTGTCTGAGTAGTCTAGAACCACCACTCCCGACACACACACCTCTGCCTGCGGAACGTCGTGTAGCCTTGGTGAGATTACAGGGTCAGCTTCCTTTCTCCCAATAAGAACCCATTCAGCTAGCACCTGGGATTCTAGAAGTGCCTCAAGCTAATGGAGGCACCTCAGGTACCTGAGCCTTCAGGCAATGACCTTTGCCCATCCTGGATATTCCTAATCACCTTTTCCCAAAATATATAACCCTTGATTCAGCGGATCTGTCTCCCCAAAGCTGTTCCCAGTGTGTTGTTGTTATTACTATTTGTACTCATGGGCTTTCTTGAAACCCAGTTCATGAGCTGCACCCTACATCCTCGTGGGCCAGTGAGCAACGACCCCAGGAAGAAGGGAGACCCACAACCGGCGCAATCCCATGTCTCGCTTTCCCGTTAAGTGTCTCAGAGCTTAAAATTGCCCAGGAATAATATTTCACATCCAAAGGTGCTTAGAACACTGTTGAATTCCGAGAAAGACTAGCCTACTGTATGTACCAGAGGGGTGTAATCCTGGTTTTATGCAGTGGATTAATTAGGGGCAAGAAAGAGCAAGTTTATCTGCCCAGTGTCAGGGCAACGGAGACCTGCTTGCAGTGAACCCCAAAGACTGATCATCACAGTCACACTGCTGGGTAGCTGGGCTCTACGGTGAAGGGTGGGGGTGGGCAGCCAGCTAAGTGACTCAAGCCCTGTGGCTGTGGAGCATGCACAGTGTGCTCTGGGGAGAATCTTGGTCTGGGCACCAGGCTGGGGCTTGGGGCGGAGGGCCGGGGATGTCTGGCAACTTACCACAATGATGTTCTCGTGCTCCTGAGTGGTCAGGTTTGTGTTCTAAAGAATTGGGCGGAGAAAGAAGGAAACCACAATCAACAAAAATGGGCATTCGATCCCAGGGATCCAGAGCACTACGGACTGTTTCCAGTGCCCCCAACCCTCACACTCAACCACATGCAGTGATCAATTTCTTCACTCAACATACCAGGGCAACTCTGGGATGGGGCAGGAAAGTGGCTTGTTATCGTTAACTCTCAACCTAACCCAGCCCAAACTGGCCTGTGGGCATGTCCATAAGGGACTCTCGAGATTTGATTGTTGATCGGTGCAGGAGGGCACAGCCCACTATGAGCGGCACCATGCCCTACCCAGCTGGTCTTGAGGTGTATAAGAGAGCTGAGTATGAGCTGGCAAACAACTTTCCTCCATGGTGTTTGCTTCAAGTTCTTGCCGTGACTTCCCTCAGTGACTGACTCTGACTGGAAATAAACTCCTTCATTTCCTAAGTTACTTTTGGTCAGGGTGGCTTTTTTTTTTTCTTTTTCTTCACAACAGAAAGAAAATCAGAACAGAGGGTAAAAGGAAATCTGAGCTTCCCACCCATGTCTCACAGCTCGGAAGCCTGGGGTGACTCATGTCTTGTCGAGACTCCGTTACTACTTTGGCAAATGGGGGTTCTAATACCAGCATCTCCTGGGACCATGGTCTGAGGATTCTGACGAAGTTTTAACAACACTCCTTAGAACCAGAGGGCAGGCTCATAACACAAAGAAATCAGACTTTTTGTGAGCTCACATTCGGTGCCGGGTAAACCTTTTATTTTAGATCAATGATATTTTAGTGGTTCTCAAGATAAGCTCCCAAGGAACACGGGTGTACCACGAGTGTGCCCCTCCTCCTTGCTAAATGCACATCTGAGCAACAGACCTCTAAAACAAAACTAGGTTAATAAACTTGTTTTGTGTTTTTTTTCTCTCCTCCTGGATCTGGAATCTGTTAAACGGACTGTATTACTGCCTTCCTGTGAGCGTGTGAAGAAATGGCAAGAAGCATGGGAAATTTCAAAGCACTTGCTGTTCTCTTTGACGCCAGGCTACGGTGTCTCTTCTGACGGAACCAGGCTGTCACCGGAGTCTACTTGCATTTTGTAACAGCCACATTTGGAGCTGAGAGCAACTCCTGATTTGATCAGAGCTGGCCCAATGTGGGGACCTTGCCCCTACCATCACAACAGGCCAATGGGGAGTAGGAGCATTGAGCAGCTCTACCCTAGCTATGGCCAAAGGACACCTGACCCAGTGATGTGGGGTACAGGAAACGGAGACAAAGGATCTAAGCACCTAGCAGGGGCCTCCCACCATCCTGAGGATAACGTACAAATAGAGCATGCTTCTTTGACTATAATACCCTGTTTTCCTTCTGTGGGGCCTGTTTCTAGAGGACTCTTAAAAATGCCAGTCACTTTGAGTCACGGCAGATGAAAGCCAGCTCTGCTCTTCCTTATGGTGGCAGTGAGCTTTTAGAGCTTCAAACAATTTGTTTCCCACTCGGTACACCGATTACATTTCATTTTTTACTTTGAAAACTTTCCCTGCTATGTCCATCCATCCATCCATCCATCCATTGAGCTTTTAGAGCTTCAAACAATTTGCTTTCCACTTGATACACTGATTCTGTTTCATTTTTTCACTTTGAAAACTTTCTCTGCTATATCCATTCATCCATTTATCTATCCATCTATCCATCCATCCATCCATCCTCCCACCCACCCACCCATCTGTATAGTACATGGGATGCACCCATGTCAAAGCCAATCAGGTGGCGGTCAGAGGACAATCCACAGGATTTGTTTTTCTCTTTCTGCCCTATGGATTCTGGGGACTTAAGTTGGGTCATCAGGCTGGGCCACAAAAGCCTTTATTCCTCTGCGCTGTGTCACCAGCTCCTGCTTTATGGCGACAGGTTTATTTTCTTGACAACCTGCTAACTGATTGAGTTACTCGGAGCTGATCACAGAGCAGCCACTGACCCGATGCACAAGGAAACGGTGTTGAAGTGGGGACCTGAACCTCCGCCTGACCTGAGTCCAAAGCTTTTATTTCTTTACGGAGTTATATCATCCAACCCTGGGGCAGTTCCCTATGCTGGGCTGTGTGGGCACCCATGCATCTCTCTGAGAAGCCCCTGTTGTGAACATCCTGTTTGCTGGACAGGGAGACGTCTCCCCTGCATAGGACTTTGTTGGTTTGGGGTTTTAAAAGGATGTATTTATTCTATGTGTAACAGTGTTTTGTCTGCATGCATGCAGCTGAGAGCTGCTGCTTAGGGGCTGGGAACTGAACTTGGGTCCTCTGTAAGAGTAGCAAGTACTCTTAACCACAGAGGCATCCTGAACCATCTCTCTTTTGTTTGATTTTTTGCCCCCCCAGACATGGCCTCATGTACCCCAGACTGGCTGGGAATTCACTATGTCACCAAGGATAATACTTAATTCTTGATCTTTGGCCACCACCTCTCAAGAATTGGGATTACAGGTGTGCCCTACCTCAGCCAGCTGTCTCTCTAATCTACGCCGATAAAGGCATCGATGTCTCAGAATGTGAACCGAGCTAACGGGTGAGCCTGGGGGCGGTCCCTAGCTGGCTACATAGTTCAGTGTCTTTACAAAGCTACTAACCGCTTATGATAGCTAATCTTCACTAGCAACTTGGTAGAATCTAAAATCACCATGGAAATGCAAACCTGGACTTCTCGGTGAGAGATTTTCTGAATGTGTGTTAATTGAGGTAAGAGGACCCACACCCTAAATGGGCAGCACCATCTCTGGGATGGGGAAGAGGGCCTACCACAGGCCAGCAGTGGAGATCTTCTACCTTCCTGGGGACAGTCCATTATGCTGGAACTGAAGGGCTAGACAGTGTCCCATCCAGATGCGAGAGTCAGACAGCCCTGGAGTAAAGGTTCTTGGCTAGTATGGGCTTGTCTTTTGCATCCCTGGGTTGTTTCTTTATGAGTGAGGACAGCAAGGTCTCATATTGGGTGGAATATGTACAAAAAGGAGGTCCTTGCTGCTACATCTGCCCCACCGTGAATTCACCTTCTAAATGTGAGCCAAGACAAACACTTCCTGAAATCCGGCCAAGGGTAAAATGCAAAGATGGGAAATCTATCTGCCTGGCTTCTCAAGGGTGAGCTTCCTTCCCTCACTCTGGGTAAAAAGCCTGAAGTCAGGGCTGGGAACTAGGCCCTGAGATTCTGAACCTTGACTACAATTCACACCAGCACTCGGCCAGCTCTCTACAGAGCGAAGCTCTCCCCCAGCTATGTATCCACCCTGCTCGACTGTCTGCTAGCCAGCTCTTCCAGGGGAAGGACTCCCAGCACTCTACATCAAAGAGGACCTGAGTCTCGGGGCCACAAGATGGTGGCCAGCCTCGGACAGCATTGAAGGGATGACAGGAGCATGCAGGAGCTTGCACAGGAGTGCACTGGGACACGGGATGGAACTCTCCAGAGAGGGGGAATGGAGACATCACTAGGGTGGTGACTGACTATTTTAAATAGGGAGCCAGCAACGCTGGCATCCCCAGGGGCCAGCCAGGCACATAAACGAGATCAGTGTGGCTATTTAGGGTGCAAGACACCGTGCAGAGGGCAGCGCACAGATCCCAGGGGGTGACAGTGAGGTTTGGGACTATCCCCCCTCCCCCCCAACTCACTGCGGCTGACTCAATTCCTCTCCGTTCCTGCTGTAGCCCCTGATGGAACATGGGCTACAGGAAGTCAGGGATCAGTGTTACTATCCCACCCATAACCATTAGCAACCGGCACACACTCTAGCACAAGGCTGCCTGGCCAAGTGGACGGTGCCGGCCTTTCCCCGGACAGGATGCTAAGTAACAGTAGCTGCCCCAACGTAGCCAGATTTTTTCCATCTTTAAAGAGAACCTGGAAACGGCCATTGTGCTGAAGTCCAATTACTTTTTTTTCCTTTTTTCTTTTTTTTTTTTTAAACCTTTTTGCCTTGTTCTATTGTTTGACAGTTTCATATACGTGTGACAATTTCCTGCCGCCACCTGCATCACGCGCACGAAGTACTTTTTTTTTTTTTTTTTTTTTTTTTTTTAAAAACCTCCAGCAAGGCAAACGATGCGTATGGCGGAGGGTGCGTGGGACAGAAAGCTGACAAGGACTTAACAAAACCAGGACGAGATGCTGCCCCAGCTAGACAGAGCAGAATGGAAGGGTTCATCTAGGGCAGTGGTTCTCAACCTGTGGGGCTTGGCCCCCTAGAGGAGGGGGGGGTCACCAAATAGACCTCTCACAGGGGTCACCAGAGACCACTGGAAAACAGATATTTACATTGCGATTCAGAACAGTGAAACTACAGTTAAGAAATAGCAACGAAAATAACTGAATGGCTGTGAGGGGCAGTGGGGGGGGGTTGTCACCATAACATGGGGGGCTGTATTAAAGGGTCCAAGTATCAGGAAGGATGAAACCCACTGCTTTGGGTCTTTAGAGGTCTACAGAGTTGGCACTTGACCCTGGGAGTTGCAGCGGCTGCTGTCAGAGCCACTATCCAAGATGTGCGTTTAACCTAGGGCTTAGCAAAAGTGACAGTCCCCTAAGCCTCCAGACAAGTTTAGAGGCCAACTAGAACCAGCAAGCTTGGTGAGAAACACTGGCTTCCTTAGTAACCACTGCAGGATGGCACACCACGGGTAGGTAGATCTCTCCTGCTCACCCAGATGGGGCTGAATACAAGATGGAAGTAAAAACAGACAACCTAGAGGATGGGGGTGGGTGGGGGGCTCGGCCGGCTGGGGGTGGGGGGCATGCATCTTACCTCTGAGAGCAGTTTTGAGACGATTTCCAGCGGAGCCTGGTTGATAGAATCATCCTGCAGAGGCGACGTGAGGGCCATGTCCACCAGCGTCCGTATCTCCTTCAAGACAACCTCCCAGCGGCTTGGGTTACTCAGGACTTTCTTGTATTTGTAAATCTTTTTCTGGGTGGAGAGAGAGAGAGAGGGGAGGAGGACAGAGGTGGTAATCCATCACTGACTTAGCAAACCACTCGAGATGACCAAAGGATGTCTCTGGCTGGGGTGAAAAGGGCCTGGGAAGTTGTCAACCTGGCCTGAGCTTTCCCCAAAAGGAAATGGATACATCAAGAAAGGAACAGACTCCATCCAAGGTCAAGGGTGCGTCTGCAGACAGGCAGGCTCCGAACGAACACCACCCTGCCGGAACGGAACGGCAGTTTCCCGCCCTGTTCCCAATGACACATAAAAAGGAATTAGAAAACTGTTTTTTTGTTTTTTTTGTTTTTTTTTTTTAACGTGGGGTCCTCCGCCAAACTCAGTCCCCAAGTCGCCAAACACAGTAAGAACAGGAATGTTCCCGGCCCACAGAAGGCTTTCTGTGAGCCGAGTGTCTTCTGCCTAGGTGGATCCTATGAGGTCTCTTGGCAAATGCCATTCAGACAAAGAGCTGGATGGTGAGGATGAAGGCCAGAATTCAGCTGCAGCCAGGTGGGGAGCGAGCCCAGGAGGAAACCAGGCAAGGAAAACAGAGGCATGCTCACCTCGCTCAGTGTTGCCTCCAAACCCGAATGGAGGGCAGGGCTGTGGCCTCCTGGATTTGAGGCACTCTTCTTAGTTCCGCCTCTCTGACATCATGGAAACAGAGTCCATGGAGGGCGGAGGTCCAAGCCAAGCACTCCCCTCCCGTCTCTGTCTCTGTGGCTGCCTGCCTGGCCCCATGCTGCCCCGGCTTGCTGGGACTCTCAACAGAATAAACTTCATCGCTTAAACGGATCTTAAGAGTCAGGACATCCCATGCCAATAGCTAGCGGAGGTGACATGCCACAAACTCTGAGTCAAACACTGAAGGAGGAGAGGGGGAAAGAGAAAGGGAGCGGCCCTCACTGATAACCCAGGCTCAACCTGAAGGTCACTGGGGTCTTCCTGGGACATTTCTGAATTAAGAATTATACAATGGTTTTATGACCCGGGCTCAAAAGGAAGTATCTGGAGGGCATATCCTAGCCCAAGCGGATGGGGATGGAACCAGGGTAAGAATGACTCCATTAAGAAACCTTTTCACCTTTAGGGCTCTATGTCCCACATCTCTAGGCAGAGAAATTCGTCCCAGTCTCAGAAACTCTGACATGTAATTTGTCTCTTTGGACACAAAAAGCACACCCGTCTCTTATCATGCACTCTGCTTTCCTGGTGCTACCTGCATCGTATGCATAAAACTTGTATCTATAAGCCATCTTTCTGTCTTGTTGCAGTACGGTGTCAAGCAACCCAGGGTGGTGTGGAACTTGCTGTGCCATCCATGTGCCTCCAACCTCCCAAGTGCTGGGATTACAGGCGAGCTCCAGCACACCCACCTCCCCGTGGTGTTTTTAAATTCTTCCCTCTCATCCCTTTCTTCCCTCGAGTTCCTTCATTGGCCTACCAGCCCCACGCCCCCCACCCCCTTCTCTCTTGACCTCATGGCTCCGTGCTAGAGCCTCCGTTTTCCACAGCACTCCTTGACCCACTGAGGCTGGCACCGGCTACAGCACAGAGGGTGGAAGAGAACCGAATCGGGTATAGGTTTGTACATTCTGAAGACAGAAGAGGCATGGCAAGTTCCACTGGGGCAGAGCACTCCTGTGACCATTAAATCGGCTGCGCTGACGAAGAGGGCGCTCAGGAGTGTGTCCCTAGCTCTCTTACTTCAATGACAAAATACACCCTGATCCAAATAGGCTACTTTGAACCCATCACTCGTGCGTTTTTGGCTGCTGGTGACTGACCTCCCACCTCTGCCCGCTGAGCTCCGGTCTCCGGTCTCACAGATTTCAATGTGTACTAGAGAACCACGCCCTTGTCAAAAGATCATTATTTGTTTATTTATTTATTTTAATTTCACCCCGATCACCAGGACAATGCATCCTCAGGGCAACCCCACAGCAGATTCCCCTTGTGCTCGGTGGAAGCTCTCAACGTGGAACCATTTTGGTGGCCAGCTGCAAGCTATTATGTTTGGAAGAATTACTTATTCCTCTAAAGATGATAGGCACTCATTTTAAAGAAAATTGAAACCATACTGAAAAGCACAAAGAGGAGAGAGAAGAGAGAAAGAAAGAAAGAAAGAAAGAAAGAAAGAAAGAAAGAAAGAAAGAAAGGAAGGAAGGAAGGAAGGAAGGAAGGAAGGAAGGGGAAGGGAAGGAAGGAAGGAAGAAAAAAAACCTCAAAAATCCTATAATCCAGAAATAGCCACTGTTAATATATGCGGCAAACGTGGCACTGCCGCCCCCCCCCCCCCATGTAAACTCTGCAAACATGGCTGGCTGTGGTGGCACTTGCTGCAACCCAATACTCATCTGGGTACCAGAGACCATGGCTCAGCCAGGAAAATGCCTGCAGGGCAAGCATGAAGACCTAAGCTCAGATCCGCACCACATAGGAAAGCTAAGCGTGGTGCTATGTGCCTATGAGTCCAACACTGGAGAGGTAGAGACAGAAGGGTCCTTGGGGCTCACTGGCCAGCTAGTCTTAGCTGAATCAGTGAACTCCAGCCACGGGGAGAGATCCTGTCTCAAACACACGGGGAGTAACTAAGAGAGACTGACACTCACACTCATTCCCTCCTCCCCAATACACACACACACACACACACACACACTGCACACTGATACACTCAAAGCCGTCATGGGCTACAAAAGGACACCCTATTTCAAACAAGACCTCTGCAAAACACAACCAGCTCTAGCCCAGAGGTGGGCGGCCAGGACAGTTCTAAGAACAGATGCCAAAGGACGGTGATTCTCAACCTGTGGGTCACGACCCCCTTGGGAGTCAAACCACCCTTTCACAGATGCTCATATATCAGAAATCCCGCACATCAGATATTTACGTTATGACTCATCATAGTAGCAACATTACAATTAGGAAGTAGCAATGAAATAATTCTATAATGGGGGTCCAGGGGTCACCACAACATGAGAACTGTGATTAAAGGGGTGCAGCATTAGGTAGGTTGAGAACCACTACCACTGATCCAGACAGGAAGGGAGTTAGAGGCAAGCAGGACCTATCTATCTCCAGTGCCCGAGCAAAGTAGCTTCAGAGACCAATTCTTTGCCTTCGGTGACCTGGCCTTGGTACTGACTGAGGGTCCCCCTCTTGGAGCTGAGGGATGACTGTTGTATAATCAGGACACCTGCTTCAGAGACACGATGCCAAGGCTGGGACAGGGGTTAACATTCACGTAACATCAGCTAGGGGCAGGCACAGTGTTAGCTAGGTTCTGATGAGCACTGTTGTAAAACCCTGGGAGCTGGAGTCTTAGCCCAAGGTTAGACCACCCTGTGAGCAGCCTCTCAGCCACAGGGACTGAGTTCAAATAACTTCTGATTGGCAGATTGATAAAAAGGAACAGAGCAGAGACTGTGAAAGAGACGGGGAGACCTTTCTCCTCCTCGGCCATCTGAAGGCAAGATGGCTCTCCAACAGTTCGATTGGAGTCTCCCCGGGGAAGTTCTGCCGGGGTTCTCACTCTTGCGTCATCTGCGCTAATGGCCACAGTCTGATCTAGAAACACGGGCCAAACAAGAGCCAATAGTGTTTCCACCAGTACACAAAGGACACAGTGGCTGGAGAGATGGTTCAGCAGTTAAGAGCACCGACTGCTCTTCCAGAGGTCCTGAGTTCAAATCCCAGCAACCACATGTTGGCTCACAGCCATCTGTAATGGGATCGGATGCCCTCTTCTGGTTTGTCTGAAGACAGCTACAGTGTACTCATAAATCAATCAATCAATCAACTGGTCAATCTTTTTTTAAAATTTAAAACCCCAAAACTTTAGGACCTTGTGGGGTGCAGGGGTTGTGGGGGTGAGGTGGGTACCTTCTACCCTGATGATATGGAAACCTGACAATGTCATCTAGGCGGACATCAGAAAGTCAGTGCTACTGGGGACTCTCAGACACAGGCAGACTCACCTGGAATACAGGAGCACAGGTCTGCAGACTCCCTTTATTCTAACACTTCTGTCTGCCCAAGCCAAGATGTTCTCAAGGCCATAAGCATTCAGACATCATTCCATGGTGCCCATGGTAAGCAGCCTGCAAAAGCAGATGGCGCTGGGAATGGGACAGAGTGGACGTAGCATCTGCTGCAGGAATCCTGATTCACAACACAGTCCCAGCCAGGAGACAGGGAGTAACCAGGCTAGAGCCAGGTAGCCATGAAGAATCAAATTGGCCCATGCGTCAAAACTGGCTGCAGAGCCTCTAAAGGTCTGACCCTTACTATTGTGACCCTCGGGAACAGCGGCATCAAGGGGACAGGCAAGATGGGTCAGCCGAGACACTGAAGGTGTCAAGGATGCTTGGTGGCAGGTAAGAGCCAGGAATGAACCCATGGGCTGGACATCAGTGAATAGTGGGTGCGACACATGAGCGGGCCTGGGTGGGGCAGAACATCCAGGGTTCCAGGTCCTTAGCCACAGCCACACCCCAGGTGACACGTTAGCATCATCCCAGGAACTCTGATGAGCTCAGCAGGCAATGAGTCATGGTGGGGCTAAGATGAGGCCACTTCTAGAATCCTGGCTCTCTGGCGGTAATGCAGTCTTCCCACTGAGCCTGCCCTGCCATAAACCATGGCAAAAAGATGCTCATGGGCCACTGGAGTCCTTAACCTGAGCAGGTGAAGAGGGGACAGGGGTCCTGGAGCTGTCTTGTGACTGGGCATATGATTGATGTTATAAAGGTGGCTGATACTGACTTGTGTGGGGCTGGCAACATGCAGCTTGTGCTCAAACCCAGCTGTGGCTGTTTGTACACAATGACACCCCCCAAAATGGCCCTATTGGTTTTCCAAGAGTTGTAAAATTCAAAGCAAACAGAAGAATATGCAACAGAAACTGAGTGAGTGTGGCTCTAGGAGCCCCAAAGAGCTACCATCTGGCCCTCCATCAACAGTGCTTTTGCCAAGCCGTGAATCATGACTCAGCTCCCAGTTTGTGAAAAGATGCTCACAGCTGGCCACAGTGGCACACACCTGTCATGCCAACATGGGGGTGGGCGGGGCGGGAGCAGAAACTCAAGGTCACTCTCAGCTATGTAAGAGTTCAAGCCCAGCCTGGATTACCTGAGTCTGTGTTTCAAAAACAAAAACAAAAACAAACAAACAAACAAAAAACCCAAAACCCAAAACCAACAACAACAAAAATCAAAACAAACAAAAATGGGGGGGGGGAGGTGATTGGCCATTACAAGCTACTGGGGAAATACACATTTCAATGGTACAGAAATACCATTTCATGCCCACTGAGATGGCTGTGATGGAAAAGACAGACAATACCAAGTGTCGTCAGCGAGGATGCGGTCAAACCAATCTCGGCGAACTGCTCTTGGGGGCGAGGGTGGGGCGGGGTAGGTAAAAATGGACAGTTACATGGTTAAGCCATTCAACAGTACCCTCCTTCCCACCCTCTTGTCCTGGGGATCAAACCCAGCAGGAGTTCCTACCACTGAGCTGTGCCCCTGCCTGTCTGACAGTCTGATAATGCTAAGCATCCACTCACTACGTAGCTCAATAATTGTTAACGCTCCCCTCCCCCCACCCCGCCCCAAAAAGGAAAAGTCAAGTCGCACAGAGGCAAATACAAGAGTTTCCCCCAAGACAAAAATCAATCTCCTTTAAAGAAGGAACTCACGGCTGAACAAGATGTAGTAGAGCCATGCACCAGGAGAAAGAGTGAATGTATCATGTGACAGCCCGGGTCACTTCATGGCCACTGTGCCTCGTGACAGAAGTCAGATATAAGGCATAAACTGTACGATTCCTTTTAAGGAACTGAAATCCCTAAAAGAAAAGGTCCACTTACAGACGGAAAATGAACCAGCCAAGGTGGGAACTATGGAGGGGCAGTAGGGATTTGCACAGGGCATCTTTAGGGTGGTAGCCATGTCCTGAAACCAGACTGGGATAACAGTTGATCAGGCCTGTAAGTTTATGAAAACCGACAAGTAGTATACTTAATGACGGCTAAATTTAATGGCATATAACTTGTACCTCAAATACAAATATATAAAATCGCATTCTAGGACGACAGAGGTGGGCAGGCAAAGCCAAAAGCAGTGTGGCTTCTTAAGAGTATGGGTTTTGCAATAAGCAGACTTCGGCTCAAGTCTCAACTCCGTTTCTACCATCTACCCATTCATCTGACCATCGGCTCCTTTGTAAAAAAATATTATTCTTATTTTATGCACCTTGGTGTTCTGCCTGTGTGTGCGTTTGTGTGTGTGTGTGTGTAGGTGTCCCCTGGAACTGGAGGCAGTTGTAAGCTGCCATGTGACTGCTGGGATTTGAACCCAGGTCCTTTGGAAAAGCATCCAGTGCTCCTAACCACTGAGCCATCTTTCCAGCCCCTGACACTCATCCATCCATCCATCCATCCATCCACCCACCCACCCACCCATCCATGTATGCCTCCATCCACACACATCCATCTTCCTATCTACCATCTACTTACCTACTCACCCTCCATTTATCTACCCATTCCTCTACTTATCCATCCACATCCCTCTACCCATTTCCCTACTCATCCCCCTCCCACTCATCTATCCATCTTTCATCCAAAAGTTTACCTACTCATCCATCCAATCTGATCCCATCCACTTTCTGGCTTATCCATCCTTCACCTGCCTATTCACTGCCCATCTGCCCACTCACCCACCACCTACCTACTCACTACACACCCGACTAAGATCAGGTGAAGCCTTCTTCTCCTATAACGTGCCCAGTATTGTGCTAAGCCCTAAGGAGACTGGGGTAAGAAGAGCAGACAGGCCCTGGGATTTACAACCTATTGTTTGTAGTTCCTCATCTGCCCAGCAATAAAAGAATAACTACTTCCAAAGGTTTTCTGAGCCTGCCCAGGAAGCAACAGGCAATGAAGCATCTCATCTACTTCCTGGCCACACAGCAACTGTCGATAATATCACCTACCAAGTCCTAGGAGGGAGTGGTCCAGAGCAGGCAAGACTAAGAAAGGCTCCCAGCATCTGTGGCAAAGCCGCACCAGCCAACAATAAACAGAACCAGCAGGCAGAGCCTCCTGTTTCCCCTCTGGCAGAGCCAGTCACTCCATGGCTGTCCTCACCCTCTCTTGCTTGTCAGGGAAGGGACGTTACCTGGGCAACACCAGCCATCTCTCTGGAAACTGTTCCTGCGGTGGAAGCAGGAACAAGACACTGGGGTTTCTCAAGCCTCTTAGCTCTTCCACAGGAGACTGGCTGTCATCAGGTGGGTGTCCCTCACGGGGAGGTGTGGCTCGGAATGTACTGGAAACGCTCTTCCCAAGGATTGAGAGGGGGCCCCACAAGCTCAGCTGCCTGCTGCAGCCTCTGAGGCTTGAGTGCACGTAAGTACGCATGCTCCTTGTCACTTGTCACGGGTACTCCGAGGAGCTGCGGAGGGAGGGGGGGATGTCCCTGAGGAGATGGAACCAAGCGAGCTAGGGGAGGATGGCTCTGACACTTTATTTCTAGGGCTGGCATGGAGCTACTTGGCCTGTCTGAAAGCTACTGGACCCAGGGGGCTCCTGACAGTCAACTTAATTACAAGAAAACTTAAGTAGAAGCCCAGCTCTTCCGCCACACATGTCTCTCTCTGCAGCTGCTAGCGCCTGCTAGACAGAGTACACTGTTGTCACCATGGAAGAAGCTGTGCCCCCCACTGCCATGCCCAAGGTCCAGCTCATCTGCTGCTCGTCAGAGCATAGAGCTCTGTGCTCGGCACAAGGATGGCCTCTACCTGCCTCCTTCCATAGGGGCCATGAGGTTCTACAAGCCCCCAGCTAGTGGGTGTGTCCAACCTTTTGACCTTGCAACCTGACACTGCCACCTACAAAGTTCACATGAGAACCTACACACACACACACACACACACACTAGCCCTTTATAATGTTAAGAAAGTTAACATTTTTGTGTTGAGCCACATTCAAAGCAATCCTCTTGCATATGAGTTATAGGGTGCAGGTTGAACAGGCCTGAACAGGGACCCCCACCTTGGGCTTTTCCTCTAAGGTGTTGGTTTCACAGTGAAATATCTCTTGCAGGTTCACGTGTTTGAACACCTGGTCCCCAGCTGCTGGTGCAGTTCTGAGAGGTGGCAGGACCTTCTCCATGTTATTGGAAGCAGGTTGTAAGGCCACAGGCAGGCTGTGCTCCTGGTTCCACCTCTTTGTTCCCTACCTAGTTGCTATCATATAATAAACAGCTACCACCTGTCCGCTGTCACGCTTGCTTCCCCACGATGGGCTGCAAGCATGAACAAACCGCTCCCCACCGGTGTCTGTTTCTGCCAGTCACTCTCATCACAGTGACAAGAAAAGTTACTAATTAATGTTTTGTCCCCCCAGAGTCCCTTGCACACCCAGCAAGGAAGGCAGGCAGACTATGCCCATCGAGACTCTACACTTGCTATGGAAAGACAATCGGCCCTCTAAACGTATCATATATATCTATGAAAATGCTGGTGCCTGACAAATACAGAGGCAGATGCTCGCAGCCAACCATTGTACTGAGCACAGGGTCCCCAGTGGAGGAGTTAAAGAAAGGACTTAAGGAGCTAAAGGGGTTTGCAGCCCCATAGGAGGAACAACAATGTCCACCAACCAGAACTCCAGAGCTTCCAGGGACTAAACCACCAACCAGAGAGTACACATGGAGGGACCCATGGCTCCAGCTGCATATGTAGCAGAGGAGAGGACCTTGGTCCTGTGAAGGCTCAATGCCCCGGTGTAGGGGAATGCCAGGACAGGGAAGTGGGAGTGGGTGGGTGGGAGGGTGGGAGAGTACCCTCATAGAAGCAGGGGGAGGGAGGGTGGGATAGGGGGTTTTTGGAGGAGAAACCAATAAAGGGGATAACATTTGAAATGTAAATAAAATATCTAATAAAACGTTTCCCAATACATGAAAAAGAAAATGTCGATGCGAAGCCCACCGATGTGCATAATTAGCGCACTAATAAAAGCATCAAAATACTGCAAATGAAAGCTGCCTTTGTCCCAGGGTGGGCCCGTGCCACCCAGAAACACTCAGAGATTAAGGCGAACACTACTGCTCTGTTACGAGGATCCTTCCTTTGTCGCAGGCTCGGAAGAGATCCTTCATCCCCCCCACTCGCTGCAACTGTCACAGCTTTAGCTGTCAGCTTGACAAAGCCCTAGAGTCATCAGGAAGAGGGAACCTCTTGAATGTGGCCCCATATAAAAGTGTTAACTTACTCAACAGTATGAAGGGCATGCGTGCTTGTGTGTGTGCGCGCGTGTTTGTATGTATGCTTGTGTGTATGTGTGTGTGCTTGTGTGTGTGTATTTGTATGCATGCTTGTGTGTATGTGTGCTTGTATGTGTGTGGGCTTGTGTTTGTATGTATGCTTGGGTGTATGTGTGCTTGTATGTGTGCTTGTGTGTGTGTGTATGTGTGCTTGTGTTTGTATGTATCCTTGTGTATATGTGTGTATATGTGTGTATATGTGTGCTTGTGCTTGTGTGTTGTGTTTGTATGTATGCTTGTGTGTATGTATGTGTGCTTGTGTGTGTGTGTTTGTATGCATGCTTGTGTGTATGTGTGCTTGTGTGTGTGTATGTGTGTGTGCTTGTGTGTTTGTATGTATGCTTGGGTGTATGTGTGCTTGTGCTTGTGTGTGTGTTTGTATGTATGCTTGTGTGTATGTGTGTGTTTGTATGTGTGAATGTATGTGTGTATGTGTGTGTATATGTGTATATGTGTATGTATGCTTGTGTGTGTGTGTGTGTGTGTGTGTGTGTGTGTGTGTGAGGGTGCGGGTTCTCATGTAGGTTCTCTTATAAAGAATTGCCTCCATCAGACTGGCCCATGGACAAGTCCTGTCTGTGAGGCATTTTCTTAATTGTTAAGTGATGGAGGAAGGACAAGCCCACGGTAGGAGGTGCCTGCCATCCCTGGGCAGATGGATCTTGGCTGTATAAGAAAACAAGCTTCAGCTGCTGCCTTTAGCTTCATTCAGTGAAGAACTATAGCCTGTAGGATGATGTAGTCCCATTCCCCTCCAAGTTGTTTCTGGCCACGGTGTTAATCACAGCAACAGAAAGCACATCAAGACAGAGATAGCCAGTGGCCCTGTCTACGTGGGGACTCTGACCCTGAGAGTCAGCCCTGCTGTCTTCATAGGATAGACACGCCCATTATCGAGGTGAAAGTCACACATCACTGACCCACCCATCATCTCCAGGCACACAGTCCAGTGGCCCTTAGCACATCACATGCAGCTGTTATCCCAAAGGAAACAGAGGACATCCAACAGTCAATGCCACACCCCCTCCAACACCTCTGCTCTTTCTGGTTTCTGGACACATCATGAAGCACGTGGTCTTTTGAGCCTGGCTTCTTGCGCTCAGCGCAATGGCCTCAGAGTTGCCAGGCAGCCCCCTGAGTACCAGGATTCTATTCCTTCTCATGATGGAACTCACCGGGACGCTGTTGCAGAGCTGCTTGTCCAGAGATGAGCACAGGGCTGCTCCCATCTCTGCCTCTGTTAACATCTGGATGGCCATAACCCCATCCTGTGACCATCAGTGAACCATGTGGGTCTTTCAGGGGACCTAGGTTTAGCCACCAGTCACTGCACGGTCACCTGCTGGCCCCAGTGGAAGAATTCATCTATGGTTTTTTTGTTTTTGTTTTTTCTTTCAGGTGTCGTGGACAGGGAGGGGCCATGAAGCACTCCAGCAATGTTATCAAAGTAGACAACAATGGCTGCCCACTAGACACGTGCAGCTGCAGTGCATGGTGGGTTGTACCGAATGTCACTAAAACATCTTTGCTCTATTCTGGTCAGGCTCTGTGCCAAATGCCTAATCTGCTCTCTCTCTCTCTCTCTCTCTCTCTCTCTCTCTCTCTCTCTCTCTCTCTCCCTGTGGGGTATACATATGTGTGACAGTACAACTGGAGGTCAGAGGTCAGCCTCGGTTGTCATTCCTCAGGAGTTCTCCATCTTGTTTTTTTTGAGACACCATCTCTCACTGGCCTGGAACTCGCCGGTAATCAATTAGAAATCCATCTGTCTCCACCCCTCAGCACTGGGATTTCCAGAGTGCACCACCACACCCGGCTTTTTCACACAGGTTCCAGAGTTCCCAAGCTCCCAAAAGCAAGCTTTACTAAGCTATCTCCCCCAGGCCTATACGTTAACTTCTGTAATCTCAAGAGTACCTCGGGGAGGTGAAGCCCACTTTACAGATGAGAAAAACCGAGGCTGAGCAGTTAAGCCACAGAGCTAGCGATAGCCAGAGAGAACTGGGATAGCTACACTTATAAACTGACCTCGCATCATCAAGTAGGGTGGAGCTGGCTCAGCAGTTAAGAGCTGCTCTTCTAGAGGACCTGACTCCCAGCCCTCACATGGTGGCTCACAATCATCTGTACCTGCAATCCTGGGAGCTTCCTGGTACCTTCTATTGGCTTATGTGAGCACCAGGCACAGAGAGACATGGAGCCAATGCCTATACATATAAATATAATAACTTTAAAAACCTGTGTCTTCCATTCCTCAATATCTGTGGTCCCTTCCTGTCAGTTGGAAAGCCCAGGTAATCCGTGCCTGAGAAGCCAGCTCCTGAGGAGATGGGTACTCTGTATGAAAAAAGACAAAGCTCAGGCACTCAGCCTAAGTGACCATCCTAGGCAGCCTCCCTGTAGCAAGCTATCACCGCTACCAAGGAAACAGCAGGACTCAGGTGGGTGTCCTGCTCTACTGGCTCTGGGCATCAGCTGGTTGCCTGGGTAACCATGAGTCTGGCTGGTGAGTGGATGACCCACCGAGGTGTCAGGCTCACACAGCTGGGTACCGCAACCCCCTTGTACTGAATCCCAGGCACAAACCGATCCTCACACAGGTGAACCATGTGTTTCCCACCGAGTTCATGTTCCTTGTAGGCAGGGAGGAGCCTTCCGCTTTCTCCGAAATATGGTACAAGGTACCTAAGGCCATCTGGAGGAATGAGATGGCTGCTGGTAGCTTGTTTAGGGCAAGGAGGAGGAGAATCATAAACAAGGAGGAGAGCAACATCACAGACACATCCTTCCAACCACTGCCATGGACAGGGAACTCTGGGGGTGGGAGGGGGGTCTGGGACAAATGAAGATTTGACCTTGCAGAGCTGGGTAGGGCCTGGCAGTCTACCTACCCTAGGGGCTTTCAGGAAACCCTGGAGATGCCAGAGCCCTAGAAGAAGCAAGATTCAACCCCCATGCCTGCTGGCTGGCTGTAGGGTAGACAGACCCCAACCTGTGGCATAGATCAGGGAGCGATGGAAGGGACCATTCCCTTGCCTAGGGACACCCTGCTGGCAATGTGAGCTGAACTGTGTCTCTCCAGAAGTTATATCCCAATTCTAACTCTGGGCATCTGGGCTGTGTTCTTATTAGGAAACAGGGTCTTTGCAGAGGCAATCAAGTTAAGTAAGATGACACCATGCTGGGCTAGGCTGGGTCCTGAACTGGTGCCCCTGCAAAAATGCCACATGAAAGCTCACATACACACACACACACACACACACACACACACACACACACACACACACACACACGCACACGCGTGCACCCACCTACCCACCCCATACAATATGTGCAGACACGAGCAGGAAGCAGAGCTGCATAGACAGAACTAATAAGGGATAAGGGTTGTCCACAGTCCCCAGAAACTTAACAAAGATACTCTCAGAAGCCTCCAAAAGCGCAAGATCCTGCTCACAACCTTGACTCTGGACTTCTGGCCCCCAGAGCTATAAGACAGTGGGTTCTGGTTGTTCTAAGACAGTTGGACTTGGCTGGGCTGTCTTGGGAAACCCACGTGTCTGGGGGGGGGGGGCTGATCTATCTAGCCCTACCATTTAATCAAGGGGCCACAGAGCGAGAGACCCTCAGCTCATTCTCCATTGGAATATGCTGGTTTTCCTTTTCCTTAATCATCCTGGCCATCTGTTCCCTGACAGTGGGCCATAACGCCTGCATTACCACCCCAAAGCCTGCCTTGGCCCTTGCCACAGTGCACAAGCCCCAGCCCTTTGTGGCCTCCAGCAGGTTGGGCGCTGGGCCCAGCCACCCGCAACCTGCACACCTGCATCATCTGTGATGTCAGAGAGAGCTACCTGGGGACCTGGCAGGCTGCAGGAAGAACTTCCAGGAGAATTCAGACAGGGACGTCAGCCGCCGCTGACGTACGGGTCCTTGGCAAAGAGGAGCCACGGGGGAAGATTCTACCCAGCATCTTCCTTTCACAACAGTAGACATCGTCAAACCACCCACGGGCCAAGTCTTCTTCCCACGAGCTTCCCCGGTACTAACGCCCACCCTGACAACCCTGCTAAGATGCTCAATCCTGAGTATACATCAGAAGCAACCTAAGGCTTACGAGACTCCACGCTCAGGTGGACCCACCCCTCTAGCCTGGTGTACTGTAGATGGGTGGTACCCAGACATTGGTACTTCACTGCATACCATCTCTGTTCACAGAAGCATTGTTTACAACAACCAAGAGATAGAAACAACCCAAGTTCACAAGCTCAGGAGCCAACTGTTACACATACATACATACATAACACTGGAATATTATGCAGCCTTCAAAAGGAAAGAAACGCTGACATGTGCTACAGCACACATGACCTGAAAGACATTCTGTTGAGTGACATGTGGCCAAGTCTCATGTGATGCCACTTGTGTTAAGGTACTGAGAGTGGTCAGCTCTATAAGTTTAGCATGCAGAATGACAGTTGTTGGGGCTGGGGACTGGGAAATGGGGCATTACCTTTTAATGGGGACAGAATCCTAGTTTGGGAAAACAAGGGTGGTGGTCTTGAGAACATGATATGATGGCTATGACTGTACTCTTAAGATGAGCAGGTGGCAGGTGGGCTGGGCTAACTTTCTCAACGGCATCACTTCCCACCCTCTTCACACTACTGAGCCATTACACTCAGGGACACTGAGGTGACCTGGGGTCCTGTGGCAGCTACAGCATTAGTGTCTCATCATATGTAGGTCTGAGCACCTGGCTCTCCTTTCTCAAACACCTGCTGGGAACGACTCCAACCCAGTTCCTGTTGCTTGCCCTCCTGCCTGCTTCTGCAAGCAGCTACGTCACACACACTGCCAGAGGTAGTGTTGTGAAAGACAGATGCCGAGTAGAATCCTGATCCCGTGGCTCCTCAAGAAACTTCCAGGTTCTAGAAGACATCAAAATGAGGCTCTGCCTCCCAGCCTCAGCTTAGGGGTTCACTCTGGCAGTGCTTTGGGCTTGGTGACCTTAGTAGCAGGCCTTCTCAATTGACCAGGACCCTACCCATGACAAATCACTGTACGCTGGCAGTAAAGGCTGCAGCAGGGCCTCTCACTAAGCATTAAAGCCAGGTGGAGCTGTTCGAGCGCAAACGCATACGTGTGCTGGTTTGTCTTCACTGTCAACTTGGTGGAATTTGGAGCCACCTGGGAGACATTCTTCAAGCATGTCTGTGAAGATGTGACCGGAATGGGAAGACCCACCTTCTCTGTGGCAGTACCCTCTCCCGGCTAGGATGTCAAGCTGAATAAAATGGAGCTGAGCCCTGCGGACACCACGTGACCTCGTGTTCCTTCTGCCGGCACCACCCCTGCCATCGTGGACTGTTCGTTCACGGTATGAGCCGACACGAACCCTTCTTTAAGCTGCTGCTTTTAAAAAATTACGATTTACTTATTTTATGCATGTGAGCATTTTGCCTGCATGCACGTATGTGCACTGTATGTAAATCTAGGGCAGAACATGGTATCTGTTGGATCCTGGGAACTGGAGTTATAGACAGCTATGAGCCATGGCACTGTACAGGTGCTGGGCAGCCTGTACTAAGCTGCAGGCATGAGACCCTGTCACAGGAGCCTGGGTGACACAGTCTGACTCTCCTAAGCAGCCATGAGACACAGGCCCCGTGAGCCTCTCTTTGAGAACTGCTAAAACATGGATTTAAAAATCCTTTGTCTGAATTGGTTGGGAGGCTTGGGACAGAGGCAACCTATGTAGAAAATTGAACTCAGACTCTGACAAGAGCCTTAAAAGCCAGCAGCTACAGATGCCCGCTGCCATCTTGGCCAGTGTGAAGAGACCCTGACCTTCTGGGTATCGTGTATTATCATGGTCCTAGAAATCTATCCCGTTTGAGGACAGACACAGCCCCTTGCACAGAGTCTGACCCAAGCCTTGGTAGATCTGCGCTGGTTTTCCTACCACTCCAGGAACACATTTACCTGGTACAATCCTACTACCACACTGCAGCCCTGTTAGGAGCTGATTTGTGTTCCCGTGAGTATCTCTGCCTGCCTTTGGCTCTCCGTATGCGCTGGGGCTACTGTGAAAACTCAAAGCACCTAATGTCACAAGGGCCTCAGGCTTTTGACACCAACTCTGGCCAATTAACTTCTTCCCAAGCTTCTCCTCCCCCAGACCTGTGCCACCATGCCACCGTGCCACCGCGCCACCGGGCAAGTCTAAATACCTCTGGAAGAGTTAGGGTGAATTCCTCCGTGTGGACAGCTGTGGCTTTTTCTTTTATGTCTCTGTTGAGCCAAGCCAGTGGGCGGGCAGGAGACACTGAGGGCCAACCCAGAACTGTGGGCCACCGTCCTCTCTGCCAGTGGCTACTCAATCATCATGCCACCCTGAAAGCAAGACAGCACCCCACTGCTCACCACAGCCTCCTGAAGGACGGAGGTCATGTCAAATGGCGACGCTGCCTCCTGGTTATGTCTGGAAAAACTCATCCACAAAGAGAAGTGGGGAGGGGATCAAATAGAATTCTGCTTTAAAGGGCAGAAAGAGGGCTTACCCACAAACCATGTACGTGAAAACCCTCCCTGTGCGGCTCAGTGACTCATCGGTCCCCATCAAAGCGGGTGCTCATGACACATGGAAGCTCCAGTCCCCGCCAACCCCCCTTGCTTGGAAGGAAAAAACAACCCACAGCTGCCACTTCTTTCCAGAATGCTGGGAGAGCCACCATGCTGCTCCAGAGGCCCAGGCTGGGAGAGCCACTGTGTCGCTCCAGAGGTCAGGCAGGCCTTCACATCAAAAGGGAAGGGAGTCTCAGCGCTCAAAGCCAGGTTTCTAGGAGGGCTGGGGAAAATCAGGAGGGTTCAAGGACAGTTCTGGTGCCCCAAGAACATGAAGAAGACTCAGCTCTTTGGTCTTTTATCACGTACACGTGTGTGTTGTACACGTATGTGTGTGGAAGCTCCAGTGCTAACACCTGGATATATTCTCTCTTCCTTCGCTCTCTCTGTCTCCCTCTCTTTTCTTTCTTCTATTCTAAAGATTTATTTATTTTTACGTATATGAGTACACTGTAGCTGTACAGATGGTTGTGAGCCTTCATGTGGTTTTTGGGAATTGTATTTAGGACCTCTGCTTGCTCCAGTTGACCACTCTCTCTCCAGTCCACCTCACTTGCTCAGTCCCTGATTGCTCTAGCCCAAAGATTTATTATAATATATAGGTACGCTGTAGCTGACTTCAGACACACCAGAAGCGAGTGTCAGATCTCTTGTGAGCCACCATGTGGTTGCTGGGATTTGAACTCAGGACCTTTGGAAGAGCAGTCAGTGCTCTTACTCGCTGAGCCATCGCACCAGTCCTCCTCCTGTTCTAGACAAGTTCTCTCATTAGGATGTGGCTCTTGCTGGTCAGGTGAAGCTGAATGATCAGTGAGTCCCAGGAATCTTATCGTCTTTGCCCTGCCAGCGTTGAGGTCACAATCATGTGCCACCCTATCTAAGAAAAAACAGGGAGGTCCTGATGGCCCTCTTTCCTACCTATCTTCCCCTCCTCTCCCCCACTCTCTAGCCTTGCTGCTTGGGGTAGGTCATGGTCTCTAGTCTGAGTTCCGGATGTTTGGTCTATGGCATAGGGAGGCCAGTTCCCCAGGGTGCGGACTGGTTAGCAAAGTCCCTTGTGCTGTTTGTAGACAGCGCAAATCCTCTTCCTTGGTCCTTTCAGGAACCCTGTTGCCTAATACAGATGTCAATGAATTATTAAAGATCTGAAGCCCCATCTGGCCGCTTTGAGCTCAACCAGCCGCCCCTGTTCCACCTGTAGCCCAAATCCCTGTTACAAAGGCTCCACAGGACCAGCCAGAGGCCTTCTCACTGGACAAATGCCCGAGAGAAACAGCTCCAAGAAGGAAGTTCTTGTTTGGCTCACTGCTTCAAAGGTTGTGTTCAGAGCTGCCAGACTCCATTGTTTCTGGACTTGAGGTATGACAGGGCGACCGAGGAGGTATGCTGTTAGGCTGAGGAGGCCTCTCAATTAACTCACAGCAGCCAAGAAGCAAAGAGAACAAAGATAGGGGTGAAATATGTCTTTCAAAGGAATACCTCTAGGGACTTACTTCCTCCAGGGAGGCCCCCCAACTCCTAAAGTGTCCATCAATAATCAATTCTGAATAATTTTATTAAGTCCTGTTTGGGTCTGTCAAAAGTATTGATCCACTCAGGATGCCCCAGGAACCACTCACTTCTAAGAAGCCCACCAGCTGGCAACCAACTCCTCCATGAATGTATGAGCCTGTGACATCTCCATCTCAATCCTTAGCACTGTGGTATACAAATATTAAATAGAAAGTTCCAGAATAACATTGCTTGTAAGTTTGCCACTCAGCACTGTTTCGAGCAGTATATAATGAAGGTTAGTAACAACCCGCTCTTGATTCCGGTCAGATACGGTGTGTCCGTGTTGTGTATGCCTCTAGCCTGTCAGTACTATCTCCTTAATCAATCGGCTGTTGTGGTGTCAGGTTTGTGCTTTCCTTGTCCTCCCTTGAGTTAATAATGGTCTCTGGAAACCGGGCATGGTGGTGCATGCCTTTAATCCCAGCACTCGGAAGGCAGAGGCAGGTGGATTTCTGAGTTCGAGGCCAGCCTGGTCTACAGAGTGAGTTCCAGGATAGCCAGGGCTATACAGAGAAAGAAACCCTGTCTGGAGGGAAAAATAATAATGGTCTCTGGGTCCACCAAGAACAGCTTGAGGGCACTGAACAAGGACGTACGTATGGACCCCGGAGCTAGCTGGTCTGGAACGTGGCAAAACACAAGCAACGCATCACAGAGACGCAGAGCTCAGGGACCAGCTGGGCTTCGGTGGATCTCTCCCTGAATCCACAGACACCCCACTATATGTAAGAGGAACAAGGTCCCGAAAGGTGAGCAGAGGAGAATCCTGAGGCATTTTAAAAGGAAAATGTCCTGAGCAGCCTATGTGTTAGGTCACTGGCAGGGACAGCTGGAGGGAAGGCAGGCCGGAGAAGGGCGACTCGCTTTCTACTCTTATGCTTTTCCATGATTTTAAAGGACCGCCTCGGACCTGTGCATGGCTCTGTTTCTGAAATTTAATTTTTCACTTGAACATTCCATACACGACGAGTTCTGTGTCTGCATCCCCTCTACCCCCGCCAACCCCTCCCATCTCCACCCTTACACCTCTTCCTTAATTACTATTGCTACACACACACACACACACACACACACACACACACACACTCACGCACACACACGAGTGCATAGCCTATTACAAGTATAGACTTTATACACATACAATAGAACCTACTCAGTCCATGTAGCATTGGTCTTATGCCGGTGTGCTAGGGTGACCACTGGGGACTGGATAATCCAACAGGTAGCTCATCCCTGAATGAAACTGATTCTTGATCTTTCAGTGGCTACTGATCACCTTGCAGTAGGGTTTCTTCTGTCCACATTCTTATGACAGCCGGTTCCATTATGTAGGTCTGGTTTAGACAACTCTGTCATCGAAATTTTGTGGGTACAGCACCCCTGTCGTGCTTACATGCATGCTAACATGTGGACAATCTCTCTCTACCTTCTACCAAAATTTGCTCTGAGTCTGGTGAAGATAACAGTCAACTAACCCTGCACACTCGGCAGTGAGGGCATGTGTGCTTTGTTACATGTGACTGTTAGGGCATGTGTGCTTGGTTACATATTCAATTTTTTAAGACCATAAAAAGGTGTGAACAGGTTCATAGCAGGCAGGGATTCTTGTGAAGTTCTCTTTCCTTTTTAATATTTAAAAACAAGCAAACAAACAAACAAATAGGAAATGCCCTTCTTAGTACCCCTAGGGCTTTCATTCCCACCTCTGAAGTGGGATATATACAAGCATTCTGGAAAATGAGTGGTCAGCTCTTGCTCAAGGTGACTGTCAGTGTGCCCCACAGCCTTGTGATTTAACTCCCACACACCCATGAGGGGAATGTGGGCACAGACACCAGAGTTTTCCCGATGGTCTTCTCTGGACCAGGCTGGATTTAAAAACTGAGACACAGACACAGAGCAGAACAAACGCCACCCAGCACTAACAGAATGCAGTGTCACTACACAAAGTCTTAAGACATCTACGTCTTACACATGTAATTTTCAGCGTACTAGCCCAAGGCACAAACGAGTCCATTCACAATTCTGAGTTCAAGTGGGCCAAAGAGATGGAGGAGCTCAAGTAGGAGGGTGGGCCCTGGAGAGCCAGCGCATGTGGTCACACCCCAGGGAACCCGGGGAGAAGTCAGCCGGCCCCCGCTTTTGATCTGTATGTTTCTCTCTAGAGAAACTGAAAACTGATCGAAAGGACAGAAGAGCCCGTAACAAGCCAAGTGTGGGACACGGGTCCATAATGGCATCTCATCTCGGCTGGCGAAGAGGCCTTAGCGGGAGGACTGAAGTAGCTTGCCTAGCTCTTGTCTCCAAAACAAACAAGCAAAACTCAGGGTGGGGGATGTAGCTCAGTGGTCCAGTACTTAATCCCCAGCACTGGAGAGAAAAAAGGAGAGGCTGAGAAGGAGGGGACGTGGGAGGAAGAGGGCAGGTGTACCACGTGGGGAAGCGGAGAGACTGTAGGTTTAGGGTGGGGGTCCTGACCCTCACCTCCGTGTCCTTCTGTGTCTCTAACTTTGCCAAATTCTGGAAGAAGCTGGAGGGATGGGACAAAGCTAACTCAGAGGCCACCCAGCTCGGGTTGCATCCCAGCCCTGCTGGCGTCCAACAGTGAGACACTCAACCCACCCTTGTGCTCCCTCAGCTCATCCTTTGACATGGGCCTCATCGAACCATCAAATCTCCCAAGATCAGAAGGTGGCTAATAATTGTTTTCTTCCCTCTGCCACAAAGGAAGCCTGAGAGTGTGACTCTCATCCCCAAGGCCACCGAGCCTCAGCCATTTCTTAGTTTCAATCCCAGGAGCTCCCCTTGTTGTTAGTTACGGGGACCCCAGTGACTCTCCGAGGGGCCGCACAGAGGCTGGAAGACACTGGAGACTGATAGCCTGGGCCACCAAAGGCCTCCACACTTGGGTCCCCAGTGCCAGCCGCCTTGGTTTTCTGGGTCATCACAGGGCCTTCCTGCATTCTGGAGTAGGGTAGCCTCTTGCAGGGTGGGAACAGCTCAATGTTTACCATGCTCCAAGAACCCTCTGATCCTTCTGGGGCTGAATGCAGAGCTAACCTGCGTGGGCAAGGCAGGTCTACGGTGGGGCTATAAAAAGGACCAAGGCCCTGACCTGGCCTGCAAGAGTGCCGAGGCTGTGACTGGGAAGTGAGGGGCCAGGCCAGGTCCAGGCACCAAATAAAAGGGAGTGGTGTGGTATATCTGGGCAGGTGTGGGAGTCAGGTATGACTGTGGCTATCCCAGCAGGCAGCCAAGGGCAGGTAACCAGCGCCCCTTCACCCTTAACCCTCAGCCCCATCTGTGAGTCATTCCAGGCTTCCAAGGACACAAAGCTCTCTCCCATGGGTGTTGTAGACATTCAGGACTGAGGACTTAGACAGGGGCCTGTAAAAGCTGTCTGGGGAGGGTAGGAGATACACTCAGGCCCTCTCCCTCTGGCCATCAGACTACTAAGACAATGGATCCCCCAAGCAACTAGAATTTCTGCCATGCTGAGAGAATGAAAAGGCTGGAGCCCTAGTGCCAGTAAGAGGAAGAACCCGGATCCCTCAAAGGGGAGTACACACGGTTCTGACTGCTCATGAGACTGCCTCACCGGAGGGTCTGGAGCTGAGAGACTTAGGGGTCCACCACTCAGCAGGGGCTGCTCAGCTGCAGAGTTGCAGTCTCTGTATCTATGCCTCATGTCATAAAAGATAGACTCTGGGAGATGGGTGGGGTGCGGTTGCTGGGACTCTTGGTCCTTCCTTCCTATTTTTCCATATCACCTCTCCGTTTAATTGGCATACCCGGGGTCTGGGGGAAGCCTGGGTTGTTGCTGTCTGTGCCCTAGATCTGAGCCTAAACTCCCCAGTATCAATCCATGAGACATATACGTGTTGAGTGTGTTTGACTATGTGCCTGTGTGTGCTTTGTACTCAAGGGTCTGGAGCCATGTTCCAGGCCAATGTGGGACAAGGGTGGTGGGGAGGCGGGGGACAATGGAATGTTGAGTTCTGGAGTCAAGTCAGGCCTTTATTCAAAGGCCACATGACTGGGTGAAGTCAGGTTTGACTTCTCAGCCCCACTGTCCACACCTGAAATAGGAACCCCGGGGGAAGCAGCCCCTTCCTTGCAATTGTGATGTTCAGTCATTATCAGTGCGTGGTGAGCTCTGTGACCGGGAACCTGTCTATCTGGATACCCCAGGAGGGGGTCTACAGACCAGAGTGGAAAAAGAGACCAAGCCACAGCCCCAAATCCAGGAGGGGCACCGGGGGTGTGTGTCTTTCAAAGTGTGACTTCCTGACCATAAAGAGACAGAGCCAGGGTGACAACATCACTGAAGCACCTTGTACTTCCAAGCCAGGAGGGCTCTGGCTTGGCCTTCAGCAAGGGGTGCAGGATGGGGTGGGGCACGTGTCAACTCAGGGCCTTCTGTCATTCTGACTTGGTCCTCCAGCAATTCTGGCACAGGTCAGACCCCTCTTTGTGGAGAAGGTGGGGTAAGATTCCTGTACTCTTGGGCTAGGGAGATGGCTCAGCAGTTAAAAGCACCAACTACTCTTCCAGAGGTCCTGAGTTCAATTCCCAACAACCATGTGGTGGTTCATAACCACCTGTAATGGGATCTGACGCCCTCATCTGATATGCATGAAGAGAGGGATGGCGTATATGGAATAAATAAATCTTTTTTTAAAAAAGACTCCTGATAATATGAAGGACAAAGAGCTTGGTGGGTGACCCTGACGGCGGCCCTCTGTATGCATCACGGGTCACCTCACCACATGGCTGCATGGCAACTGCATAATGTACTTCTAAGAAGTCGTTTGTCCTTGGCAATGTCATCGTTCTCTTCACATCATTCTCTTCGTTTCACAGAGAAGAAAACTGAGGTCTCTGCACCACCAATACATGAGTACAATGGCCGCCCTCATACACTATAGTACTTTTTCTGTTCCATCCTCCCCCAAAGCACAGAGGAGAGACAGAGATCTTAAGACGGGTGGTGTGAAGTCATACCGCCTTCCAGGGACACGGGGAAGGCCTGCCAGGGAGAAGTAAGCAGCCAGGGCCAGGTCCATCCAAATGCACTCGTGGCTGGCCAGCCTATGTCACACCCCGCCTGCTCCCTGTCCCCTGGGGCCTGTTGTGATTTCAATGACCCACTTTCCCTGGAGAATGCAATCACTGTAGATTTTACGACTTGTGTGCAGTGGCCTCCAACCACACCAGGAAGCAAGGGCTGAGCCGCAGGGGCCTAGTTGTTTAGAGGAATGCAACAGACCTGTCTAGGGCCTCACCACCTCAAGGTGTTGAGGGGCAGGCTTGCCTCTCTCGGCTGTGTATGTTGGAGCCTCTCATCTCCAGAGCCCAGAGAGAAAATCAGGGCAGTTTCTCACAGAAGCACATGCCATGCACTCTCCTCAGCTTGGAACATGGTCAGTGTCACACAACCTAGGCTGTCCCTTCTTAGCTTAGTGCCCACAATGGACCTGTCCCTTCACAGTAGCATATATTTGGATGGGTCATTCTCGTTTGGGCCTGGAACGGGAGCTATGCCTTTCCTTTTATGGCCATGTACAATACAACACAACATAACATAACAGGCCTGTCTCCTCAGAGCTTTGTACACATGGAAGGATCTATCCCTCTCAGACTTGTCCCCTCAGAGTCTTTCACACACAGAAGGGCCCGTCTCCCTACATACAGAATGGACTGTGCACTGGTGGCCCTGTCCACGTTCGAGGCTGTTCCCTCGAAGCCTCAGGCACACGTAGGCTATCTCTGCAGACCCTGGCCTCAGAGGGCCTGGTCGGGAGACAAGGGAGCATCTGAGTCAGAACCGAGGCCTCATTAACTCTGTATGACTGTTTATGTCCCACACCCCAGGGGATTGGCCTCAAGGGCCTACTGCCTAAACCAAACACACAGCTTCCCCAGGGAGCCCTTGGGACTGCAGGCTGGGCTCCCGGGGGATTTAAGTCGGGCAGAACATCTCTTTCCCATCCCTTTCCTAGTATAGGAGGTACTGGTCCTCCACCCCATCATGGAACCACGAGTATCCCTGGAGTCCCCCGACCAAGGCTGCTGTGGGCAAGAGGAAAGCTCTGTCCAGGGAGAGAGGGAAAGAGAAGGAGGGAGACAGAAAGCACTATGCCAGCCTCATGTCTCCTCAGAGCAACGGCTAGCTCAAGAGAATCTATTCAGGCAGAGAAAATGGCGGGGAGGGGACCCCTCAGCCAAGAGGGCCAAGATAGCGGCGGGGGTGTGTGTGTGTGAGGGGACAAACAAGAAAACTCCAGTAAAAACTCCCTGACTTTAGAAAATGACAAGAATCCTACAAGGGGTCTTCAGTCACACCCAGCTGTGCTGCCCAGGACAGCCTAAAGTGGAATCTGCAGAATCCAGTGTCAGAGGAGCCCTGCTATTCTGGGGGAATCACATGCTGTGGGCTACAGCTAAGTCTTTTTAAGATCCAACTTTGCCCTCCTGAGGAAATACACTGCCCTGGGCAAGTCCAGGCACGGTAAACCAGGAGACACGGTATATCTGAGAGGCGTGCGTCACCCTACAAAAAGAGCACACTCTATATATACTTCCTGTTGTAGGCTGCATGCAGAAAACTCACAAATTCAAACTGTGGTTGTGGGATTGCTAAATGTCCTAAATTCTGACGCTCTGCTGTCTACTTTTTTTTTTTCTGTTAAAAATGGAAAAAAAAAAAAAAGAAGCAAGTAAATAAAACAGATCCACAATGGTTGCCTTCTTCACCTGTGGAAAGTGAGAGCGGCTGTCTCAGCCCCGAGGTGGTGGCACACGCCTTTAATCCCAGCACTTTGGAAGGCAGAGGCAGGGGGATCCTTATGAGTCTGAGGCCAGCCTGGTCTACAGAAAGTAGAGTAGAGTTCTAGGACAGCCAGGGACAGTTCCAAGACAGTGAGTCCCTGTCTTGAAAAACTAGCACATAAGAGAGGCTGTCTCAGGAGAAGCAGAGAGATGGCCATATCTAGAATGGACTGCTGAGTCCAACTCTCAGGCAGTTAGACTAAGGAGGCAGGATGGACCCTCTGGTCTAGCCTGAAGTTTCTGTTCATTTCTGGGCAAACTGTTTGGCCCTCTTTAGCTCTGGTGCCCATATTGGTTAAAAGACAGCAAACAGAAGTGTTTAAGCCGGGCCTTGCACATTACAGACATTTAGTAAATGAACAGTCAGCCAGATTGGTCTCGACCAGGACAAGAAAAAGTAAGGATTCAAATTCAATCCTTCCAGCTGACATTGGTAGCCAGGGTATTCTCCCAAAACATCTTATGAGTCTTTGTCACTTTGCAAGGGCAGATGGCAGGTCTTAACTCTCACATCTAAATCTCCAAGAGCCTTAACCAAATCAAGTTGCCTCATCGAGAGACCACTGCCACCTGGTGGCTACATACCCAAATCATCAGGGGGCCAACTGCCCCAGGGGAAGGACACTAACATCTCATACAAGCTTATATGGTGGGGATGAAGGTCTGGTAGGTCACCCTGGAGGAAGGGATAACACCTGAGGAGACCACCACCACCACCCTTTGATACCTCTGGCTTAGGTTTCTCAGGTGCTTTTAGACAGTTTTCACTGACTGAATTGAGTGATCATAAAGACACGAGGTGCCATCAGAATCGAGATCAGATATCCTCAGAACTGTTAGAAACCCAAGGATGTCCTGGCCAGCTCTGGGTTAATTTTATGAACCCCACATGTAATCCTAGGGTAGATCTCTGAAACCTTCTTTCTACCAAAGTCTCTTGAAACTGGTATGTGCCAGGGAGCCCAGCTTAAAACTCCATTTTCATGCCTTGATCTTGGTTACTTCTTGAAACGTCCTGAGCTCAGCCTTGTGGGTACGCCTGGAGTGACTCACCTCAAAAGGTGAATCAGGACCCCTAAACCCTCCTTGATCCTCACAGCTGAGGACCGAGCATTTCTCACACTTGAGCTTCCTCAGTCCCTCGCAGCAGCCGGGAACAGAGCCTCACCTTTCTCAGAGTGGGCCTGATGCAGATAGGAACGAACTTCACAGGGGAAATGGACAGCAGGAGTCTTGCCCAACTGCCAGGACACAGAAGGAGCTCAGTAGATGCAGTCTCACTGTGTAATGACTCACAACACCAGGGGCATAAACAAAGAATGACCATGCCCTGTGCCCAGTTCATCACTTGAGCAGGCCACTGAACATAACAGAAACTCTTCAGGAGAGCTAACCCAGGCCTAAGAAGTCAGAGCAGAAGTCTGTCTGCTCTCTCCTCGAACCAGAAGCCCGACACTTCTGTAAGGAGTGCTAATAGGAGTGAGGCCACGAGTCAGCCTACCAAAAGGAAGCAAGGCCGGTGAACATAGCCAGTATTTTCAACCACCCCCTGTCAAATTCTGTACAGCTTTCAACGCTTCTTGTTCAAGAAACTTTCTAGAACCCGGAGTCCAGCCTCCCAGAACCCCAGCTTTCCCCTCCCTCTGACAGAAGCAGACCTAGGAGATTTCTGGAAACAACTGGATATTTCCCAGATGAGCAGCCACCTACCAGGGACCTGCTCCTATCAGAAGGCACAACCCTTGGGGAGAGAGTAGAAGCTTCCAGCAAGAGCAGGACCCTCACTGAGCCACCCAAGAGGCAGAATGTTCCTCACCACCCGGCCTGTGTCCTGCCTGGCTCTCATCCATCACTCTAAGCCTCATGCAGCCACTGCCAACCAGCAGAAGGGGCCTGACTTACCTTCCACTGCAGAGAATGGAACCACTGATCTCGCAGGTAGCTGTTGGCAGCCTGTAACAACAAGAACAAGAAAATGGCAGGTCATCATTTTCTGGAATATCTCAAACCATCTTAACTGACCTTCACACAAGTCCCTAGCCACCAGCTTCTGCCCTGAGGTCCTGGCTTGCCTCCTAAAAAAATTATGCACTGACCATCAAGAGCAAAATCAGAACAGAAGACATGGTTGATGGTATGGGATAATTTTGCTGGGTATAATAGAGTCCCTACCCTGCTGGCTGGAACATTTTCCCTGAGGTTATGCATACTGAATGACCTTGGATGGATGATGGGAATTGGTGGAAGGTGATATAGTTGAGTGGACTAGTGCCTCTGTTCTGCCCAGACTGCTCAGGAACCCTCTCAAACCTGGGGTTCGACAGGATTCAAATGAACCCCACAACAAGCTTCCAATTTCTTGCCTATATCTGCCAGAGCTCAGCCTCAGAAAGACTCAGGCTCAAATCCTGGCCTTGATCACAACCTAGCTGTGAGCCAGTCACCCAGTAACACAAGGCCCTTCAGAAGCCTGTGAAGAGAAAGAAGCACCCTCTGAATGGTCATGTGGCTTTCAATGGCCCACTCACACCCCAGCTCTGGTCAGCACTGACCCAGTATCTCATCTCATGACACTGAGCCATGGGGTTTGCAACAGTGGATGGTACAAATACCGAGCAGATGTTCATAAAAGGCTCTCCAGAATAAAACAGCTCTGGCCTCAGCATGTGTTGTCTCTGGTGTAAATAATCTCTACAGTTAGCTCAGTTGAGGAGACTCACAGCTCTCATGAGTAAGTGTGTGTTAACCAAGCTGAGCCAGCTCCAGCATAGTCCTGGTCCACAGCCTTGCTTATGCTTTTAATATAGCACAATACTGGGAAGTAGTATTGGGGGTGGGGGTGGGGAGGCTCCAAAGACCTGCACAGGCCAACCAGCTGTGGTGGAAAAGGGACTCTGCACATCAAGGCTCTCGTGATGGCAAGATCACCTTGGACTGTCTAGGTGGTCTGGTGAGGTCACACAGTAAGAGGGAGGCAGAAGAGCCAATCGGACTGAAGCACGGAGATGGCTGAGGCCATAGACTCCAAGGAACAACCAGAATCTGAAAGGAAACAGACTCTTTCCTAGACCTAGGAGCAAAGCCCTGGTCACACCCTGTCACTGGCATGAGGCACTTCTGATCCCAGGAGGCAACTTCAGAAGATCCTACTGATCTTGGGATTAGAGTCAAGTCCAGCCTACCCTGGGTTCCCCTGCCACATTCCTGATACTGACTTGTCAGGGTCTACCTGTCTCAATGTTGCCAACAGTCTCATTCCCACCCCTCTTCCTTCTGACACACAGTACAAGCACACACAGTACAAGCACACACAGTTTGGTGACTGTGCCAGTGAGCATGAGCTGGTATGGCATGAAAGGGACCCTTCATTTGTGGGCAGAAGCACTGCTTTTAAGAGTTAGTGCAAGCTGGGCAGTGGTGGTGCACACCTTTAATCCCAGCACTTGGAAGGCAAAGGCAGGTGGATTTCTGAGTTTAAGGCCAGCCTGGTCTACAGAGTGAGTTCCAGGACAGCCAGGGCCATACAGAGAAGCCCTGTCTTGAAAAACCGGGATTAAAAAAATAAAAAGAGTCAGTGCATGATTTAACCCTGTCCCATGCAGGCACAGCAGAAATATCTCAGACGATGTGTACTACAGAGCAGAGCCTCAGGGAACTAGGCAGTGTGAACTGGTAGAAGGAAGCCTTGGCTGTTTTTGAACTACACAGGACTGGGGTTGCTTCCTCGGTGCAGGGGATCCTAGCTCGCCTAATCTATATGATTCTAGCATGGCCTAACACTGCACTGGGAACTCTCCACTTTCACCTACTCCCTCCGGTGCCTGCGCAACTCCTAGCCACACGGGTCATACCCAGAATGCCCCTTCTCCGGGATGACTGCCTCAAGCCTGGCTTTCCTCTGCCCGTGCTCATGTACCGTGACTCTGTCCTGTTCAGTTGTTCTCCTATCTGCAGGCTATGGCTCTGTCAGGTTGTAAACTATGTCTATGTGAGCATCACTGCATTTGCGAAACCCAGAGCAACGGAAGACTGGCTGGCATGTTGAATAAATGAGACAGGAGTGACTGAGGGGACGCATGCGTTCGTGAATATAGGGCAAGGAGGCATGGATGGGAGCATGGGGAGTAAGTAGGAAATGGCTGGAACAATGGGCAGGTAGATGGGTGGGTGGGTGGGTGGATGAGTACATGGTTAAGTACACAGGCAGAAGATGGGGTGGGTAGATAAACGGATAAAAATGTAGATATAAGAGCAAGAGGACAGGGGTGAGAGGAGTGGATAAATGGATACACAGATGCATGGAGGGGTGAGTGGTTAGACGGTTAGGTGTCTATGTGGATGGAAGGATAGAGAGGGCCACAGAGTGGCAAGTGGGTGAATGGGTGGGTGCGCGCGCAGATGGATGGATGCGTAGACATGTGGATGAGGAGGTGAGTGTGTAGACTAATAGATGAAGTAGGTAAGGAGGCAGATGGGAAAGTGGGTAGATGGATGGACGGATGGGTAGGTGTGTATGGAGATGGATGGATGGGTAAGTGTGTATGTATGCAGATGGATGGATGTATAGGGTATATGTAGATGGATGAATGGGTAGGTGTGTATGTATGTAGATATATGGTAGGTATGCATGTATGTGGATGGATGGATGGATGGATAGATGGGCAGGTATGTATGCAGATGGATGGATAAGCAACTGTGTATGTATGTATGTATATATGCAGATGGCTGGCTGGCTAGATGTGTGTGTATGTATGTGGATGGATGGATGGGTAGGTGTGCATGTACATGGATGGACGGGGTATGTATGTTGACAGATAAATGTGTAAGAGAACTACATAGGACTGGGGTTGCTTCCTTGGTGCAGGGGATCCTAGCTTGCCTAATCAATATGATTCTAGCATGGCCTAACACTGCACTGGGAACTCTCCACTTTCACCTACTCCCTCTGGTGCCTGCGCAACTCCTAGCCACCCGGGGCCACACCCAGAATGCCCCTTCTCCGGGATGACTGTCTCAAGCCTGTCTCCAGGTTCTTTTGGATGGACGATGCACAGGCATAGGAGAGGAAAGAAAGGAGGGAGGGAGGAAAATCGTAGGACCGATTCACAGTAAGTAGAGCGTCCATGTACCCATCCCATGGAACTTCAAAGAAATCCCTTCAGCTCTGACAAACCAAGCTCTTGACCACTGTGCTTCTGCTGAGACGAGCATGCATGGACGTATCTTCAGAAGCATGCATGGAGGTACATCCTTGGACACCTGTGTACCACACTTGGTCTATGTGCCTCTGTGGTAACTAAGGAGACAAATACTGTAGTGTGGTTACAAGTGAAGAAAGGAGGCCCAGAAGCCTCCTCTCAGTGCTCGGATCACACCTCAGGCTCATCTCCCTCCTAGCCTGCTTTCCCTGATACCCCTAGGGAGCAGGCAACAGATGTAACCTGGCTCCTGTGGATATGGGAGCTGCTCTGCCTCTTGACAGTCAATGAAAAACATGGCACCCGTTGGCCAGCATTGAGAACAGGGTGGACCAGGTGATGTATGACAAAGGTGAGATTCCCCCCACCCCGCCCCCCAGCAGAGGATGCCAGGAGACACTCTTGAATCTCAGTATAGGCCTCCCCAGGTGGATTCTGGCAGAGGACAAGTTTGCCTGGCTATGCTGCAGCCAGAAGGAGAGCCTCTGTCAAGTTCCCTTGAAGCCAAGGCTGGCGGCAGAGAGGAGACAGGACAACCCAGATCCCAGGGAACACCAGGCACAGTGAGTGGCCGGAGAGTGACTTGGAGGAGAATCCCCTAAAACCCCGGAGGGAGTCCACAGCCTACCTTGCCCCCCATGGCCCCAGGCTGGCTCTGGTGGCTCTCTGCCTGTGTCTGGCGCTAACCTTCCCACAGGGCTGGCTCCAGGCAAGCCTGCCCAACTTCCTCAGCGAGGCTGCCAAGTTCTAACTCATTGTTGCATTGTCCTCGAGGTGAGAAAAACAGCCTGGAGCCTGCAGGGACTGTTCCCAAGTTCAGCTTCCTGGCCCAATCTCCAGGAAAAACAGCTAAGAGCAGCCGGGAAAGCTCACTTGCTCTTGCGCGCTCTCTCTCTGTCTCTGTGTGTCTCTGTCTCTCTCTCTCTTCCTCTCCTATCCTCTTCCTTCCAGTAAGAAGGGAACAGTTGTCCATCTCCAGTGGGGCTTTCGAGACCCGGTAATGAGTGTGTGTGTGTGTGTGTGTGTGTGTGTGTGTGTGTGTGTGTAGGCACTGTCAGAAAGGAGGGCCCACTTTCCCTCCTTATTTAAACCACCTTGGGCTCTGTCTGCTCTTCCTTATGCCTTTTGCCTCCAGGTACTGTATTATTCCTTAGTGCTTAGCACTTAACCAGAAGGCACCAACAAGGTGCCTCAAGTAGGGCACACACAGTGTAGGTAGGTGCATAGAAGCTGGTCTCCTCACAAGAGCTCGATGTAAGGGGGAAACAAGATTAGCAGGCCTCTGTTGTTGCCGGGCCTCTAACAAGTGCTTAGGGAGGTCACACTAAAATCCCAGAAAGCCCAGGACCACTGACTGGCCCCCATGCTGGGCACTGGCACCTTGTCTACTGCACCTACAGGAGGCTTACACTCTGCTACTTAAGAGGCATGCCTAGGAAGGTTCATTCTTTCTGGAACTCCCAAGTCAGGTCCCCTGCAGGGGCTGGACTTCCAGTAAGAAAGTTATCGATCTAAGAAAACCAGAATGCGAACTGGAGAAGGAAGACAGAGATGGCTGCTCTGAGGCTAAGGAGACATTAAAGAAGGAGCAAACAGCAAAAGCTAGAGAGGGAGGGAGAAAGGAAGAAGGACAGACGGACACAGAGACAGAGGGGGATGAAGGGAGGAGAGAGACGGAGGACTAGAAAACACAGAAGGAACTAAGTGAGCCCTGGCACTCAGTGTGACTCAGGACGGAGAAAGCGCAGTTTCCAATCAATAGCATCAATTAAACCTGAACTCACGTCACCACAGAGGCCGGTGGCTGCAGTACTCATGCTCACTGCAAAACACTCCCGGACCTCTGTTATTCTGCAACAGGCCCACGGCGCTTCCACTAGACCACAACCCCTGGGCTGTGACCCTTTAGCCTACCTGACTGCTATCCCTCAGGTCCCTTCCCACCCGAGGGCCAATGCTCGATTATCGACTATCGTGACACACTGCGTGACAAAAGATCAGAATGCTCAGCAGGGACTCTAACCAGCAGCTCTGGTCTCGCCCTGGGGAACCGAGGAGCCATACACAATTACAGAGTCTAGGAAGGAGGCAAGGACAGACAGCCAACTTAATGTGCCTCCTTTGGCCCGATAGAGGTACAAGCAGAAGGGAGATCCCAGGGGTGGGCAGGGGCAAGGCTGCACCCACCTAACTCTCTGAAGGGAGACTGCGCTGCTTCCCTGAGATAGGCTCCGGATCACAGCAGTAGCTGGTGCGGCCTCCTCTCTTCTCCTCTCTTCTCCTTCCTTCTTCTCTCCTCCTCTGCTGCTCCTGCCTCTGGCAGAGCAGCCACCAAGCAGGGGCGGCAAGCGTGGAGGATGCTGGGGCAGCCTGGTTTGTCAGCCCGCAGGGGGAGCTCTGACGTCGCTCAGCCCACTGCAGCCTGGGAGAGTCATCACTACCACCAGCCAAGGGCCATGGCCAGGTTAAAGGGACATGCCCAGAGCTGGCCAGTGTGTCTTACTCCTCTGACCAGGGGTGGGGATGGTGGGGGTGGTGATGCTCTAGCCCTGGAAACAAAAGGCCGTTCTGCTAATACGTGGTGATCACCATCAACAGAGAAAACAGGGCTCCCTGGCTATTTCCCACATGTCCAGCCTTCTGCCCCTTAGCCCCTGATCTGTTGTCTAGGATCCCCTCTGTCCCTTAAGAGCTTTCTATGGCTCCCCAGTGTCCTCAGTATATAGTCTGAGGCTGACAAGACCACATCATCTAGATGCAGTCACGGGCAGTCACGGGCATCGACCTCACTCCTACCAGAGAGCCCCCTCCCACACTCATACTAGGTGTGCCCCTCTCTGGGGCACCCTCCTACTCATCCCTCTGCACCCCATATCAGTGTACATCCCTGGGGTGCAGCTGTCTCCCGAGGCCTGGTGAGTCACCCTCCCCTCCCCCTCCCGTCCCAGTCCTCTGGGATTCGTCTGTGTCTGAGTTGCAGCTTCTTCGGTAATCATGTGTTTATGGCTCAGTCTCCCCAGAGGCTGACAGTGAGGATGAGGATGGGGTTGTAGGGGCCAGAGAGAGGGGCAGGCTTGAAGCTGCATAACTGAGCAGTAAAGGCATTTCCAGAAGGCTGCCCTGCTGCCCTTCAGGGCCCTCCTTGTCTTGGCCACTGTTGCTCATGGGGTCAACCAGCCCCACAGGGCCTGGCATTGAGCAGCCTTGCAAAGATCCAGTGCTACAGTCTTCAGGGCAAGGGAAACAGAAGAGAGGCAGAGAGACCAAGGGAGGCATGGCAGAGGCTGGTTAGTCCCCCCTAAAGACAAGGAGACAGCCGGGCAGTGGTGGTGCACGCCTTTAGTCCTAGCACTCGGGAGGCAGAGGCAGGTGGATTTCTGAGTTCGAGGCCAGCCTGGTCTACAGAGTGAGTTCCAGGACAGCCAGGGGCTATACAGAGAAACCCTGTCTTGAAAACACAAAAACAAACAAACAAACAAACAAACAAAGGACAAGGAGACAACAGAGGGAACCAGGGGGCTCTGCTGGCCAGAGGGGACATGATGAAGATAGGGGGTGGGTGGGTCACAGAGGGCAGAGCACGGTGGCTGAGTTCCAAGATGGGCTACAGCAGGCATGGCTTTGGATGTCCTCTAAGAGAAGACAATATGGACAGGGATGTGTCACACAGTATCCCTCACACGGCTGCGGGTCAACTGCTCTCCTGCCTCAGGATGGTACCAGAAGGGCCATCAGCTGCTATGGTCAAAGGTGAGGATGGGGCCAGAGAATACAGCATACTCCCAAGCGACCAGCAAGGCCAGCCTGGATCCTCCATGAGGTTCGGGGCGGGGGGGTGGGGGGTGGAGAAGAAAGAATAGAGTTAGGAATTCTAAGCCAATCTTTAGGGTGGCCACCCTCCTCCTTTCCCACCATAAACTGACAGTGTGCTACACCATGGAGGGAGGGGCAAAAACTAAGTCTTGGTGACATCATTTGCCACCCGACCCGGGATCCCGCTGTTCTTTGCAAACCTCCTCCTGAACTTCTCAGCCATTTTAACAGCACAACCTATTCCTGTTCAACCTTCAGTCCTAATGATATTCGTGTCGTTTTCGACCTACGTGCTCACAGACACGCAGAGCCAGTACTTCCATTGTTTGCCAACACAAAACTGAGCTAACCAAAAAGATACAGGACACAATCCTCACTTAAGTCCAGCAGACAGCAAGCAGATCCACAACGAGGTGAGCCTCACAAGTTCCGAAGCCCATCTGGCCCGGGGACTCATTTTCGGCATTTTCAAAGCTGAGGCTACAGAGTTCAATTTTTCGAGACCCAGGAGGACGAGCAAGCTCCTAGACAGTGAGCAGCATGCAGCAGGTGTTTAATCCCTGCACGGCCCTCCCGAGAGTCTTTAATACCTTCGTGACTTTTAAGTTGACCAAAGCTAAGGTCTACAGAGGGAGCAGGTGAGAAGAGGATGAGGGACCGGGAGGAAAGAAACTGCTGGGTCATGCTTACTCTTCCTACCTGCAGCAGGACGGTCCCTCCGGGGATCGTGAGCTGTAAACAGTACTTCGGGGCGTTCTCCCAGGACAGCGGCTGAACGTCTTCAATGGCGCTGTAGGAGACCGAGTTTTCCATGTACCCAGACGGCTGTGCCAAAGAGAGAAAAACAAGAGCCTGTGAGAAGACAGCGCCATCACAGAAAGGAAGCTACCCAGGGACCAAAGGACCAGCTCTTGGCTGCCAGCATCCCGCTGTGGGGAGGGGCTGTGGAGGGAATTCATTCCACACCTAGGGTGCAAAATGAAGAAAAGGCAAGGGAACCCTCAGGTCAAAGGTGAGGGGTCACCCCCTGGTGACCACAGGCCCCAGCACAGGGCAGAGCTTGAATCTTAGCATCCCTCCCCAGTGCACCATCCTCCAAAGGCTCCTAACAGGTCCACCCCATGGAAATCACTCCTTACAGAAGCCTACAGACAGGACCTCTGACCCATCACGCTTCCTTGCCCCCAAAGCCCACAGAGCACATGCTGTCTTTCTTCAGTGCCCTGGACCACCACATGGCTCAATAGCATGTATTGAGAGAAAGCATAAGCATGGATCAGTGATAGGGGAAGAAGGCAAGACAGGCCTCAAGCCATCCATCCACACTGCCTCTAAGGGAGTCCCACCATCCCAGAGAAGCATCAGGGAAGCACATAGGCCATCGAGCCCTGCTAGGGTCTTCAATACCCCACATCCAAAATGCCAGAGGTCGGGGCAATCCGTGAAGACTGAAGACGTGCGGCAAGCTAAGACAAACGGCAACCTCCCACAGACCCCCATCATCGCACACACACATACACTGTTTCAGGAGCTCCAAGAGTGGAATGTCACAATGACTTTAGGGAGGAGGTGGCAGGGCCATCCATAGGGCACCCAGGTCTTGTGACCTTCCCACAGCTAAGAGTGAATGAATGTGTATACGATGCTATGCTGAAACAGGGAGGTGCGATTTAAAGTTCACAGCCTGGGTGAATATTTTCCCAGACACTTAGGCTTCTGATTTTTTTTTTTTCTTTTCCAACTGACAAGTACTGGCAGTGAGGGGAGCTGATGGCTAGACTGCCATCAGCCTGAAGTAAAGTGAATGACCAATGGAGGTTGGTTCAACAAGTATCCACTGAGCATCTAGCATATTCTAGGGGTTGTGGTGGGTATTGCATAAAACCGGAGTCCAGTGGGGTGAACAGACAACAAACAGAATATGGAGAATGAGGGGGGGGCAGTTGAGACGAGGATGGTGTATTGAATGGGGTATGGTGATGGGGCCATAGCATCAACTCAAAGCTAATGCAAAGGTCTGGGGACAGCGAGCGAGAGAGCTGAGGGAAGAGGTCAGGCAGAGATTAGGTAGCAGGTAGCACTTCTGGGGCCTAGGGACCACATCCCCATGAAGAAGGTGCGGCAGGAAATTCTAGCAGCATCACCGAAGCCACCAAGAACAGAGACAGGAGGACAGTGTTGGTGGGAGGTGGCTGGCCGCCGCAAGCCCTTCACACCAGTGTGCTGCTCCTCACTCCCCAGCAAGAGAAAGACCTGCAGACCCGTGTCCACCTGTGTAAGCCGCCCCTGTGCACAGAGGTTGCTGCGGGCAACCCCCACCCTACAACCTGGCCTGGCTGTTGCTGAAGCTGTGAGCAAAGCTTTCTGGGAAAGGGCCGGGGATAAATAAATAAGCACCCGTTGTTTTTTAAAAGCCAGACCGATCGCTTTTCCGCTGTCTGACTCAGCACTTGGCCCAAAGCAGTCTTCGGAGCCATTAAGACCTGTGTTTGAATCCCTTTACTGTGTGTCATTAAGACAGTTACAGCGCCTCTCTGAACCTGGTTCCTCTGACAGTAATTTCATAAACAGAACTGTGGAGAATATTCCAGGGGATCTAACTTGCCAAGGGCGTACTTAGCTCAGCATCTGGAACATACTGAAGAGACTGATGGAACGACTATAGTTTTTATCTCCAGCATCCTCTTCCCCAAACTCCAAAGCGCAAGTGAAGAAGTGCTCCTCCAGACACCTGCCTAAGCCGGACATCCCGAGGCTCACCTGCCATGCCAGCACTCAGAAGGCTGAGCATGCGAGGCCAGCCTGGGCTATCCAACAAGTTTGTGTGTCCAAAGCCGAAGGAGTACCCAGCACTCACGGGGGACAAGGAATACCTAAGCCAGGCTGAAGAGGGTTTAGGGGGACAGGATGATCAATTCTACTATGGAATCTAGGGACACACGGGGCTACTGGGAAACCAAGATGACTGACCAAGATAGTAACACAGAAGTACTGGGTCCCCAGGTCAGGGTCATGTTGGTACTAGTGTACCAACTAGTTGGCACTAGTGTAGAACACTACAGACGGGCAAAGTGGTATGGCACAAAGGATACTGTTCTTCTCTGCATACAAGGTTCCTCTGTGGTCACTGCAGTTGTTAAGCTACACTGACAACAGCCTCTACACCCAGAGAGTCCTCACTGGGACAGAAAATTCGAAGACATGTAGGGGCAGATGTGTCACACCCACTGAGACCATGCTGCCCACAGCAATGGTGACACAGGAGCCAGAGTCACCAGCAGACAAGAGGTGAATCAGAAAGTAGGACAACCAAGACTTCTACCACCAAGGGAGAATGGGAAATATAGCTCTCCGGCACAACTAAGAGAGATTACAGGCTTTCTAGAATCAGGCTCACAGCGCGAGGTTCCAGGGTACCCCTGGTGGAATCAGACAGGCAGCTATCACATCCTGGGTCTGTACCGAGCCAGACGGGAAGCTGTGGGCTGCAGGGGGTGGACAGGGCTGATGGGAGGGAGGCAGGGCATACTTGCTGGGGTGACTTGGAACCAGCTCACCCCAAAGGGCTGTCCCTCATGGTGGTACCATCCACCAGCTCTCCTGGAGCTGCACACTAATGGGTGGATGTCACTGTATGTAAATGACAACTCACACTTGACTAACAAATGCAAGCGTGGGAAGGTGAGGGACAGAATCTAAGCATGTGGATAAAATTAAATCAAGATCACTCAGGAACCAAGCCTGAAGGTTCAAACCTATAAACTCAGGGGGACTGAGGCAAGGTTACCAATTCAAGACCTGCAGGGACTGCAGGGAGGGTCCAAGGCCAGCCTGGGCAGGTGAGGTAGAGCCATGATATAAAATGTAAGAGGGCCAGAGATGCAACACAGCAGAAGACTGTTTGGCTATCAGGTTCGAGAATCTAGGTTCATTTCTCTCTCTCTCTCTCTCTCTCTCTCTCTCTCTCTCTCTCTCACACACACACACACACACACACACACACACACAAAATATTCATTAATACTCCAATATATTTCTTTCATTTAAATTTTGACTGTATGTAACTCTGATCTGAATACTGGGTACACAAATGTATGCTGTGCTGTGTACATGTGCCATGCAGAGGTATACAGAAGCCAGGGGACATTGAATGCCCCGTGATACAGTTATCGATTTTTGGTCACCCTCTTGAGTTAGGGTCTCACTAAACCTGCAGCTAGCCTGCTTCTGTCTAGTCTGATTTGGCTTCTGCGCTATGGGCCTCAACCTGTCTCTTCTGAGACACTGGAGTCACAGATGTGTATTGCCATGCCTGGCCTTTACATGAATGCTGGGGATTCGAACCTGTGTCTTTATGCTTGTAAAACAAGGTCTCTTACACTGCACCCATCTCTCAGGCTCTCCTGACTATTCTTAACTGGAACTTGTATTACTCTTTATCTACTGTGCACATATGTGTATGTACACACACACACACACACACACACACACACACACACACACACACAGTTTATATGTTGCAATCCACTTGTGGGAGTCAGTTCTCTCCTTCCACCCAGGGATCACGCTCAGGTCGTCAAGCCTGCTGCCTTTATGTCAGGCTTGCTGACTTTACCCTGTGAGTCATCTCAACGGCCCTAAACTTTTTTTTCCCTGAGTCCCAAATCAAAGAATGTGCTTGCGCTGTACCTACGAGCATCCACTCGGGAGTTTCTCTCTGCTCCCGCCGGTCTGCTTTGCATGAGCGATAAACAACTCCGAGGTGAACATCCCTGTGAAGCCTGTTTTTCTAGCCTATATTTAGGATTATTTCTTTAGGCCAGATTCCCAGAAATGGAATTACTGGGACAAAGGGTTAGAGCGTGTTTTCTGCTGTTGCCAAATTACTCTCATTAGAGAGATATTAAGGAGTCCTGGGAGCCCTGGCCAGGAATGAGGGACCCACTGCTGCCTCAGCTGGGCGCTACTTTCTGGCCACGTTCTAACAAGATGGCTTTGGCACTAGGGTTTCTGAACTAAGCACCATGTTGGGTCAGCATGTGTTGGGTACTAAGGATACAGACATCCAGCACCCAAGGTCCTGGCTCTTGGGGTACAGCCTTCTGGGACACTATGAGTTGTGCATTGGGGACACTGCCTTCTCATGGGAGGTGGGGACAAATCTCAGAGCCGTGGCGGTGTTCTGCTATGGAACTAATATGGGCTCGTGTAAGAGGGCCTGCTATTAAAAAAAAAAAAAAAAACCCGCCCTCTAGAATTCTGTGATAAGCCTGGCTCAAACGCATCCAAGACCTAAATGGGAGACAGAGCAGGTGGCTGGGGGGGTCCCTCGCCAGTGTTCCCCCTTCCCAAACCCCAAGACCTTCAGAGCTAATGTTTCCATTAATTATCTGCTTTCACAGGCTTCTCATCCAGTGGGGTGCTCATCCAACATCCTTCACCATCCTGTCTTTCAGAGATCAGCTCTGCCGCCCGCCCCAGCCAATCGCCGGTTTCCATGGTGATGAGCACATGACTCATGAGTCTTCAGCCCCCAGGACGAGGCTCTAGGCTGACTCAAGACATACATTCCAGTGGGATGGGGGGCTCCCACACCCCAAAAGGAAAAGCCTATCTGGAAAGTCCCTCTCTCTATCAGCCACTCCAGACTGGAGCCGCCGCTAAGTGCCGCAGCAGAAGCCTCATAGAGGCCTGGGTTGTAAGCAGCAGGCTGGTTGTCACTCCGGCAGCTGAGTGGAACTTGAGTCATCCCAGTCGCAGAGCAGGGTCCTTTGGCGCCATCGTGCTGGCACCTGGCACAGCAGTAGGATGCTCTGGTCTGGTCTCCAGGAGCGATGGATGGATGATGCCACATGATCTGACAGGAAGCCCCTTCCAGCGCAGGACAGTACCACATCTGTGTTCTCAATGGTCGTTCTGCCAGGGACTAGTACCCATCATGCCAAGAAGCCAACACCTGACGGGGAAACGCCCTCACCTGCCCATCACATTCTACCTGTGTGAATCTGCCTATTCAGAACACTGCTACACAGGCTCAGAGTGGAGGCCCTGCCTCACCTCTGTTGGTGGCTGAATGTGCCCCACTGTGTAGACCATCTACATGCTCTACCTACTCATGGCCACTTGGACCTCCTATTCTCCCATCATTGTGAAAAGCCTTTGTCCTATTATCTTTCCAATGGGGTGACAGGAAGATACCCACGTCACAAACACAGTCGCCACTCATCGGATCCCACTCTATCAGACCTTATGCCCAAAGCTCCACCCACCCCACCAAAACCCACCCACCACAAGCCCCACCCTCACCAAGCATATCCCCCCAACACACACCCCACACACTCTAGTTCCATAGACCACTCTAGCCCCAGCTCAGGGCTTGACTTCACTCAACCACACTGCAAGCAAGGGAGCTGTAGTCACCCTGAGGAAATGGAGAGAGAGGATATGACGGGTCACAGGCTTCTTCCTGCTTCCCACCATGACCCAATCTCACAACCACAAACAGAGAGAGACCTGGACAGTCCAGGGCAGTGCGCACCGTGCAGAATGGGGCTAAGGCCAGCAGGATGGGGGGGGGGGGTCTGGTCTCCCACTGCTGCACAGCTGCGGAGTCCCCGCCCACCTAGAACAGCAGCTGCGCTACAGTTGGACCCCTGGCTTAAAAAAACAAAACAAAAACAAAAACCTGCAACGCAGGGGGGCCTGAAGGGCAGGGCCATCCCAGGACTCCATGAGGACTGTGATGAGGCATACAGGGGGCTCATTAATCAAGAAGCCAGCCTCGGCAGCTGCCCCCTTTTATGGCTAAATGCCTCAAGAAGTTTAGTAACAGAGCCAAGGCTAGCTATTTCCATATCCCGACCCTTCCAAGACCCATCTTCTCTGCGGGCATGGGAAGGGTGGGAATTTGGTCCCTGGGCCTGGCACTTTGGCATCTGTCCCAATAAGGTGCCTTTGCTACTGAAACGGTTGATGAGGGGCTCAAAGATGTCTCCAAGTCAGCTCCGTTCTACCCAGAATCTGCAGACATGTCTAAGAACAGTAACAGCCAGGCGGGTGGGACCTGAACTCCCCACGGGTACCACAGTTCCAAGGGACTCTACCCTGGGGAAGGTCCCACTGGGACCTCTTCAGAAGGAAAAAAAGGAAGGAAGAAGGTTTGGGGCCTAGGGGGATACATCATGCACAGCAAAGTAAGCTCTTCATAGTTCAGGAACACAGAACCCTGCTCTGGACTTTCATGAACTTGAGGGTGACCCTGACCTTGAACCTTTTCTCCACACAGCAGGGCCGTTGGAACCTATATACTCTTACACTCCGGCAATGGAGCCTCTATGAAGCTGGGCGTGTGCTCTTGTCCCTTGTCCCCCTGCTTCCTTGCCACCATGTAGTGAACAGATTTGCTTCCTCTCCAGACGCTGCTCCTTCATGGTTCTGCCTCACCGGAGGCCCCAAAGCAACATGGCTGCACAACCACATCCTGAAAGTCCACAAACACATGAACCCTTTCTCCTTTAAGTTGACTGTCCCAGCAAAGGAACTCTCTGGCAGGCTCAAGAGGTTCTGCGTGTGCACGGATAAAGCTGCTCTCTGTGGCGTCCACCAGCGCTGGGTCCCGCTGAGAGGAGCTGAGCCCTTCAACTTTGTCTCCAGCACCACCCTTTTTAAGAATGTCTAAGTGCTGCCCTTGGCGGTAACCCTCGATTCAATGGAAGCACCACACAAGTTCTGCAGAAATTTCCCCAGAGGGCAGATTTGGGGGGAACATCCCGAGGCCCATTCTTAAACAAAGCCATATGGCTCAGCCTCTCCAGGAGATAGGAGGCTCCTCCCAGGGCTATCTTCATCCACTTGGCAAAACAGGGATGCTGGGATGACCCAGATGTTACATCTGTGACTCCAGGGGCAGGTCCACATCCCACACTCTCCTCGGCATGCCAGAATGAACCAGTATGATTGTAGCCTGTTCACAGGCTCCATGTCACAGAAGGGAGCAAGGCAAAAATCGAACAGGCCACCATACTCCTGCCTCTCTCTGGCTGCAGCCTGGCTAGCCTGGACTTTTGGAACTTCAGTTTCCATACTGTGTATGTGTGTCTGTTGAAGGTCCACAGCCCTGCTCCCATGAAATTCCCCATAGGATGGCGGCGCGACGGAGAGGTAACTATGCAAAGCATGTGGGACATTCAAAAATGGTGACAACTGTGAGAGAGAAAATGAGTAAGGTGACAGGTAAAAGAAGGAAGCTGGGCTGGCAGATTAAGGAGGAACTCACACTCCTAGGAAAGGAGCTGCCAGGCCTTCCTCCCAAAGAGTACTAAGGAAGACAGAAACTGTGTTTGTGTGTTGGTTCACTTCCTGTCAGCCTGACACAGAATTCTCTGGGATGAGGGAATTGCCTCCCATCAGATTGGCCTGTACACAAGTCTACCGAGCATCTTATTTGATTAGTGATTGGTGAAGGAGGGCCCAGCATATCATAGGTGGTGCCATCCCCTGAGCAGGTGGTCCTGGGATATGTAAGAAAGCAGGCTGAGGGCTAGTGAGATGGCTCAGTGGGTAAGAGCACCCAACTGCTCTTCCGAAGGTCAGGAGTTCAAATCCCAGCAACCACAGTTGTAATGTAGCTCTCAGGAGGAGACAAGAGAATCAGAAGTTCGAGGTCCGCCTAGGCGACAATGAGATGTTGCCTACAAGAAACGAAATAGTGTGGGTGCTTCCTCTTCTGCCACCTGGACAGCAGCCCTGGGGGGTTGTCAGCTCTCACAGCTCACCAGCACCACCAGTCCCTTCTCAAGTCTCAAGGGCCTCCCTCTGTCTGACCCTGGTGGCCTTCTGTCTCACAGGACCTTCGCTCTACAAAGCTGGGTTCTCCGGAAGCCAAGGCCAGCAGGGCAGACTCTTAGACAAATAAACTCAATACGGTTCTTGGCAAGGCCGAGCTGGATTCAGGAGCCCGTGTGTGTTTCCATGCATGGGAAGTCCCTGGCGGGTCTTTCCTCGAGCTGTAGGCTTCAAGCCAGGGCTTCCAGGATGGGTGACAATGGGTGCCGAGGGAACTGAGCCCATGTACACAATGTTAGGTGCTCCTGCATAGACCCTGGGATTAGCTCCAAGAAAACACATGGCAAGGCTCGTGGAAGTCTGTGGGGGCATGTTAAGAAGGTGGGGGTTGGGGGGACTTGAGAGAAGTTCTAGAATGTGGGTACACACTGCTTAGATCTTCAGTACCTTTTAATGGCTCTCCCTGACTTCTGGACACTGAATTTTGTCACTGGCGAAATGGGGATAAAAACAGTGTTCCACATCAAGGGACCAATGAAGCCTAGAAGAACCGGTCACGGTTTGAAAGGTAAAGGACTTTGAAGGTCCCAGGGCCAGCCACGGAGAGGGAGTAGCTATGTGACCAAGACTCCGATCAGTCACATTCCTCCATTTATCTGCATGGTTTCTAGCCATAGAAGCATAGCCTAACTTGAAAGCTACCCAGGGGATGAAAGGACACGAGAAGGTACCAGTCATAACCATAGCAGTGTGTGCAGCCCCTGCACCAAGTTACAGGGTTTCCTCTTCATATACAAAACCCTCTACCCAGCCCCAGGCATCAGGAATCAAGACCAGGTAACCGGTATTATTCAGTCCAATGGAAGATATCATCAAAAGAGACAAACTGCCAGGCAGTCAGTCACACATGCTATCTCACATGACCCGCCCTGCACATCTTGCTAATGGTTGGTAACTCACGGATCCCAACAGACCAAAATGAACACAGAGAATTCCAGGACACCAGGTCTTTTAAATCCAGCCATCTCTCCTGCAGCCTACGCCTCCTAACTTCCTTTATCCACCCCTATGAAACCTCCCTTCTGGAACTTGAACTTTGAAGATCACAGAAGACAACAGGTGTGGGGGTCCAGACCCAGAAGGCTCTGTGCACGGCTGCCAGTGCCTCTTAAGTGACAGAAGAGAGAAACCAAGGTCTCTCAGGATGTATCTTCAGAGACCGCTTCCTACGAGCCATGAGACGGGTGGCTCTAGGAGTCTCCACAGAGTGACACGAAATGGATTTCGAAGACGTGGGCTCTGGGAGGCCTGTATCATCGCATCGGGTGTATCTGTCATCAGCCCACTGTGACTCTAGTTCTACTGGTACCCACAGGAAACTCTGTGACCTCTCTAGCCAGAGCCCTCTCCGTGACGGAGAAGGGTGGCTATGGGAAGGCTGCCCCACACTTGGCTTGACATCAGTCACCCACTTGCTGACTTGAGAGCTTGCTTCCCTCTCTTCGTGCGCAGCTGGCTAGATTGCCAAATATTTATTGAGTACTTCCTGTGGGGCACAGCTGGTGTGACCCAGGCACCAGAAACACATCCATACACAAGAGAGAGCTCCCTACCTCCAACACACACAGACAGACACACACACACAGACACACACATACACACACACAGACACATACATACACACACACTCACATATACATACACACACACACACACACACACACACACACACACACACACACACTGTCTCCCTGGCATTTACCTAACCCTCTTCACTGCTACACCATCTGGCTGGCTGCTCGCTCAATGTCCCCATGAATCCGATGTCCCAGTGCCAGGGTCCTGCTGGTCCTCAGGATTTATGGTCACTTGGCTGGGATCGAACTCTGATCTTCTCATTTGTGTAGCAAACACTTTACCAATGGATTTGTATCCCTCAGCCCATGATTTAGTTTGGAAAGCGAAATTGGATGCTGGTGGAGAACTCAGATGCCGCTCAGGGAGCCACAAGAACACACAGGTGGCTGGCTAAGCAGTCCTAAACTGGGTAGGGATGTCAGAACGGGACTCGCTTTTCGTTGCATAGGGTCCACAGTCGGAAAAACGGCGCAGGGCCCAATCTGAGGGCTAAGGGGACAATCGCACAGGCCTGAGCATTTCCCAAGGCTGTCACCATCAATATGAAGACAAAAACAAAACAAAACACAGCATTAGGAACAAGCCCCTCCTTCACTGCTGGATCAGAGGGCCAAGGACACGGGCGATGCCAGCCAGCCAGCCCTTACCCTCCTAGGGGCAGAGCCCGTTAGAAATGTTCAGATCAGTTCCAACCCAAACACCTCTTCCTCTGACCACTAAGCAGATGAGGGAAGAGGAGCCTTGGCTCTTTCTTAGCTGTCACTGGAGCAAGCACGGCTTGCTGCACACTGCCACCATCAGGAGCTCTCTAGCAGTGATGAGCATCCGTCCCCAGCATGCTGCTGTGAGTTTTCATTGGGTCACCTTCCAGCTGTCAAGCACTCTCCTCCAGAGGACAGCATTCGAGACCCATACCTGTCCTAGCTCCACTGTCTGGGGGCACTCAAACCACGCAGGGCACTGCTCAGCATGGGAGAAGGAGGCACTGTGGGGTCACCCTGCATGGGACAGATTCCTCCTGGGGACACTTGACCAGCCCTGAGCCATGTCCAGGAGTAAGCTTGCTAGAAATTAGTAGCCTTGGAGGGTTTCTGTTCATAAACAAGGCCCCAGGGTGCAGCTGTGACTCGGGAAGCAGGTAACAGGTGCTGGTCGGGCAGTTTTTGCATGTGGAGGAGCTTCTGGGTGCCCACTCCTGCAGCCTGACTGACTTAGAGGCTTTTACAAGGACCACCTTCACTCCACTGGTCAGGTCCTGCTTTTGTTGGGAGAACCTGGCCAGCCGCAAGAAAACACCCTGGGAGAAATTACAAGTAAGAGATAGATTCAGGGATGCGGCTGAGGTGCAAATATGGAAGGGGGGATCCTGAGGAGAAAAGCAAAGGGCAGGAATGGCAGGGGTCTGGGGACTAGATTTCCTGGGGTCCAGCCTCAACTATGGACAGTTTGATGTGAGGTGGTTCTACCCTTCGGTGCCTTGGTTTCCCCCATCAGGGTCTCCCAGAGGTATCAAAGGGATAGATACAGACTCCTAAAAGCCACTTAAAAATGGTATGTGCCCACAAAGCCACTTAAAAAGGGCAGAACCCAGAGGCCGGGCACTGACCCTACCACCCCTACCTTCACATTTGGCGACAGGTGACACCCACCACCCAGAGACCTTCCCACGGGAGCAGCAATACCACCTTCATTTCCTGCGCGGAAACCTGAATTGTTTGTTTGCTTCTTGGGGCAAGGTCTCATGAAGTCAAGGAAGGCCTGAGACTGTGTAGGGGAAGGTAACTTTGAACTCCTGAGCCTCCTGCCTCTACCTGCAGGGCGCAGGGAACACAGGTACGCACCATCTTGCTCCAGTTCTCATCGGAACTCTCATCTCGTGGATGGGGAAAGATACCGGTCTGAGGAGGAGGGAGGAGGCAGAACTCGCTGTATTGAGCTTGTGGAGACCCACACCTCTGATTCCCCACCTGGGCCCTTCCTACCCTCTCTACCACCTCAGGCAGAGAAGACAATGCAGGTGGGGCCAGAGAGACCTGTCTCAGAGGAGAGACAGGAGCCTGTGGTTCCTGGACAAGATGGATCAGCAGACAAAGGCACCTGCCACCAAGCCTCATGACCCGAGTTCCAGTTCCTGGGAGCTGCACGGAGGGACAAAGAAAACTGACCCCTCAAAGGCTGTCCTCTGACTTCCATGTGTGTGATATGGCACACATGCAAATAAACTAAATAAAATGCAAAAACAAAAACAAAAAAACACCCTACAAAATTTTAAAAGATGCTAGGCTCTGAAGACAAGGCACACATGCACACATGCACACATACACACAGGCACACGTTCAAATCCTCCTGGCGTAGTCTCTCCCCAGCTGCGTGCCCTTGAGCCACTCAATGTCGTGAGCAACAACGTCCGGTATATTTCATTGTATTTTGCCAGTCTGAAGGCGCAGCTCAACTTCCCTTGCAAGCAAGTGTCTTCCCAGCAGCCTCAGCTGACAGCGGATACAAGCCTGTGACACCGCCATAGGTCAGAGGAGGTGCTTGCGACATGGCTGGCACTCAGCATAGCGCCACAGGGAATTGGCTTACTGAAGAACCCCTCCTTTCTCAACTTAGCAGCTGACCAGCCTGTACCACCTACCTAAGAATAATATGTGGAGCAACAGCCGTGGGTAGGAACCTCCCCTCCCACCTACCCTAAAAGACCAGCATTGCCCCAGCCCCAGAGCCCCATCAGACCTGAAGCCCATACTCTGGATAGGACAGTCGTAGACAATTCAACCCTAAACCTGAGCCTGCTCAGCATATGACACAAATGCCAGTGGCCTGACTCATGGCATGTTAGGTAGAAAGCACATCTATGGGACCCTGTGTAAGCCAGTGGGGCAGGACGAACAGCTGACCCTGGCTGCAGCCCCAAGGGCTTCGCCTGTTTACTGTGGCTCTGATGAAGTCAGTCTTGGGGGAACCATCCCTCCGGGGTTGACATCATCGCTCTAGAGACCCACAAGCTCCTCTGAGGCCTGATCTCTCTCCTCTGAATGTGTTACGATCCCTGGTGTAGAACCTGTACCTGCACAGGGATCAGGGACGGTGACATGTGGCTTGAGGAAGTTTTGCTGAAGGTCACTCAGTCCCACCCCCTCACAACGCTATGGGCCTGGCAGAACTCCCAGGAAGCCCTCAGCATCCCCAGCTGCTGCTGTGTGATACCAGCCTGATGGCTTGCCTCAGTTTCCCTCTTCTGAAGAACAGGGGGCAGTCATGGTGGGGAAGGCGCAATGGCGGGGGGGGGGGGGCATCAGTCATGTGTCCAACTCAGAGTTAAGTGCTCAGCTAATCTTAGCTATCAATCAGGTGGTAACTCTGAGAACATTCCAGAAGCAGCAGGCATTCATTCCTACCATCTCTATCAAAAGGCAACAAACAGAGCCCTTCTCAAAGAAACAGGAATGAGCAGGACCCCATTATTCGATGATGATGCCCTGCGGCTGGTGCCAGCAACCACTTTGACAGACACCACTGTGTAGGTCCCTAAAGGGATGACATGGTCCCTCTCTTGTAGGTCAATGTGCTGGTCCTAGCACTCGGTGTCACCAGCTAGACCATGGTCTCTTTGTGCATCTATCTGTCCTGATGCTCTATGAGCCCCAAAGAGCAGGGACAGGACCTGACTTAGAGCCACCATGTCCCTATAGTACAGCATCAGGCATATAAGAGATGGGCAGGTACAGCCAGAGGGGGACCTCAGCCAACATCAATGCCATGTTCTTAGAGAATCTCCACCACCTCCCCTCCTCTTTCACCTGATGAACAACTAGAATTTTCCAGCGGTCCAGTAAAGCCTCTTCCAGCTTCCTAGTTCCCGCTAAGCCGCAGCCTTTCTCTGAAGTACTAGCCGACATCCTGAGCTGTCAGGGTGGGGCCGGAACAATCTCAGGCTTTGCTGGCCTTGCTTAGTGACATGCCAGGTGCCAGGCCTGGAATCCCTGCCACATCCTCCTGCCAGCTAGCGGGACTCCTGGGGCTGTGAAGGCTGTCGCGGTGCCAAGCCAGGGCAGTCCCAGGACAGGCTGGCAGCCTGGACCACGGGGACCACATAGTCACCAGCACACGTGATAACAAAGAATACACAGCCACCAAGAGATTGTAAAGGTTGGTGCTCTTGGCTGGTGCAGGAGCAGGGTGGGATCTACATTTCAGCAATGCCCAGGAACTTTCTAGAACGGTGGGGAAGTCTTATATGTGTAACTCACTACATAGTCAAGAATGACCATGAACCCTCATACCTGGCCCTCCTGTCTCCCCATCTCCGGTGCCAAGCTTTGCAAGCACGAACCTCCATTTATACACAGTGCTGGAATGGAACCCAGCAACTCATGCACGCCAGGCAAGTACCCGCCAACCTTGCCACATTCCCCGTCTACGTCTGAGCACTTAGAATGTGGCCATTTGTGACCAGTGGAGTGGAACCCCTCGGTTTAGCTGACTTTAACTTAAAGGCCACCCTCAGCAGCTTGGGTCACTGTCTCAGGCCAAGCCCAGGGTTTGGGGTTTCTACTCTGCACCCTAGGAAGCTGACAGAGAATAGGAAGGGAAGAGGAACATCAAAGGGAGAGAGGTCCTGCTGACTGAGGCAGCGCTCAACCTGAATCCCAGGCCAGATGCTACACGGAGGGCTTGGATGACATCAACCAACCTCCCTGTCACAGCCACCGGGGACAACACACATCTTACAAAGCAGGAGACTGGAGTCAGGGAAGCTGGAGTCACTGTCACTTGCCTGAGGGACAAGGGACTGAGCACTGAGTCACCTGAACTGCCGGATCTTTCTGCCTGCCAGAGGCACCTCTGAAGGAATGCATCTACTCTGTTCCTAGCAAGAGTGCTGAGTTACTTCCTGAGTGGAGCTTCTGAGGAAGCAGGTGGGCTGTCTTGAGGTCTGTACAGCCAGCTTGTCAAAACAATACTGGAACTTACCGTCCAATCAGCCCAGTGAATTTCTAACTTCTCCCCTCTGTCCCTCCTCTACAAGATAGGTCCCAAAGAGAAACAAGACCTCCCACTGATACAGGCTGTGGGTCTGCTCTCTCTCTCTCTCTCTCTCTCTCTCTCTCCCTCCCTCCCTCCCTTCAGCCTAGTCCATGGTGGGTGGGCACTGCCACACCTGCCTGTCACCTGGCCCACCCACCCCCAACCAATCCACAGAACTGGTTTCTGTAAAATTATTAACAGGTAGCTTTGCATTGGCTTTCAAAACTACAAACCACGCCCTCTTTCCAACTATGAAATGTGGAGACCGGATGCCCTCAATCTGACCCCAACTGAAGGAAGGACCAGTTCCTCTCCACCTCTGGAGAATTGGAGCATGCCTGTCATCTTAGCACTCGAGAGGTGGAGGCAGGAAAATCAGGAGTTCAAGGCCAGCCCTGGCTATAGAGCAAGCTGAAGGCCAGCCTGGGCTACAGGAGACCGACTATCTCAAAGTCTCTGGCTGACCCTGTGACTTCATTTCAAAAGTCAGCAGTTCCAACCCCATTACTTTTTAAATGTGCTTTTCCCCTCACCAATTTCAGCTTTACTAACGAGGGCCAGAGGCCACTGAATTCTATGTTGTGTGTTTATATTTCCCTCCCATTTGGCACTCAGAGAAACTTGGACATGAGGGAGACCGGCACGTCAATGCGTGTGGGCCTGAGGGGCTTCCCAAAGCAGGGCTCTGCATAGTAACGTAGGGAAGTCCCAGGCACACTGAGTCGGGAGGCTCGCTCACTTTATACAAGGGCTGCCATTACCCTCTATGAGAATCTCTGCCCATTTCACAACCACGGTCAGGGACCCTGGCCTCTGCTAACTCTGGATCCTGAGAGCCATGAGGCAAGCAGCCATCAGAACAGGAATAAGACTCATGAGGGGCAAATTCTGCTTGGTCTGGGCAGGTGGGGCACCCTGAGCCAGGGGACAGCTAGGCTCAGCTCTGGTAAGAGAAGGCCTACCTCCCAGGAATGCTGTTGACTAAGAAGAGAGACAATGGATGTGCGCTGTGTTCAAGGACCACTGGCTTCCATTTGCTTTGTGCTGTCTGAAGCTAGAAGCCAGCCAGTAGAGATCTGGAGACAGTTAAGTAGCGTATACGACCAGCTCAGGAGACTCACTGGGAAGAGCAGCTTTTTCCAAGGCAGACTCTATTTCTACACAACATGGAGATCTTGTTACTCCAGGCAAGACTTGGGGAGCCCCAGCTCTGGAGACCCACCTGGGGAGAGCATGCCCTTAGGTCCTTGGAGCCTAGGAAACGGCGTGTCAGAGAATCCAGAAAGGGAACCTGCCCAAGGCTAGGTAGAATGAACCTCAAAGTCACTGGGAGGAGGCTAGACCATCAAGAATGCTGTGTGACTGACTGCACAGAGACCCAGAAGCGGAGCCACTCTTCCCAGAGGAAGACTGGGAAGCGGGTGGGAACCGGTGGGAACTGGACCAGGGTCCAGAAAAACTAAAGGATTGGTTACACACAGATCCACACCTTGCTAGAATAAGAGGTTAGGGGTGCCTTACCATGAATGCAGAGACTTCTGGCTTGAGAGTCCAGGATGGCAAGACACAGTGGGCCAGGTCTCTGAATGGGACACACACACACACACACACACACACACACACACACTCTGCTGGGCGGGCTAAGCCAGGCATGGGGCAAATGGAATATGGGACAGGTGTATGTCACTACATTCTCTCAAGGACACAAGCTCCTGGCCTGGCTAAGGTCATGCCCAGCAGGAATTTGACTGTGAAATTCCTCCTCCCCTCTAACTTCCTCCTATATTCTTGGAAGGCAAGCCTCACTGGAGTCTGGAGTTAGGAATGGCCAACACTACTCCTGTTTACCAAATGGTTCCAAGGCTGTGTGGACAGGCTCCCTTAGAAGGGTCCAGGTGACACAAATCAGTCTGCTCCTTTGCTTGGGGACACTGAATCATGGGTCATCCTGAAGGGCTCTTGGCACATGACGGACAAGGTATAAAGAAGCAGATTGCTGCCTGCTGGTAGCCTTGGCAGGACAGATAGATAACCAGGAGGCATGATGGTGGGAAGGGGTCTGCAGATAAGAAGGGTGGCTCTGCCCAGCCATGCTTCTGAGAAGCCCATTGGACAGGACACTCAGGCACTCCCTTCCGCCTTGCAGGGCCCAGTGGAGCCTGAAGGACTGGATCAACATGGAATCCATGTGTCCCAGTTGTGGGTGGCCACTAGCCCTGGTTATTTAGGGAAATGTGACTGAATCACAGAGCACCCTAAAAGTCAATGCAGCCTAGGACTTTTCAAAGACAACCACCAGGTCTTTGAGGCGGCCATAGACAGCACAGGGCACAAGTGAGGACAGACACTATAGTGTCCACACTGTGCCCATGGTGACCCATCACGAGGTGCCCTAAGTCAGGTTCAATCCAGAACTCTTTCACCGTTATAACAGTGACCCCACCTTCATTCCACTTTAAGTGCCAGGTCATTTCCTCCACACTGACAGTGTGGGGCCACCAACATACACACAGCTTGTCACTCACCAGGTTATCAAGTCTGGGACTTTTCCACTCATGGCCTCACTGAGCCAGACAGCCACCCAAGTGAAAATTCCTAACCAGATAAATGGGACCAGGGAACCTTGGTATAAAATGGAGCAAACAGGGGTCTAGCTGAGCCCCCTACAGGAGTGTGTGATAGGAAGGACAGAAGATGCTGGGGACAACCTGGTGCCCTGAAAACTCTAAATTCAAAGGCCCTGGAATGAGTCAGGAGGAGAGGAAGGGACTCAACACACACTTATGAGCATCTACTGTGGATGGATGGGCACACACACACACACACACACACACACACACACACACTCCTCATGTTCCCACATTACAGACAACAAAAATCCCTCATGAGACTAAGTTCATTGACTGTGGTGATTGATGTCTGCCTGGAAGGAGGACATGGCTTCAGTGTGCACAAAGCTCTCATGGACCATTTGACCCTGCTCAGCCGACCTCACATTCAGAGACTGAGCACGGGCCCTGGTATAGGTTACAGCTCTACCACCCATAGCAAGCATCACTCAAGTCACTGGACCACTCTGAGCCTCGGTTTCCTCATCTACAAAGTGGTGCAATAGGGCACCATGGGGTAGATAATATTACAGAAGCCCAGGACACAGCAGGTGCTCAAGGGCAGCGCTGCTCCATTCTCAAGGGCCTGAGGAGGAGGAAGAATAATAAAAAGAGGTGGGTCCCAGAGGGTGTGAGGACATCAACTTGCTATAATCTAAAACCACCAGAGATGAGAGCCTCCACTGAGGACCACCTGGATCAGGCTAGTGTAGGTGGAGGTTTACCGTAATTATTGGTCTAGAAAGACCAAGCCAACTGTGGGTGGGACCATTCCCTAGGCAGGGGGTTCTGTGCTATATGAGACATGAGACAGCCCTTTGAAAGCTGACAAACAGGCAATGTGGGTTCATCATTTCTCTCCATTCTCTCTGTTCTGCTGACGTGACCAGAAGCTTGCGTCCCTATCTTAAGCCCCAAGTCCTGCTTCCCTATGTTGCTTCTTGGCTTTACCAAAGCAACAAATGAAAAAACACAACAGGAGACACGTCAAGGGGGAAAAGCATCTAAAGGTGTATTGTGGGAGCCTCTTCCTGGCTAAGTTCACTGTCACACTGAGTCTCTGCTAGTTTCCTCAGAGACCTATACCTCCAGTTTGCTTCACCTGTGTCACTGCTATCGAGAAGCAGAATGGTTCTTTCACACTGCCAAGGCCTGTAGACCCTTGTCTTCCTGCTCTGTGTGTGTTTCCCCCTGAGGTGGTCACAGCTTCTTATTGACTCTCCCTTGCTCTTTCCATATGAAGGTCACTTAACCCATCCCTTGAAAGCTACATTGAATGTCACTGGTAGCATCATGGGCCTTCCAGTCTAACTGGTGGAAAGGCCAGGTTGTTTGTCCATTTTCCTGTGCTCAAAGGTCGCTTTGTTAATGTAGCCAAATCCAGCCCTGCCTTACTTGCGGCTTCTGTCTCCTCACACAGAGAGAACCTCGGTTTGGGCTGTTGTTGATCTGGGAGCTGATCACCACTAACTTGCTGGAAAGCCAGGAACGAATGTAAAAGTTTCCGCTCTCCCCCCCTCTTCCCCGGCCAGCCAAGGGCCGTGCCTCCCTCTGGGCCTTCACTCGGTGGGATCACCCCCTCCCCTGGGGCTCCTGCCTGGCACACAGAGAGAGTGACTCACTGCTGAGGCATGGTGCCCTTGCCCTGGGCCCTTGCCATATGGCGATAGGACACAGGCCACAAGTAGATGGCAGGGCCTGTGCTGAAGAGCCCCTTGCTTGGAGTGGGGGACTCAAGGTAACTCCCAGTGTCTCTGCAGAGGGCAGACATGCAGCTAGAGGCATTGGGGGAGAAGGAGCCAGGCGTGTGGGAAAAGTCATACACTCTGACCACAGCAGGGAACCCAGGGGCAAAAGCCATGGTGAAGTAGAACGCCCTCCCCTCCTCACTCTCTTTACAGTTGCCAAGAACTTTCCAGACTCTGCAGGAACTCTACTGTCAGAAGGGGCCGGGTCCCTGATGGACTTCAGTCTTCATATCTGCAAAACGGGCCTCTTTATAACTTCCAGCTTTAAAAGCCATCTAGTGCTAAATAAATCATAGTTGCTCCAAGGACAACTCCCAGTATCCCTGAGTTGAATACAGAAACATAATCTGGTCTCTGTCCTGCCCATGAGGCAGGCACGGACAATCCGGGATCAAGGAGGTAAGTAGGGAGAGTCACCGATTGCTCTGGGTTGGGCAAGGCTATACTTCATCTGGCCTGCACATTCACAGGTTTCCCTCCCAGGAGTGGAAACTAAGGCCCGCATGCTACCCTGTCCAAAGTTGCCCAGTGAGGGAGGCACAACAGAAATGCCACCCTCTTACCCTGACACACAACCTTGCCCAACCCTCATGTCTAGGGCCCGGATGCACATCCACATAAATTACATCCTACGGGTTGTGTTCATGGCAAGAGTACTTCTTAAACACACATGGCCCTCCAGGGGCCGCAGCAATAGAACTAAAGTTCAGCGGCCACACGCTTCCAAGGCATGGCCTCCCTAGACAAGTTAGGCCTGGAATTTCACTTCAGACCCCACCCCCAACCCCACCTAGGTGCCCGCCTCCAAGGACCCTGTGAACAGACAAGGATGGTTACGGCTGGAGGAGCCCTGTCTCTTGAGACGCAAGGCTTCAGAGTCATCTGTGACACCCCCACGTGTGCATACGTGTGACAGCAGCCAACATTCCAGAAGGCTCCCTACCCTGGTGTCTCTCCCCCTGAGATCTATCAATGAAAGCAGCTTTGCCTGATCTTGACTTTCACAGGATGGGCTAACAACGTCTTTGGTGGAACCTCACTTGACAATGCTGTGCGTGAGAGGCAGCCAGGCTCAGAGTGGTGCTTGCTGTTCATGGCCCTAAAGTACTTCACTCTGTGACTCTTCATTTGTTTCTGGGTTCTCCTGAGGATAGCTCCATGCATTCTTTCTGATTTGGGGCTACTCCAAACATGCTTACTTATGTCTTATGACAGACCAAAGCATCTAGGGAAGATAACCGGAGACAGAGTGAAGGGTTGTACTGGAAGGACCATAGTAGACCCTTGCTTTGACCTAAGAAGCAGATATTGGGACGAGGAAACAGAGAGACCTAGTGACATGCCCAGGGCACACAGCAAGACCAAGGTACTGAATGAATGTGCACGGCCCCAGCCTCATGGGAGTGGACACTGTGAACAGGAAGAGACAGAAGAGCTGGTGTGGGGGAAGACTATGCCATCACCTCCTTGGAAGAACAGCAAGGCCCCAACCTGTCCCAGGAGACTGGAGACAAGGTACAGGGCCGGCTGACTGGGCAAACAGAGATGCATGAAAGAAGCCTAAGTCCAACCAACCCCAAGCACATAATTTTATCTGGAAGACAGCGCGTCCAGCCACCCCCGCGTGCCCTCCTCCTCAAGGCAAGGACAGCCTCTGCTCAGAAGCGCCTTTGTCTGTCCCCGGATGGTTCGAGACAGGGTGGCAGAGGACTAGCTTGTGCAAACAAATGACAGGTCACACCATGGTCTCCCCGGTCCCCCACTGATCGCTACAGCTCAAAGAACCATCTATTTGCCCCGGCCTCCTGAGTTCCTCACTAACGTTTCCCTGCTGGTTGTGCGAGGCCAGGGAGAGCTCTCTGGCCTTGGCCCTGAAACCAGTGGGACAAGTGACATGCCTACCCTTTGTGACTTGAGAGTGTCCACTCCCTGACAGAGCTGGAAGGAGATGGGTGAGGGCCAGTGTGTCCTGAAGAAGGTCACTCTGTAGCTCCAGGTAGGACCTAGATGGGAAGAGATGAGTGGGGGAGGGGAGGGGTCTGAGAGTAGATCAAGCAGGCTCTCAGGTTCTTTCTGGGTGGGTCAGATAAATGACTTCCTGCTTGGGTGGGTCACTCCCTACCACCACTGGCTGAAGGCTGCCTGTCACCATGGTAAACTAATGGATTTTGCTTTGGCCCTCATGGTGGCTGGTCCAGGTCAGCCTCTGCCCCAGCACTGCTTCTGAGCTGTGAGGTAGGCACGAGGTTACTGAAACTAGAGCTCTAAGGAGAGACAAAAATGGGAAGATACAGACAGGCACATGGATGAGGTGGGGTGTCAGTCCCTGCCTGTAGAAACTCCCAGACTTTCAATGTCTGGCAGTCCATCTTGGGTTTCATGGTCTGTGTGGGAGTTCAGCCATGTTCGGACCCCACCAGAACCTCTGGAAGGTGTCTGTTTCCATGTTGTTTCTCTGCCGGCTCCAAAAGGCAGTTGTCATGGAAACGGTGTGCCTTGCTGACGTGTGTTTTGTGTTCACAGGCTCTGACACAATGGAGCTGAAAGCCGGTAGTAACATTACGCAGTACATAGGTTCAGAGCCCTTAAAGAACCCATGGGGTGGGTGCTGATGGTAATGATGACGGTGATAATGACGATGACAACGGTGACCTGCTATCCTCTCTGAAGCTGCTCACCCAGCCAGTGAGGAGCTAGAGTTGGGTATCAGCCAGACCTTCCTCACATGGCATGCACAGAGGGCAAATCCACAGCCTTCTATCACAGAAGGTGATCGATCCAGCAACCTCTACCCAGGCGTGCCAAAGAGCCAGAAGTCCAGTACACAAGAAGGAAGCCCTGGTCCTTGGGCAGCAGGTTGCCAGGTAACTGTTTTCCTGCCATTTACCAATACAGAGAGAGACTCTCTGTTTACCAGGCCTCCTCATCTGCTGGGCTCAGGGGTCTGCGTTTATAAGGCCTAAATTTCAAAAGGGCAAAAGACCTTAAGGGTCAAATAGTAGAAGATAACAGTCATAAACAGACAGGCTGGCTGTGTACAACCCTCCACTAGCCCCTTCTGCCAGTCTTGAGGTGTGGTGGGTTTCAAAGATGTGACAACAAGGGCACTTTGGAGGTGCCCATGCCCCAAGCATGGCACAGCCTACTGCTAGCTATGGGCAGCTCTAGTCTGTGACACTAGCCTATGTACCCCTGGTCTGTGCTTCAATCACTCAGTCTAGGGGACTGGCACATATGCATGCACCATGAACACAGGGGCTTCACAGCAGTGGAAGCTGTCCCGGCTGTCCTGCAGGGCATCATCTGCAGGGTGATGCACGGTATCTCCATCTGCAGTCAAAGGGACTCCAAGGTGGCAAAGGGGCTACCTAGACCAGCGTAGCGGTGCCTCAAGAGATGTGGGAAAGATTTACACGTGATCCTTAATCACACTTCCAGGCTCCAGGGGCAAGAATCTGGAAGACAGATCTCAAGAAACATCTACTGTTCACTGCAACGTTGCATATGAAAAGGTAACACGTGGAAGCAACATAAATATCACAGACCGTGAAATGGACACGGCCACGTGGCACGTACACAATATAGGACAGTACCAAGCCACAGGATGGAAAATCGTGGCACGTGTGTGCTCTAAGATGGTTGGACACCATGGACCTTGTGCTTAGTGAGACCATCCAACCACCAAGGACCAAGAGCCTTTAATTCGCCCCAGAATATCCGGAGCGGGTCAATTCACAGAGACAGAGAGTGAAAGAACCAGGAAGGCTAGCAAGAGGGAACAGAGAGTTCCTATTTAGTGGCAGGGGCTCTTGGCTAGGCCTCAGTGGGAACAAATCCAATGCCACAGAGCCACGCACCCTTAGAAGTACTTAAGACTTAACTTTGATACTGTGTTGCCCCTGATTCTTATAAAATGTCTCTGAGCCAGGAACCCTTAAAAGTAGTTAAGACTTAACTTTGATACTGTGTTGCCCTGGTTCTTACAAAATGTCTCCAAGAAGATGGTTAGCTGGGCCTAATGGAGCCTCAAGGCCTCTAACTCCTGTCTACTCCACACTCTTGAGCCCCTTTTAAGTTAGGCGCCTCTCCCCTACATCACATGGGCCTCTTGTGGCCATTCCCCAGGGCAGTTCTCAAGTGGAACCCCCCTCCCCCCCACCGTACACCCTAACCTCTGTGAAAAGCTCTCTGGATTTTGGCACAGTGAAACCCTTCAAGAAAAAGGAGAGAAGCTGCCAATGACTACAAAAGCGGGAGAAGTCTAGTACAACAGGCTGTCAAATACTCCTAGGCCCTCTCTGAGCTCTGACTCCAGGACAAGCCACCTCAATGAGGTCCTCAGTACCTGACCTCTGGGATGAATCTGCTCACACTCTCCGTTCCTTCCAGGAGCCTGTCAGTTTAGGGACGCCCTGGCCAGCATTCTGAAGGTCCATCGCTCTATTGAGGACTCTCCTATGGGAAGCTTTCTTCTACAAGTGTGAGTAAAACACACAACAACCCATTTTTTTCTTTTAAACTGTGTGGATATGTATGGATGGGGGGAAGGCGGTCTTGAACTCCTGATTCTGCTGCCTCCACCCCTCCCACCCACCCCTGACAACATGACACAATGTCTGTTTTAAGCGATGCTGAAGATGGTATCCATGCTCCTGCAAATGCCTGGGGAGTACTCGGTCACCGGGCCCATATCCCCAAGACCTCCATCTTCCAACTTGTTCAATGCCAAGTTCAGTGGCATTAAGCACACACTCACCCGACTGTGTAACCACCACTGTCCCTTAAGAGAATTATTTCGCTTTCTGACAAGGGCATCTTGTTGCCATGGCTGCATCTTGTTGCCCTGCTTCCTTCCGTCACCACCAATGCCCATGTAAAACTGAATGAAGTATCCCAGCACACCATTAGGGTGGCCACCAACCCAAAACCACTAGTAAGTGTCAGCAAAGCTATGGAGCAGCTGAGGACAGCTGATAGGGATGGCAGACATGGCAATCTCACAAAGACAGGTAATGGAGATACCATGTCACCCCCACACTAACGCCCCCAATGTGTGTGTGCTATTCATAACCTCCAAAGGACCAAAGCATTTGCGAGTGTACCAGCAACTATCGCAGCGCGCATCAGACTGACGCTCCGTGATGTAGGAGACAGGACAGCTCCTTTAACATCCACGACAGGATGGCGGCTACCGGGGAAACAGCCCAATTTCTGTAGTCCTCAGGAGTGGGTCTCTCTGTATTCTTTAGGGATGGCTACAGATAGGGGAGAAGGTTCCATGACAGACACAAAGGCTGTATTCTGTGCCCACTGGATACCACATTTGCCTCCTGGCTGCCAGTGTCTCATTTGCTTGTCCCACAGGGAGGTGTTGAAACTGACTTGGAGACCTGAGGTGGCTGAGGTGCAGGGGGAGCTCGGCGGGACAAGAGAGCTCACTTCGGCATGGAGGTGGGCAGGCCAGAGGTGCTCCATGGACATGGAGTATCCTGCTAGAAATATCGGACGGAAAGACTTTGAGCCTGAAGCTTCAACAGACGTGGCCCATCGTGGTAGCCGAGACATGGCAGAGACTGTGCGTGGGAGTGGGGATGGGGGTGGAAGATTTGAGAATCTTGTAGACCAGGAAGGAGAGAAAGAGGCCACGACCAGTGGTGAGCCATCCACTTCAAAGGCCTGTCCCTATGACCAACTCTCACTGGTGAGGCCTCATACCATAAGGGTCCCACAGCCTCTCAAAATAGCGCCACCAGCCAGAAAACAAGTATTCAAACTATGTGCCTGTAGGGACTTTTCATCTCCAAACCACAACCCTGCCATAGAGCCACAAGGCTGGAAGGCCCTCTCGCCAGGGGAACCCACAACACAAACCGCCTCCTCCTAGATTTTACATTTCCAGCCTGGCTTCATGGCTCCTCCCCATCACTAGATGCATTTAACTCATCCATAGAAGGTTCTAGCAAACATCCAATATGTGTCCAAAAGAGACTGTAGCGCAGTCTCCCAGATGGAATCAGAGTGGTTACATCACCCGGAAGCTGTGGGACCCTGGGCAGATGATGATACACCTGGGAGATCGATTCTCCACAAGTGAGATGAACTTAAATCACTTACTTAAGTCAATCGTTGTTGGTTGCTTTTAAAGTCATGACCGTGAGCGCACTCAACTGGAGACTAGGCGTGCACAGAACCCATGAACAGATGCTATAAACCCATCTGCCAAGAGACAGCCCAGCCTTCCATGAGCCAAGGTAGACCGGACCACTTTTCCTCCAACCTGGTGCCTGAGCCATCTACTGCCTACAGAGCAGGCCCTTATTTAACCATTCCGGTGGCCTGAGCCTGCAGGGTATCTCATGGCTGGAATTCTATGCCTGGAATTATTTGGGGCTATGTACCAAGTAGCAGGTCACCATCTCTGTCTCCCCATCCTAACCTAAGTGAAGATGGAGTCCATGAGCTGGGGTCTTGCTAAGTGCAATGGAGAATGTGAGCTTAGGATGAATTCCCATCACTCTCTGCTTCCTGATGGGAGGATAAAAAAATACTAACTGCCCCATGCTCCAGCCAACATGACTTCACTACTGGGGCCTGCTGGTCATGGCAACTACCAGACCTGATGATGCCCCCAGTTCCAGCTGGGTCGGTGACACCATTATTAGCTTTGCCCACACAGTCAGGTTATCTCCACCCCCAACAGACAGGATCTGAGGCCTAGGGAAAAATGAAGCAGCCTACCAAGGCTCACACGTAACCACAGAAAGAAAGTATCTACTGAAATAGATGACTAAGGAAAACGAGTACCAAAACAACAGTCCTGGGCCAGAAGGCAGACTTCTGGAAATCAAAATAAATACAATCAGATAGCCTCATCACTTTGGATGTCTTCAAACTTCTGACATGCCTAGTCATAAAAAGGTGTGTTATGAAGGGCTCTGCAGTTGCATCTGGACTCTATGGGAAAGAACGGCAATTGATTATTGATGTCTGCCCTGGAAACAACAGTGGAGAACATCACAGTACTCACTGTACACACTTATCATGGAACCTCACTGAATATGTTAGCTTCCACTTTGCGTTCAATATGTTCAGACTAACTGAATGCAAGAGAGAACTAGCAGGAGTGCCTTTTGGAGGGAACATTTACTCTCACACTAAATCACACAACTGATACTTGGTTTTTTTGTTTGTTTGTTTGTTTGTTTGTTTTTGAGACAGGGTTTCTCTGTGTAGCCCTGGCTGTCCTGGAACTCACTCTGTAGACCAGGTTGGCCTCGAACTCAGAAATTCGTCTGCCTCTGCCTCCCGAGTGCTGGGATTAAAGGCATGCGCCACCACTGCCCGGCCAACTGATACTTGTTAATCAAAGACAAAACTAAATTCTCCCAAAGGAAAACTCCACTTGATACACTCCTCTCCTGCAGTCGTGTGTGTGTGTGTGTGTGTGTGTGTGTGTGTGTGTGTGTGTGTGCATGTTAGTCTTCTCAGGAGCCATCCACATTGTTTTGCTGAGACAGAATCTCTCCCTGGTCTGATTTCAATTAGGCTAGGCTGCTGCCATCTCTGTCTCCTCAGCACTGAGATGACAACCATGCATCACCACATTCAACTTTTTCTCATGAATTTTGGGGACCAATCTCGGGTCCTCGGGCACATCAAACACGTCCCCAACTCCTGATGTAAACATTTTAGGAGGGGGCTGGTGAGATGGCTCAGTGGGTAAGAGCACCCAACTGCTCTTCCGAAGGTCCGGAGTTCAAATCCCAGCAACCACATGGTGGCTCACAACCATCTGTAACAAGATCTGACTCCCTCTTCTGGAGTGTCTGAAGATAGCTACAGTGTACTTACATATAATAAACAAATAAATCTTTAAAAAAAAACATTTTAGGCGCTGATTTTATGCAAGGGTCACTGTTCTCATTTGCCTTAGCAACACTCTGCCTGCCCTATACACCTCTATGAGGTCTCATCTCCTGCTCAGGACTAGAGGGTACACAGTAAGAAGCCTGCCTCTGTTAGCTCTATCGTAAGTCATGACACAAGCCTAACCTGCAACAGAGATGGGTGGTGAGGAGAGGGAGAACGGCTTGCTTGGCTCCGGAATGGGGCAGACCACCTGTCCTCCAACAATGTCCTTCCACTAATGCCCAGAATATGTCTAATGTGGCGAGGGGGCCTCTGTAGGTAATAAGGGAGAGGTCTGATTATCAGGGTGATCTCAGGGCCCCTGAGAGAAAGAGATAAAGAAGAAGAGCCAGGAGCAATGTGAAGTCACAGATATAGGTTAAAGAAGCAGAGACCTTCTCTGCCGATAGAGAAGGGACCACAATCCTATCTCCCACCACCACCACCACCACCACCATACAGTGGCACTGCCTGCAGCTGGTATCTGCCAGTACAGACACACCCTTCCATCTTGCTTCACCTTATGAGACACATTTTGGACGTGTCCCATCTGGGGCTCTATGAGGGTATGCTTGGGAGAATTTCGTTACATCAGTCTTAAGACAACCAATGCTCAGAATTTTCTGTGGGCTTCCACCACAGACAGGGACTTTGCCTGAGACACAGAATAGCCACAGATAACGTCACTTCTTCCACACGTTGTGGATGGGAAGAATGGTAAAGCAGCTTGCCATACACACGGCCCATGTGTGTCCCAGAGGCGTATACCTGGAGTGGCTACCCAACATGCCCCGCTCAACTTGCACCTCTGGATGTTCATCCCCAGGACCAAAGGTCTTCATTTCTTTGCTTTCCAGCCAACCAGGTCCAATCTACCATATGGCCAGGACTCTAGATGGCTGGTGGGTATTTTCAGAGCTTTACTGTCCCATTTGTCACTGGCTAATTAACCAGGAGTGACTAATCAGAAAACAGTGGCATGGAGCAAACACTCCAGTGTTCTTGGCTTTCTGTTGCCCGTGGTTACCCAGAACCCTCTGGATGTCACTGATGGAGCCGGGGGAGGGGAGGGGAGGGGGAGGGGCGAAGGGGGGGACCAAATAAAGTTCAGGTTTTCTTTGTCTTCTTCAGGGCAAATTCGAAGGGCCCTGGGGCTGTCCCCAGGGAAAGATGTTGGGCACCTGCTTCATGTCAATACAGTGTGTGGGCAAACGCCAGGGTTCTTGCAGCCCCTGCCTGCAGCTCTCTCTCTAGTCAAGTCCTTGCTAACTCACAGGCTGAGCTGTGGAAGCACGAACGAACGGCTCCTCTCCTGGCAACAGCAGTCATGTGACATTGCTGTGGGCAGAGGCCAGGTAGACATTCACTGAATCAATAAGACCCTCAACGCTGTCCCGTCCAGTGCTATCATGGACTCAGAACCAAAGCAGAGACATATAAACAGAGGAAACCACTAACTCCCTACTGCCCTCCCATACAGCAGGGGACAAGGGCACACACATTCTCCCAGGCCTCTAGCCACAAGTACAGGACACCTTCATCTTCTGTTCTCCTCAATGCTGTACACAGCAGCTGTGTGGAAGCTTCCGAGTCACACAAGAGGACATCAAAGCTTGGGCACTGTGCGTGCATGAATGGCTTTAGGTCACACAACAAGCAGCTGGAGCTGGTGGCACCTAACTAAGGTGGAGGGACAGAGCAAAGAGAGCTGACATGGGCGTGTGCTGACACTTGCTTGTGTCCAATGGGGGAGAACAGACACACTGCACACTCATATGCACACCCTTGTAACAGGCGTGTGTGCATGTATACCAACGAGCATGAATGAGCATCTATACATATGGACAAGTGCAGAAACATATAGAATACGTATAGGCACACACACGCACATAAAGGGGGATCCCCACTGACCTTCAAGGGAGCTGGTTGTACCCCAAACCTTGCTAAGCAGTCAAACCATACCCTTGCTCTGCCACCCCACTCCACTCCTTACCCACCAGGTTTAGCTGAGGCTATCCCTGTGGCTGCTGGCCTTTGTCCACAGAAGCAGACAGAAGGTTTCAGCAGGGTCCCTGGGGACCAGTGGGGTACACTTGGAAGTGTCTCTACAGTACCCCTCACACACACCACAGACTCATTCCCACAGGATCCTCTATATAGGGTGGGTCTCCTGGGGATGGGGGTAGGGGTGTCCCATGGCTTGACTGATGCTGGCAAGGAAAAATGGGAGAAGTCAGCTGTCAAATTTCCTAACGGCTCTCCGCCCCACCGGCTCCTGGCCTGGTAATGAAAGGGGGATGAAGAAAGAACAGATGGGAAGGAACACCCACATTGGCAGGGCTGCCATTCTCCAGGGTAAAGGTCCACTGCAGAGAACTCAACCAGCTCTGCAGGGTTAATCATTGCCTTAGGAGGGGCCAACCAATGCTCCACAGGCCCAAGGAATCAGCAACCAGCTTTATGGTCAGGGAGCCAACCCCCTCCAAAAGCCTTGCACTTTAGGGTTTGGATGATGATTAAGTAGTGGCCACATTGTCAATCCCTCTTCCCCAGGGCTGGAGAGATGACTCCAGGGTTAAGAATCCTTCTTCCCTGACCACCCTTCCTACGCTTTTTTGTTTTGTTTTGTTTTTGAGACGGGTAAGCTCTAGCTGACCTTGAACTCACAGAGATCTGCCTGCCTCCGTCATCCCAGTGCTGACAGGCACACAATCTTTTTTTTTTTTGGCTTTTCGAGACAGGGTTTCTCTGTGTAGCCCTGGCTGTTCTGGAACTCACTTTGTAGACCAGGCTGGCCTCGAACTCAGAAATCCGCCTGCCTCTGCCTCCCGAGTGCTGGAATCAAAGGCGTGCGCCACCATGCCCGGCTAACAGGCACCCAATCTTAACCTTGCCCTTTCCCATCCAAGCTGATGGTAAACGGCTAGTGGATAAGCATACAAGCCCAAGCAACGGGCCTGGATCAAATCTCACCGAAGACTGGTAAGCTCAGACACCTGCGGGACCCTTGAGGGCTCATTAAGGTAAGATCTGTTAGGCAAGCATGAGGACCCGAGTTCGAATCTTGCTCCCAGTCGGGTGTGGTAGTGTGCACTTACAATCCAGCACTTGGGGAAAGCAGGAACAGGCACAATCCCTTGGACTTAAAGGCCAGCCAGACTAGCCTACTCAACAAGTTCCAGGACAAAAAAAAAAAAAATCCTAACCTCCTCCTGCATGTACACACAGGTACACTCATACCCACACAACCCCCATGCTCTCTCACTCAAGAATGATGCTGGGGTCATCTCACAATGTCAGGGCTGCAGAAGAGGCTGGCATCAGAGTCACAACACTCAGGTGACAGTGAGGGCACAGCAGAGCTCCAGGTCTGTTCCTTCCTCCCAGGACACCTGGCCTTGATGTACAAGAGGGCCTGGGATCTGAAGGCCCATGTAGATGCTATGTCCCTACGTTCTACAACCTGTCCCTACCTGCCATCCATCCTGGTTTGGTTTCTTGGGCCTCAAATGGACAGACTTGAGGCTTTAGGCCCTGGAGACTACCTCCTTTTTCTTTCTTCTTCTCCTGCTTCAAATGAAGTGCTCCCAAAGCCCAACTTTTTCTTCTTAGAGTGATGCCTAGCCTTGCTATTCTATAAGCTACTGTTTCTGGCCATGGGGACCCTCTCTACCTAGCAAACCAGGGTGCTTAGAGATGGCTCCCAAAGGCCATCAGGCCAGGATTCGGCAGGAGCAGGGGAGGCAGGTGTCTTTCCCTTTCAAGATTTACAGTTCCTGCCACCTCATTTGTACCAAACTGCGTATAGCCCATACTGTCTGCCCCAGAACTGCAATCCAACCACACACCCCTCCCTGTCTCTCCAGATCTTTCCAGAGCTTAGGCCTTACCACACAGTTCTTCCCTGGGCCCAGGAAGCAGTCTACCTACCTGAGCCAGCCATTCTGCATCCTCTCTGCCTCTCGAGGCTCGGCACTGGCCTTGGCCTTCCTTCTACAGTATGAAGGGACAGGTGCCGGACTTGACCCAACCCCACATGACCGTAAGTGCCCCTACCAAACGGGCCTTTGCAGCCTGGTACCAGGTCCGCACTGTAAAGCAGAACTCTGCCACAGTGGGGTGCTTGCGGCCACATGGTGCAATCTGACTGACTTCCAGCAGCTATAGGGAGCTTGGAGCCCTGGAAAGGAGGCTTATGAGTCTGGGCTGCACCTTCGACTTCTGTTTTTCTCTAATTACACGGGCAGACTTATTGTGTGCCCTGCCTCACCATGCCCCATGGTTACAGGACTGGGCAGGGCAGGTGGGTACAGGATTGGCAACAGAACTTGTGCTTGACCACCTACTGACCGTCGTCCTGGATCACTGGGTGGCAGTCACAGTCTCCGTCTCTTTTTGGTCTGAAAACACTCCGAGGGCTGGATGCACAGGGCTTTTATTCCGTTCTGTGCTGTCCTGTCCTGTAAACATCAGCCATAGAAAGGAAGACAGGGACCAGCGAACAACTTGTGACTCAGATACTGTCTCTTCCTCAGCAAGCTCAGGAGCACAACCACCCTTGACCACATCCTCTCGTCCCCTCGCGAAGGGGACAGTGTACCCTGCAACCAACTATCGCCATCTGCACCAGTGTGAGCCAAGCACCCTGTCCTGCGGTCCTCCCCAACCCCAGACACACTACCACCATACCAACACCAGCAGCACCACCGCCGCCACCACCACCAGAGTCACAGAGGAAAATGGAGGGTAAGTCTGCTTTCTCGTCACTCAGAGAACCAGACTTTGGCCCCTTCTTCCTCTTCCCCAGAGCTCTAGCTCCTTGCCTATGGCTTAGTCAATAGAGTCCCCTACAGGAGTTTACAAAATATATGTAAGTTGCAAGGGATGAACGGGGAGTCTTTTATAAACCAAACTGAATGCTTTTCATCCCTGACTGTTGGCTGGGATGTTCCCCCGATGCCTTTACTCACCGTGAGCATCGCCACGTCCCACCCACCCACCCACCCACCCTCCTCGTCCCATTTCCTGCCAATGTAGGTCACGCTGGATTCTCCTGCGTTCCCTAAGTTCTGCCTCCGGTGAGGGTGTGACTCTGTCTGAGACAAATTTAGAAGTTCTCTCACCGGCGTGTAGGGACCCTGTGCACTCTCATTCAACTGACACCCAGACTGTAACCACAACTTGTAAGTCTGTTCAGAGATCTCCTGTCATGTGGGGTTAACAATCATGTCCCTTGTGGGTTCACAAGCAACCTTCACAGAGAAACAATTCCAAGGATAGCAGGGGCATGGTGGTGGTGATGGTGGGGTAAACAGAAACTGATCAGCCAGGTGTATGATAGAGCCCTACCTTCCAACTCTCTGTTTTGCCTGGCTGGAGCCCTGTCCCGTGTTCTCGTCAGACAGGTGAGCCCTCACTGCTTTGCACAATACAGGGATGATGGGTGTGTGAGGTCACACAGTGGGGACCACTGTCTTCCAGGATGAGAGAGGCAAGGAGCTGGGTGGGGAGGCCTCAGACAGGACACAGGAAAAAGAAGGGATTGTTGTCTGTGGCCTGATCCTGCAGAGGTCTAGGAGTGTGCAAGAGGAGGGCTCTTCAGGTGCCAGTAAAACGCTGTCTAAGGAAGGCCTAGGGAGCCAAGGGGCGTTGGTCAGTGTCAGTCGGCATAGAGAATGCAAAGCCTGATGAGTCACACTTGGATTGGCTACCTGGAAAACTCGGGAGTTGGCCTCTGTCTTGCAAAGACTCTGAAGAGTAAAATGCCACATGGAAATTACCCATGCCAGGGATCAGGAGTACAACCTGGGACACACATTCACACATGACACATGTTCACACACACAGACATGTGACACACACATATTTACACATAGCACGCATTCATATATGGCACATAGAAGGCACACATATTCACCACAGCACATGCATACATCATACACATTCATATGTTCCTCCACAAACATTCACCCATACCCCATCTACATACACATTCACACATGAGCATACAAAACCCCTCCACCCACATATTCACAGGCATACACAGAACACCCTACACATCAATATGCAACACACATGTATCAGTGTATACACACCACACCCCTACAAACACAAAACATGCACGTGTTTGTGTGCCTGTATCCACACCCCTAAACATATATACATACATGAGCACTCATGTAAACATGTCCACACCCTCTGTGCATATTCAGTTTGGACGCACATATACAATGTTCCACATTTAAATATAAGTGTATATCGCACACTCCCGTGTGTATTATAAATGTATGTGTGTATACACACGCACACAAATACACAGCTTCATTCACCTGAACTCATGTTTACATGTGAGCAAAGATTCCTTTGCAGAGGCCTGGCAGCCTGTACTGCACCCAGAGCAGAAACAGGGGCTTCCGGGATCCAAGCCATGACAAAGCAGAAGTGGTGTGGGGACACTCACAGCGCCTGGAAATGCTCTGCTCACCAACAAGTAGGGCTCACACGCTCAAGGCACACGCCCAGAGCTCAAGCAGCACCTTGTCATCTCTGAAAGCCCTCACACGCCAGCATCACCTCACACAGCGCTGCAGAGACTCGGCTATAAGAACCCCTCCTTTTCCACGCCTGTGACTTCTCACCCCTGGTGCCACTTAAGAACCAACTTCCTTCTCTCGTGTAAAAGACACTCACACAGATTCAGGAGCCCGTCCTCTGTAAATCCGGATTGATTGTGCCGGGACAGAGCAACCAATGAGTCCAAAGAATACGATGACTGGGTGGGGGCAGCTGACCCTGCCGAGGCCGGTACTTAATTCTACCCAGGACCAATCCAGGGAACCTAGGACTACATGAAAGGAGAAATGGATTCCCTGACTGAGGCTTGTTTACACTGTTCTTGTGCTGGGTGGGTGCGATTTAAAAGCTCCTTAAAGTAGCCGCATTCCGCTAAGATGGGAAGGTGCCTTCCGGTCAGTGTGGGCTATACTAGTGGTAAGAGCCAAGCCTGCTTCCTCTTTAGGAAGAAAGCAGAAGTGGAGATGGAATGTCACTGAGGAGACTCGAGGGGTCACAACAAGGTGGCAGGAGTCAAAATCTCACCCCCACCCCCACCCCACCCCTCCAGGATCTTCACTATGTAGTATGTCCCTCTGGCTGTCCTAGAACTCACTATGTAGACCACACTACCCTTGAACTCTATCTGCCTCTGCCCCCCAGGGGCCAGGATTAAAGATGGGTGTGTACTCCCAACACCCAGGGGGTCAATTGCATAAACAATGAGTCAAGGTTACTTATTTCCTGAGACAGAAAGTAAAACAGGAACCTGTCTTTCTCAAAGAGAAGGTGGCCCACCTAGATCCAGATGGAGGTTTCAGACAGCGGATTATTTTATACTCACCTCAACTCTAGGTGGAGAAACTGAGACACTGAGGGAGTGACTGGTTCATCCGAGCTCAAGGTCAGACACTCACCCCAAGATTCTGACCTCTGCCTCAGCACGTCCAGTCCCACTGCCTCACCGCAATGAGGTACCCCACACATGATTCACAGAATCTAGGAGGCCAGGGGCAGAGTTCTGGGAAGCCCTGAACATCAACGTGATGTCCTGGAGAGAGGCCTATGTTAACTGTTTCTGGGTGTTCTCATGGGAAGCCCCTGAAGAGGGATCTCTGCCGGTCATCTGACATTTGGATGTCACCAGGGTGGAGGTGACACTGTTCTGTTCAGGGAAAGGATGGCCACAGAACCAGGCATGGGCACCTATGTCCGCTTGGAGTGCCACTAGGCAGAGGTTAGACAAATGCCTACGGAAGGGCAGATGCCCTAAGCCAGGCATGGAGAACTCACAAGTCCAAGACTATGACATGAGTACCCCACCCCGGCAATAAGGGAATGAATTTAAAAAATAACCATTTATTTAAAAAATAACCATTTAAAAAATTTAAAAAATAGCCATTTAAAAAATAACAAGGACAAATTTAAAAATAAAAATTAAAAAATAACCATTTAAAAAATTTTAAAAATAACCATTTAAAAAATAACAAGGACAAGGAGGAAGGATGCAGAGGTCGGCCTGTTAGCCTCCACACACATGTGCTGCTCATATGCACGTGAGTGTGTATGTGTGCGCACACACAAAACACACACACGCACAGCAAAATAACCCCAAAAGTTCCAAGATAAGAAATATCTGAGGTTTGAGGGAGCATGGGCCAGGACATTGAGGGGGACAGAATCCCTCAGCAGGTGGACTTGTTGGTCAAGGCATCTTGACCACATATGAAGGCTGGTGTCTTAATCACTTAGCTGTCATGGTGGTCAACTACTTGGCTCTCATTCTGTTTCTTCATTTGGACAGAGAGGGCAAGCATTTGGCAAGCTGAGGAGTTGTACGGCGGGGTTTTGCGGGGGGGGGGGGGGGGGGGGCGGCTCAAGGTTACTCTGCACGGTGGTTTGAAAGAGAATGCCCCTCCCCACAAAGGCCCATACATTTGAATGCTTGGTCCCCAGGGAAAGGAATTGTTTGGAAAGGATAGAAAATGTGGCTTCGTTCTAGATGTCTCCCCAAGGTATGGGTTTTAAGGTCTATGAGGCCCTGGTCATTCCCAGTTAGCATCTTTCTCTCTGCCTCATGTTTGTACATTAGGGATGTAAACTACTGCCCCAGCCCCACGCCTACCTGCCTGCTAATGACATGTTCATCACCACTGTGATCACGGACGGACTCACTCTCTTGAAACTGTAAGCCCTCAATAAATTTTTTTCCTTCTATCCATCAGGAGCCTTGGTAATACTGTCTTATCACAGCAATACAAAAGTAAGACTCTCTGGAGATCAGAGAACTGTTTTCAGCCTATTCACTGACATCTGTAACCATCCTTACACACTATGATGAATAATGTCAGTCAGACCCACTTCTAGTCTGGGTTACCTGGGGTGAGACATCCCACCCTGAATGCGGGCAGCATGTTAATCCAGATTAAGCTCAAGCATCCACTGGAAGAAATCGAGAATCACCGGGGAGATGAGCCTGTAGGCATGCGTGTATAGGGCCATCCTTATTTGGCTGAGGTGACATCACCCAACCTCCGTGGCACCATTCCCTGGGCTGGGACCCTGGGCTGTTTACAGATAATAAGCTGAACATCAACTTTCACCTCTCTGCTTCCTGACCTGGAAGGCAGAGTGACCACGTCCCTGCCGCTACAACTCCCAAGGACAGCAACCTTGAACCATGGGCCAAAATAAACTCATCGCTTTGGTAAGAGTGCTTTATCACAGAAACAGAAAAATAATGAAGGCACGGTTCCATGAGCCTTAATTCATCCTGGTCTGAACAGAGAGGAGAAAGCAGCCGCTCCCGGCTGCAGACGGCAACGTGGATCTCTGCCTCGATTTCCCTACCCTGACAGACTGTCCCACCCCCGCCCCACCCCACCCCCTCACCCCGCAGAACATAAACCAAAACAAACCCTCTGTAAGTTGCTTCTGATCAGGTATTTGTCCACAAGAAGGTCAATCATAGATGTACCAATAGGTGGCGGCTTCTGACTCCATGCAGACTCTGCGCTTAGAGCCAAGGATGGATTCATGTGGTTCCAGACCTTGAACTCAAGAGGCAGGGAACTAAGACACTTAACAAATGAAATCTACCCACTGGGGCAACTGCTTATCCTGCGGCCCAAGCACTGGTGACAGCTCTCACTGGTTCCCCTCAAAGTTGGCCACAAAACTCAGGAGGGGAGAGAGAGAGAGGGTGCGGTTCGAATGAGGAAAGCAGATGCAGAGGTCAGCAGTCAGCGTTAGCAAGAACAGCTTGCTGCTCCAGATTGCAGAAGTTCATTCGTGTGAGAAACAGTGGAGGGGGTGGGGGAGGGGCCCAGCACCCAGGTGATGTAGCAAGAGGAGGGGGCGGGGCAGGGCGGGGCAGGGCGGGGCACAGTCTCACCCAGGGCCATCCCTGCCCTGAGGTCTTATATCAGAATTAAAAAAAAAAAAAAAAAAAAAAAAAAAAAGGTTTCCCAAAAGCAAGAAGACCCGCTATACCATTCCTGAGCAAGCAAACCATCTTTTTTGATTCTCTTGCATGTCTAATAATGACTTAACAAACTCGATTTCCAAAACAACTCCAGAGACCAACAAGCCTTCCCCAAGGGCCCTGCAAACACCATCACCAATCCCAATGTTAACAGTTGGTAAAGCTGTACCATAGGGTACAGACTCTGCTGGGCTTGAGGAAATAATCTCATTGGGGGGAGGGGGGGTCCTCTGACAAGGCGGCCCCGGCCTATAGAATCACACTGCGGCAAGGGCTTTCCCCAGGTGGCTGCCCCCAACTGTGCAACTGTGAACAAGACTCCGCAGCACAGTCCACAGCAGGGGGATCCCCACCTAATGCAGCATTTGGAGGTTCCAGGGCCTGCCTGAACCCCCGGGGTAGTCACGTAGCACCAGTGTGTGTTCCTTCCCAGCTGCCTAATCGAATTTCCTGTGTATGAATATAAACACTGTTGTCTGACCCACAGTGAACTTGTAAACAGTGCGATGGTATCAGCCGTAATAGACAGGGTTTCCCAGAGCGGAAGGACACTGTTACTTTTGCTTCGATTGGAAGCGGACTCAATTTCCACGGGATAGAGATAAAATTGATAGCCGTAGAAGGAGTCAACTTGATGGGGGGGGGGGGGGGGAAGGAATAACTTTTATTGCCCAAGACCGCTGCAGTCAGGGTTTCTAATGTCACGTGTGGGCTGTGACCTTAATGCTGTCTTGTGGTTTCTTGGAATGAGGCCACTCTCCTACGTTCTTTGGAGTGGACAGAACATCAGAGTGACCTGGCTGAACTGTCAGAGAGACATCGCCACCGCAAAGCTTAAAGAAACACAGACAAAAAGTTACCTAATCATCTCTCTACCCAAATCAGGCTCTCTCTGTATGTGTGTGCGCGTGCGCACACATTCCTGCAGGTGTATGAGTGCACCTGTGTGTAAGCACGTATTAATTGTTAAAACTCCGCATATCGTTCACTTCTGACTAATCGGTGGAGTTTAGGGGATAATCTCATCAGGAGCCATCTACCTTGTTTTGTTTGTCCGTCCTTCTTGGGGACTTGGGTTTTACTGGGAGTTCACATATGCCCAACTCTGTTGTCCCTGAGGACCAGGTAGGTTTAGAACTCAGGTCCCCTGCCTGCTAGCATGTCACCATTCCAACACCAGGCTCAATAAGGGGGAGCAATGGCAGCCCAGAGCAGACTCACCAGGGAGAAGAGACAACAGGAAACACATGGGCCACTATGAACTCACACGGTAAACACTCTGCCTCACCCCAGTTCAAATGTAAGCCAGCATTTCTTGTTCCCTGTGTCTGTCCCCAGGGTTTCTGCTTCTTCACTGCCCACAGGTTATGATAGAGTATGCTGGCTTCAGGTACCCTCTGAGAGCCGGGCACAGTCAGCCTTAGCTCAGAACTACTTCCTCCTGATGCCTGGTCAAGGGCAACACTCAGCTATCCAAATATGTTTTCCCACAATAAAATGGGTAGGAACAAAGACAGCACCTGCCTAATTGGGTGATGTTTTAGGATGCAAGGAGATGGGGAAGGGGTGGGGGCTGTGCAATCCAGGAACAAGACACTGGTAGATAGATAATCACTGTCTAGAACAGCCTGCTCAGAGGTCCCAATGCATGCCACATCTGCCAACTGCCCAAGGCACTGAGCCTGGGCTCTGTTCCTCCTGTCATATCTCCCTGTCAAGTACTTTACCCATACAACCCTTTACCACCTCAGAGACTTGCTGTCACTTCAGAACACCACAAGAGTCAGCATGGTGGCGCACGCCTTTGATCCCAGCCCTTGGGAAGCAGAAGCAGGAAGGTGTCTGAATTCTGTGCTAGCTTGGTCAACAGTGGGGAGTTCTGGGACAGCGAGGGCTACACAGAGAAGCCCAGTCTTAGAAAGAAAAAAAGAAAGAAAGAAAGAAAGGAGAGAGGGAGGGAGGGAGGGAGGGAGGGAGGGAGGGAGGGAGGGAGGGAGACAGACACACGGACACACACAGATACAGACACACACACCTCAGTCTATCTAAGCATTATGGACTGCGCCCAGGTCCTTTGCCAATGCTAAGCAACCCCTGTGTCTTCGACTCCAGACTCACACTCTCAGGAGCAGACAGACCTAAGATGGTGGGCAGGTTATACCAAGTCCCACGCCATCTGCTGTGAGGTCTCTAGCATGCTCCTTTTACAGAATCAGTTACTCAAGAACCCTGCCGTGCATCGGGTTCAAAGAGAACCAACACACCATGTGACCACACCTACTGAGGCAGGTCAAAAAGGGCAGAACTGGGGACAGTAACAACAGCCTAGTGTGTGGGGGCATAGGTGCCAGATATACTCTACTGTGAATCTGCCCTAAGCAAGTGTTGGTTAGGCTTGTGAAAATTTGCTGGAGAAGACCTCCTATGAATGCTTCTGGATACATTAACGTCAGACCTATGCATGCTGCTGGCTACATTACATCAGTCCTCCCACAAATGCTGCTGCTGTATACATTACGTCAGACCTCCCATCAATCCTGCTGGATACATTAACCTCAGACCTCCCATTTGTGTGCTGCTGGATACATTAAAGTCTACATGTTTGTTTTCTATATAATGTTGGTCTGCTAGGTTTTCTCATTTGTAAAATGGGAGGTTGGTGGCCTGTTAAAAGACTCCTGCTACATCTCATGGCCTTCTGCCTCTGGTAGGTTCCACCCACTTCACCCAAAGGCCATGAGCTCAGAGCCCATGCTGGCAGCAGCTCTAGGTTGCGCTAATGACAACTCGAAGTTCCAGAGGTCAAGACTACGTTGACACTAACAGAATTAGCAACTGACCTATACACACTTAGAGAGACTTGAGGGAAGAAATCCTAGCCAGGGGTGGTGGGGCATACCTATAATCTCAGCACTGAGGCAGGGGAATCATGAGTTCAAGGCCAGCCTGAACAGTGAAGCTGTCTCAGAGAAAGACTGAGAGAGCGATCAATTCTATAGTATGTGTATTTTTACCACCATTTTATAAAAGCAATAAACATAAAGTCTAAAGGAACATTCAACTCTCAGACCCCAGTGCTTGTATCCTGGAACTCACTCTGTAGACCAGGCTGGCCTCAAACTCAGAGCCTCTGCCTCCCAAGTGCTGGGATTACAGGCATGCGCCACCACTGCCCAGCCAAGTATTTCTTTTTAAAATAGAAATAGCATTCCATAAGGAATAAGAAACACCAAGAAGTAACCCAGGGACTGGCTAGGTTGGCCAGGACACACAGCCAACAGGGAGAGGCACAACAGGTAACAGGGAGAGCCACTCCATCTAGCTGTGTGACCTCAGGCAAGTGACTTGACCCCTCTATTCCTTCATGTTTCATATGAAAGAATTCAACTAAAAAATACTGTGAATGCGGAATAAGCAAAATAGCACAGTGTCAAAGCAAGGCCAGTGAGTCCTGGGCAATAACAGTCCCCGGGAGTCCTGGAAGAACTGTAGAGGACAGAGAGTAGCGATGGCCCAAAGCTGCAGAGAAACAGAAAATAGGAGTGACTCAAGTTAACTGGGGGGGTGCCTCGCTCCTTACAGCAAAACAGCTCTAGATTAACATCGGCCAAATCCCCCTTTTTAAGAACAAGTAATGCTTGCTTGACCTTAAAACTTGGAGGAGTTGGAGCTAGAGAGATTGGCTCTTGCAAAAGGTTCCGGGTTAAGGACCCAGCACCTACACAGCAGCTCACAACCATCTTCAACTCCAGTTCCCAGAAGTCTGATGCCCTCTTCTGGTCTCTGCAAGCACCGAATGTACATGGTACGTGGACGTACACTCAGGCGGCACACATATATACTCAAACCATTTCTAATTAGAACAATTTTCTAAGCCACTAATTAACTAATTAAGACACACAAGCCTCTGACAACTGGGAAAAAATGTAAAACTTCTCTACATATAAATATTTTTAAACAAAAATCAAGAAGCTTAGAAAGAGAGAGAGAGAGAGACAGACAGACAGACATTGCTTGATAGGAAGAAGAGCTGAAAGGGATCAGCAGGGCAGGTGGCTCAGTTAATAAAATGTCTACCAACAAAGCATGAGGACACAGGTTCAAATCCCCAGCAACCACAAAAAAGCTGGGCAGGGCAGTACATGACTGCATCCTGGTGACAGAAGTAGTAAATAAGAGTCTTGGGGCTTGCTGAGCAGCCGGCCAAACTGGTGAGCTCTAGGTTCAATGAGAGACCCTGTCTAAAAATGGAATAAAAGTAGAGATGTACGCACACACCAACGGGTTCTCTACTTAAAAAGACAGCCTAGCCAAGTGCTTTTCAACAAAGACACCCATACAATTCAAAAAACAACAACAAAGAATTGCAGAGATTCTGCACTTCTGGTGAGAACACCAAGGACCGTCCCACACTCGTCAGAATGACCAAGCAGGCACAGCCTTATTCTCACAGCCAGCCTGGCAAGGGTACATTCCTGAAAGGCCTGGCCAGGAGACACAGCCTGGCCACAGACTGCCTGGGACGTGCCCAGGTGCAGGAAGCCAGACTCAGACATGTGGCCGCAGACTAGAGAAACGCCCCTTCTTATCCACAAAGGGGACAGTGGAGGCTAGCAGCCACGGGGTACCTCTCCTACTTTGTCGGGAGTTGGGGTGGGGGAGCAGGAGGCAAGATGAAAAGATGCCACCCCAGCCCACCCCGTGTCCCAGTCTCCCAGTGACAGACAGAGACGGGGATGGGAAGACCTCTGCCCTCCGCCTCCTTCAGGCTAGCGCCCTCCTCGCTGTCTTGCACAGACATGCCCCACTCTGTGTGCTCTGGAGCCTCCACACAGAAACTGTAGGGTGACATCAGTAAGAACAGTCAGGCACTCGGTGGCCGCCTGTACTCAGCAGGCAGACTTCAACAAGCCCAGCCCGCAGAGCTCTGGGGATTCAGTTGTTCACAGTGCAGCTATTCAATGAGCACCTAATGTGTGTCATCTGGGGTGGGGGGTGGGGAGGACACGGATGACAAGCAAAAAAACCCCAGCTTTCCTAGTGGGAGGAGACAGGGACAAAATAAAAACACCAGGCCTGTTCACTTCCGATAAGTGCTAAGGCAGGAAACAAGAAATAAATGGAAGAGGCGGGGAGGGCCAACCTCTCAGATGGTTGGGACATAAAGGTCTAAGAAGAGAGCAAAGGAGGCTCAGAAGAGACAGAGAGGCCTTACGGCCGGGGAAGGGGGGCGATGAGGGGAGGGCAGTGTGTTTGGAATCATTACTGCAAGCAAGAGAGGTGAGTTCTGCTTGTCACTGGTAGGCGACACATGGTGCCAAGGTCTCACAGTTAATCATTGAAAGACTGGCTAGGCAGGGTGAGAAAGGGTACGGGCAGACATACCCTATACTCATCCGCAGTGCCCCTGTGGGATGCCTTCATCCTGTCTGGAGGATGGTTGCCAGCCCCTGTCCCCAAGACACCTGGCTGGAAGCCCCCCACTGGCACATGGCTCAGCAGTGGGCTTTCTCCGCTGGTTTCCCCTCCCTAGCTCCACAGAGCCTCTCTGTACCTTGCGGGACAGAGTGGAGGGCAGCTGGCCCCAGTCCCTGGGGAGGCTCACAGCTATTAGCAGGACTTAAAGAGACCTAAAGGGTTACAAACAAGCTAGCCATCTACTGGTTCAATTTATTGGCCTGGCAGAAGAGGTCATTCAGGAAATATTTTCAAATCAGTGATGACCAGTATTCTAGGAGACAGCTGTGTGTGTGTGTGTGTGTGTGTGTGTGTGTGTGTGTGTGTGTAAAAGCCTTATGTTGACATAAGCACACACGTGAGCATGGCTTTCTACCCAAGTCCAAAGGTGAACTGTTTTACTGGCGTCTAATAATTAGGAAGTTTTTACAGTCAGCGTAAATGTAGATAAGCCGGTGAGGGCAGAACTCTGGGCCTCCACTTTGAAGCCCGGCTCAAACAGGTGTAAACTGTGACCTTGGGCGTAGCTAAGCCTCCCCTGCCTCCATTTCCTTGGTTTTGGATGACTGTGAACACCCCAGAGAACGGACAGGAAGCACAGGGCTTCGAGCACACAGAGCCACCCCCCCCAGTGCTAAGGCTTCACTGGGGAGGGTGGGCCAGACCCGTGTAAGCAAAATGCAGCACAGGTGAGCTCACCAACTGGCCCCCAAGTAGTAATTTGTAGCCGACAAAGCTTCCCTCAGCCAGGCAGCCCTTTTTTGCTTGCTTACCAAGGGCATGGTTGGAATCAGCCAGTCTGAGAGAAACCCTGGCACACTCAGACCTTGAGACTGGGGAGGGGGATGGGGAATCTCTGAAACCAGTGAACCAGGATCCCGAGGCAGAGGTCAGACAGCCTGGTGACTGACTGAGCTCCAGCAAGGCCACCTCCTCCCAACCCGCTTTGAGCCATAACCAAGCAGGCAGACACAGCGCTACCCAGGGGGAAAAGACCGTGCACAGGAGGCAACAGAACCAGGGCTAAATGAACAGTCATGTCCCAGAGCTGTCCCAGAAAAACTCACGGGCCAGGTATCAGAAGTAGCTGGGCCTGGTGGTATAGGCCTGTCATACGGGCTACTCCGAAGATGGAGGCAGGAGGATGCCAAGTTTAAGGCTGGCCTACAAAACTTAGTAAGACCTCTATCCAAAACAAATAGTAAAGAGACATCTGGGGGGAGGGGGGAGTATAGCTCAGTGGTATAGTTTAAGCCTCAGTGCTGAAGGAAACAATACAACAACCTCTTTTCTCCTGAGGCCGTATGTGCCAGTGGGGCTGGCTTCTAGGTATTCTCAGGACCAGGGTGTTGCTCTGTGCCTCTCCTGTCCTCACAGCTATACCCAGAGCACTCTCAGTCTCACAGGCTCTACCTCAACTAGGGACACTGCCCGGACCCTAATCTCCAACAAGGTCATCTCCCAGACACACAAGGTCACACTCAAGACATACATTTTAGGGGATACCGTTCAGCTCCATCAGTGACACCACAGTTAAGATCACGACTGTCTCACAAAAGGTCCGTGTGCTTAAAAATGACTGGCCCCCTCTGTGGATGGTGGAGCCTTCCACTTAGTGGAAGGTCCTGGGTTAGTTAAGGGGACAATGGAACCCCCAATGTTTCCTCTTCCTCCCAATCCCCATCGGCTGTAACATGAGGTTGCCTCCTCCAGCACTGCATTGTTGGAGACCCAAAGTAATAGGGTCAAAGGTCAGAGATTTTAAAACCTCCAAACCGGTGAGCACAGATAGTCTGTGCTCCTTTGCAGCCGCCTTGTCCCAGGTCGGTTATTACAGTAGCAGACAGCTAACTCAAATTGCTCATGGACAAACAAGCTGACGCTGGTCAGTGCCCAGTGACCGATGCTAGGCAACAGTCGGGAGGATGAGGACCTGGGACCCAGAAGGACCCAGACGCCCCAGAAGGACATGGTCGTAAAAGCTGGACACATGTAGCTTGGCACGCACCAACATTTCGGTGGCTAGCATGTGGAGGAGGCTTCCAGTTGGGGTGATCTGTGATATATCCCCTTCCCGGAGACACAGGAGTCTTGGAGGCCCCGTGAGGAGAGGCGTGGGAGGGGGGCGGGAGGCTCCGGTAGAGGCTGAGTAAAAGGATGGAGCGGGAGGCGACAGGGAGGCAACAGATCTCAGGCGCTGTCAGAAGCATCAGGGGAGGGTGTGGGTGAGTCACCCAGGCAGACAGGCCACGCGCCGATCCCACAAAAGACGGATCCTCCCACCCGAGAGATGTGTTTGACTTCTGCAAAGTACAGGTTGCATGATACTCCCCACACACCCCACCTTCCCGCTCTGTACAGGAGGTGGGAGACGTGTCCCAAGGGACCCAAGCGCCATTTCTGGGACTTCCCCCAAAGCAGGCTCCCACACCTATCCTGCCCATATCAGCAGAGAGAATCAGAAGACTGGGGCAAAGGCTCCAACCTCACAGGACCCCACCAAGGATCAACCTGTGATTTCCCTTCATCCTCAAAGAAGCCCTGACTCGTTTTGACAGCCATCTTCAAAGAACCCAGGCTGGTTTCGAGGTGAACCTTTTAGGGGGTTCTCGAGTCAAAGAGAGGGTCTTATAGCTTCTGCACAACCAGCGTGGCGTTCCTGTCCACTGCCCAGGCACCGGTTTTCTAGAAAGACCCACACCTGCCCACCTAACAGGTTTCCACAGCTGTGGAATAAGTGGCCACAGACCTAGTGGTTTGTCCTCTCAGAGGTCTAGAGTGGGCCCAGTAGGTTGTACAGAGGGCAATGGACAGGCAGGGCCAGCTCCTTCTGGGGGTCCAAGGGAGAATCTTGTCTTCCCAGAGATACCTGCATCCCTAGATGTGTGGCCCCACCTCTCCTGCCACATCAGAAACTTCCTGACTCCGCTCTCTTGCTTAGACTCTCCTGCCTCCCTCCTGCCCTGCCTTCACACTGATTACACACACACACACACACACACACACACACACACACACACACACACACGAATATTGTGTGCTAAACTCCACATCTCAAGACTCTGGACACAAAACCCTTGTGTGACCTTCTGGAGACTAGGTCGACGACATCTTCAGGGGACATCATCTCACCTACCACAGAGCGTGGCTGTCCCCCACCACACTCCATGGAATGCCAACAGGCCTGGCTAAGAGGCAGATATATCATCCACCTGCCCCAGACACTCCCCTATCACACACGGTGGCCAAGGATCCCTGAGTGGCTTGGGCAATGATCACTTCACTGTGTCCCTCTCTTGAGACACCATATACCTACAATCCACTAAATTCCCATCTCAAGACAGTGTCAAGATGCAGTAGTTTGATAGGGTCTAGAATCATCAAGAAAGCAACCCTCTGGGCATGCTTTGAGAAAGCTTGTAGCTAGGGACTGCAGGGAGAAGACCCATCTTAACTAGATTGCATTATCCCATAGGCCAGGGGGTCAGGAGTAAAGCCTTCCGCTCTCTCTGCTTCTCAACTGCAGATTCAAACTGTCTCGAGCTCCTGCTAGCGTGGCTACCCTGCCATGCTCCTATCTCAACCATGAACCGGCGGCATTCCTTCCTTAAACTGTTCTTTTCTTGTCAGATACTTTGTCACATCAACAGCAAAAGTGACTGGCACATCTACTCACTCATTTGTCTTCTCCAAAGGCGAACTGGGTAGAGGACCTCAAAGGTGAGGAACACCCGTTCATCCATCTGCGTCTAATCCAAAATTTGACTCACAATAAGTATACTAGGTGGGTAGGTGGGAGAATGAATGGAGAGATGGATGAATGGGAAGGTAAGTGAGTGGATGGATGGATAGAGGGATGGATGGATGGATGGATGGATGGATGGATGGATGGATGGGCAGATGGGCGGATAGATAGATGGATGGGCAGATGGGCGGATATATGGACAGGTGGGTGGGCAGATGGATGGATGGGTGGGTGAGTGATGGATGGATGGATGGATGGATGGACAGATGGGTGAATGGGTGAGTAGATAGATGGGTGGGTAGATGGATGGGTGGGTGGGTGGATGGATGGATGGGTGAATGGATGGGTGGGGGAGGTGAGTGGACAGATGATGGGAAAGTGCATGGGTAGATAGATGGATGGATAAATTGGCAGATGGATAGGGGTGGATGAATAGGTGATCAAATGGATAGATGAGTAGGTAAGTAGATAAGTTTGTAAATGAATGGGGAGATATAAACATTGATGGGTGGGAGGAGCAAATAGTTAAGTTGTCAGATAGGCAGACAAGTGGAAGGAAGGGAGGAAGGAAGGGAGGGAGGGAGGGAGGGAGGGAGGGAGGGAGGGAGGGAGGGAGGGAGGGGAGGCCAAAACAGAAGAAAGACTAGGGAGGAAAAAATGGCTAAGTGCCTGACAAAATTTTCAAGCTCCCTAAATATATGTTGAGTCTAAGAAAGGAGAGGAGGGGAGAGCACGTAGATTAAGCCACACCATCTGTGTGGAGAGAACTCAGCTTAGCAGGGGCCAGCCGTGAGAAAGAAGCTTGAGGAATGTCCAGGGAAAACCCCAGCAGTCAGGCAGCTGTGACCCCAGGCCAAAAACCAGGAGGTTTCCAGGAATGGATCACAACCAACCAGAACTAGCAAGAAGTGCAACTGTTCTGATTGGCCAGACTGCCTCAAAAACAAATTTCTGTGTGTGCCACCACACCTATAACCCCAGCAGCCAAGGAGAAGCAAGAAGACCAGAGCTTGAAACTACCTTGGGCTACTAACAAGATATCATGTAATATATATGTATGTATATATATGTGTGTGTGTGTGTGTGTGTGTGTGTGTGTGTGTGTGTATAGTTTACACACACGTATGTAATACATATTTATTTATATAGAAGCAGGAAATAAATGCCAACACTACTTTGGGCCAGATGCTAGCTGTGAGGACCACACTGTCTTTCTTGTGTCTTGTTGACCTAAGCTAAGCATGGGCTAAGGAATTCCCAGCTTCACAAAGACCCAGTTTCTATATACAGCCAGCTTTATAAAGGCTCTCCGGGATTCCTTGCATCTGGTTAGTCCTAGGATCTGCAGCAGGCAGAGGCACTGCGCAGAGGGACGAGTCCGTCTCCCAGCATCAGAAAAGCATCCGTTTCAAGCCCCTCTGCTTCAACAGTAACAACACCATCATCCAAGGATGAATGACCGTTTCCCAGCATTCTGTCGGAAAGGATTCCAACCACCCAGGAACATTGAACACTGTTACACAACCACCAAAATGGCTAAAGCAGGAGATAGACAACGACAAATGTTGGCACAGATGTGAAGCAGCCAGACATCGAACTTGTTTCTGGGGGAAGGGGATGTGAGCCGGTTAAAAACAATGTGTCTAACTGCTGCCATTAGCAGACTGCACAAGCTGCATCTCTACCCAGCCAGAAGCCAGTGAGTGGGGTTCATTCCTAAGCCCGAGTCAGTCACCAAAACCTCACATGCGCTCCTTGAAGGTTCAATGCAATTGGGTCCCCCACCCACCCCGAGAAATATCACTCCCTAAAAGCCAAAGAAATTGACCGGCTTAGCACACGGTCTAAGTGTACTAGACCTAAGAGAGCTGTCTCCTTTCTTAGACTTTTGAGACAGCTCAGATGCTGACGTGGGTAAACATGTGTGGTCAGTTCTTTCCATCCACCTCACAGATCTCAGGGATTGAACGCAGGCTACCAGGCTTGGCAGCTAGCGCTATTATCTGCTGAGTCATCTCACTGATTGCCCAAATGGTAACTTAGGAGAGTTACATAGTAACAAAGATTTAAAAAGAAAAAAAAAAAAAAAAAAACCAAAACAAAAAAACAAAAAAACTAGCTATGAGCAGAACTCGGTGATTCTCGCAAACATGGCACTAAGCCACTAGGAAATAATGCACAGTCGATTTCTCTGTGAAACTGAACCTCGAAGGGAACCAGGCCGTGGTCAGGAGAAATCAAGGGAGAAGAAGAAAGGTAGTAATTGGAAGGAGACCCCAGAGGGCTTCTGGGCTGTGGGCTGAGGTGGCAGACACAGGGAGTGTGCTCTAACGGTGGTCAATTTCGGTTGCGTCCCTTTTTTAAATAAATAAAAGTGTCTGATGGGATGGCTCGGTCAGCAAAGCTCTAGGTCTGCGAGCATTGGGGGTCCGAGTTCAATTTTCAGAATCTACAGGGGCAGTGGGGGAAAAAAGCCAAGTAAGTTGGTAGAGCTAGTAACCCCAGGCTGGGTAGACAGGGACGAGAGGGTCCCTGGAGATCACTGGCCTGCCAATGTAAGGAGGTCCAGGTCAGTGAGAAAGTCTTTCAGATTTAAAATACTAATAATGATAATAATAATAATAATAATAATAATAACAACAACAACAACAATATGGAAGGCACCCAAGGAATAATACCTGAGACTGACCTCTGGCCTACACACACACACACACACACACACACACACACACACAGAAATCACAAGATCGTATACACACAGACAGACACCAAAAAGTAAAATAGCTGTGGGTACCGCTCATTGGTAGAACACTTCCTTAGCACGAGTGAAGTTCTGACTTTGACTTTGATCACAGCACCACAAAAAAGATAATTAACAACGCTACTGTTGTGAGACCAGGGGACGTGCCCACCTCCTGGGTTCCACAATGAACACATTACAAGTCTCTCTCTCCCTCTCCCTCTCCCTCTCCCTCTCCCTCTCTCTCCCTCTCCCTCTCCCTCTCCCTCTCCCTCTCCCTCTCCCTCTCCCTCTCTCTCTCTCCCTCCTACCCCCCCTCTCTCCCACTGGTTATCATCTGTTCCTTTATGACTACTGATTCCTGACAGGAAGGCCACAATACTGAGATTCCCAGAGCTCAGCCTGCTCCACTCCCAGGGCTTTCTGCTAACACAGGGCAGGGCATAGTCCCCGATGACCCACTGACTCCTGTCCTCTCTTTCCTGGCACACTCAGAGCCAGCCAGCTAGGGACAATGGTGCTCGGATGACAAGAGAAGCAGGAAACACATTCCTCTTCAGGTTCAGACCTGCCTGCGTGTGCCGTCTGGGCTAAACCAGCAGTGTACCTACACCTCACTCTTTCCCCCAGGAAGCTAACTGCAGGGCTCACACCCTGCTTGCTCACTGTGGGGAGTCCCAACAGCTCCTGACAGGTCCAGAGCCATCCCAGAGCTCAAGAGTCCAAGTGGTTATGAAAGAACAATGAAGCCGGGCAGAGACCAGCACAGAGGAATCACTTTGCCTCGGTGGCACTACCTACACACGACAGGACCAACCTCTCCCCGAGTGGACTTCGCTCAGAGGCCCTCTAGGCACCTGATGTGCTGGGCTCCCTGGCATCTGGATAAGGGTATCTTTTCTTACATCAAGCATTTTATTTGAGGGAAGCAATGTCTCATTTATCCTAGGCCAGCCTCCAACTCCTAATTCTCCTGCTTCCAGTTCCCAGGCCCTGGGATTACAGATGTGCAGTACCACACCTAACTAGAACAATATTTTTTTCCTTTTTTCTTTTTCTTCCTTCCTTCCTTCTTTCTTTCCTTCCTTCCTTCCTTCCTTCCTTCCTTCCTTTCTTTCTTTCTTTCTTTTTTTTTTTTTAACATAGAAAACCCATTCAGAGGAAGTTACACAGAGGGTGAACCACATAGGAATATGCTTATCAGAATTTATCTTAAAGTCTGTCATGAGTACCAGATGTCCTTTCTACTAACCCACCAAATGACACAATCCAGCATGGGTCAGAAGATTATGACTTCAGGGCAGTGGTGAGGGTAATGGTGTCCCCAGCGCTCCATGATATCGTAAGCAGGTCACACCACATACAATCGTCCTCCAAAGGAAATTTCGCTTATAGCTGAGTGGCTGCCAGGCCCCTGAATCCTACACAAGGGCCCGAGACTGCCAGTCTCAGAAGCTGGAGTTTTCTTTCTGTTCCCATTATATATTCCTGATAAGAAAATTCTCTTGTATCTAAACATAGGGAGTTTAAGGGGCAGGTTTACATGACAGCCCTTGTCAGTACTGTTCCTACATCCAGAAGGCAGAGACAACCCAAATGCTAACAGACAGATGGATGAAGACAGACAGACAGACAGACAGACAGACACACACACACACACACACACACACACACACACACACACACATTCATTCATTCACAATGGAGTATTACTCAGCCTTTAAAAGGAAGGAAAATGCAATCAGGTATGGTGGCTGTGATGACTTGTATACACTTGGCCCAGAGGATGCCACTATTAGAAGATATGGCCCTGTTGGAGTTGGTGTGCCACTGTGGGTATGGGTTTTAAGACCCTCATCCTAGCTGCCTGGAGGTCAATATTCTGCTAGCAGCCTTCAGATGAAGATGTAGAACTCTCAGCTCCTCCTGTACCATGCCTGCCTAGACGCTGCCATGTTCCCACCTTGATGATAATGGACTAAACCACTGAACCTGTAAGCCAATTAAATGTTGTCCTTGGACATTTAACATGATCAAGAACATGACCAAGAGTTGCGATGATCATGGTGTCTGTTCACAGCAGTAAAACCCTAAGACAGTGGCACTTGAAGCAAGAATATCAAGAGTTCAAGACCAAGCTTCAGGATTCTGTGAGACCCTGTTTCCAAACATAAACAAAAGGAAGAAAACCAGCATACATGGTACAACACAGACAAACCTTGAGGCCATTTTGCTGACAGAAACAAGCTCTTTACAAGAGGCCAAATCTTGCTTTAAGGCACTCACATTTAAAAGCCAAAAGTAGAGGCATGGAGGGCCTTGGCTGGGAATGGCAGATGGGGAGCTGGTGTTTAGTGGAACAAAGACCTGACTGGGGGTGAGGTGGGGTAGAAGTGCTTGCTGCCGTCCAGGTGGGCAGTGTTGGCATAAGAGTTCACCCCCTGAACTCAGGAGGAAGAGGCAAGCAGATCTCTGAATTTGGGCAGAAATCCTGTCATGAAAAACTGAAACCAAAGCCAAACCAAAACCAAAAAAACAGAAGGATGAGGAAGAAGAGGAGGAGAAAACAGAAAAGAGGAGAAGGAGAAAGAGGAAAAGGAGAAGAGGAAGAGGAGGAGAAGGAAGAAGAGGAAGAGGAAGAAGATGAGGGAGAGGAGGAGGATGGGGAGGAGGAGAAGGAGGAAGAGTGCTGCTGCCAAGCCTAACAACCTGAATTCATCTCCAGGACCTACATGGTGGAAGAATATAGACACCTAGAAGCTGTCCTCTAACCTCTTAGTTCTGAGTGAAACTCAGGCCACCCCTAAAACTAAGTAGCTTTAATTTTCAAACACACTGTCTTGGTGGAGCAGTTTCAGATGGAAGCTGGTGGGCCCTGTAGATGAATACGAATAAGGCCCAACAAGGATAAGACGTCCAAGGGGCTGTGCACGCCAGCAACAGTTCAAACAGCCGTCTCCGGGCTGTGGACATCTGACCGTTGGAGAACCTCAGGCCAGATGAGGCCACCTGAGGGCGGAGTTCGACGACAGGGCTCCTCAGAGCAGCCGCATCATTTTCAGGCTGGGCTACCTTGAGCAAGTAGTCACTTCTCTCTGACCTCAATTTCCACATCTGTGAAATGAGGGCAGCAGTCATGGCTGTGGCTAATGTGTGCTGGCGCACTGACCCCAAGCCGTCCTGGCAACCCCGAGAAGTTGGTTGAATCACAGTTAGGATGACAGATGATACAGCTTGGCTAACTTACCCAAGACCACTGGCTGGGACGTGGGCAGAGTCCATCTGGCCAAGGAACTCAGACTTGTAAATCTCTCAGCGTCTGCCTGTCCCAAGGTATGGCAGGCTAACCACAACCTGGGCTTCTAGCTTCATGGCTTCTCCCAGAGCCACCAGTCGGGTAGGTCCACCATACATGTCTGCCGGGCAACTAACTCGAGTATTACAGGGCAACTAACTCGAGTGTTACACTAACATCTATGGAGGCAAGAAGCATTGCAGCTTCTCCAGGGGGCAACCACAGGTCCTCAGGCCTGGCCTGTGGCAGACCATGGCTCATTCTGGTATCCTAACAGATGTGGAGACAAAGGAAGCCACAGCTAAAAAGAGCAGATGGACAAAGTCACTAGGATGTTTGTGCATAAGATCTATCCTTGGGTCCATGCAGACACACTCGGGACACACCTATGATTCAAGGACAGCAGGTGTGAGAGGCTCACCATAGCACAGGAACACATGTTCTCACTATGGACAAAGAGGGAGGCAAGAGTCTGTAGTCTGGGTTCCGGCCACACTCAGCCTCCCCTTGGGGACTCCCCCATAGAAGCCAAGGGTCAACCAGGACCATAGGCACAGCAGCCCCCAAACCAGAAGCACACCCTCACAATTCTTTTCCAGGTAGCTCAGCCTGGAGGCCACTGTGCCCTCTGAGGGAGAGAGGCTTGGTGGTAGCCTACATGAGGCAAACATAGGTGGGCCAGCAGCTGTAGGAACTTAAATTTGTCAGGTTAGCTTCAGGAACCTCCTGGCCAGAGCCCAGAGAAGCTGGAGACACCGGAGGGAAGCCTTGGATGTAAAGTCAACTGAAGTGGAGACAGGAAGGCTGCCAGGCCCACCCAGGTGGGTCCATAGAGGGCTGTCCCTGCAATGGATGGAGACGGCAAAGACCTAGTGGCTGAGGGTACAGCTCTGTGGTAGAGTCCCTGACTGGTATGCACGAGGCCTTGGGTTAGATCCTGAAAAAAGCTAGATCCCTAGGAACTAACAATCTTCAACACTCGCACAGAGGCAAGCTGGGCGTGCACCTGCAAAACAGAGCTCAGGTCTTTTCTAGATAAAACAATACTCAGGAGGCAGATGGTGAGAGTTAGACTATACAGTGAGCTCGGGGCCAACCTGGGCTACATGAGGAACCTGTCTCATGGCTTCTTTCAAACATAGAAAAACAAAGTTATAGTCCCTCCCTCCCTCCTTCCCTCCCTCCCTCCGTGTGTGTGTGTGTGTGTGTGTGTGTGTGTGTGTGTGTGTGTGAGAGAGAGAGAGAGAGAGAGAGAGTGCTGAAAATGTTTATTTTCAAGGGACCCTGTAGAGGCAGTGAACCAGAGGCGTACACTGAACTAACCCTACTTTTTCCTGGATACTTTATTTATTTTTAAAGAAATCGGAGACAGCAGGATATCACCAGTGCTCAGGTTCTTTAGTAAACACAGAAACAGCACAACTGTGGCTGAACAGCACAAACAATGGGTGCCGCTGTGTTCTGTGTATTTTTAACTTCCAGACTTCATGAAGGTGAGGAAGTCTAAGTCTGCCCCTCCTGCTGAGAACCGGGGTACCCCGGGGCCTGCTGGAACAGAATCCCTAGCTTCTACTTCCCCTGGACCAAGGAAAAACCTCACAGGACAGAGCAACTTCTACATGCCCTACCCGGACCTGCCCCATCCACGATGGGCACTTGAGGTCCAATCCCCTTCAAGGGAGGGACAAGCTCACAGCATCCAGAGGGCTCTGCTTTCAGAGTTATCTAGATGAGGTGCTGAGGACAGGGTCCAACCCATCAACCACACTCCAGGAGTCCAGTGACATCACCAATCACCAATCAGAGATGCTGATGAGCCGGCAGAAGTCCTGTTGCCACACGGGACTGATAAGATTCCAGCTGGAGGCTGAGACTCAAGGCACATCAGACCAGCTGGCACTAAATCCACCCCGCTCCACTACAAATTAACCCTGGAACCCACTGAACCCCACAACTTGCAGCGTCCCCTCCTCCCTCGTAGATAAAAGGCAGCTTTATCTCCCTGGTCCTTGCCCTGCTCTGTGCCAGACCCCCCACCCTTCCACAGAGAGGCCCATCTGTCTATTGATTAAGCCATTAAGGAACAAGTAAATTGGCTACACTCTGCTGTTTGTCTTGACCTCAGTAAGTTCCTGAGGAAGAAAACCCGATCCCAGGAAGACCCACCCACCCCTAGCTGCAGCCATTTTGAAATCACAGTGCAACCGTGAAGGGTTTAGAAGCCATTTACTTCTGCTAAGTTACCTCACGCCCACTTGCAAGTTAACAATATAGAAGTCAGGAAAGCCCTCCCTTCAGAAAGGGACATTTGGAGCGGGTTCACACAGACTCGGCCTGCTAGGCTACAACATGAGGGACCTGTCCTCATCCGGGTGAAATGTTCATGTAGACAGTCCCCCTTCACTATGGAAGCAGAAACCATCCCGTGGGGCCTGTCCTTCCAAGAACAGGCAGTAAAATTCCTGGCTTCTGCGCTCACCCCCTATACACAGCAACAGTGGAGACAGCTCCAGTTTGTTGCTGGGAGGTGGTTAGAGGGATGGGGTTGGGGGGGGGGGGGGGGAGATGAGAAGCCACCAGATAACTGAAACCTCTGCTGTCTTCCTGCCACTGCGGACCATCACCATAGAAACCACATCCTGCTGCTACCATGGCAACCATGCAGTACCAGCCGCTTCGAGAGCAATGATGCAGAGGCCACTCAGGAAGGCTGCTGCAAGGCCTTAATGCTGAGTGTCCTGCGGTCCCCCCGTCACGGGGCCAGGAAGTGACAGTAAAGAGCCTTCCAAGTGATGCAGTTTAGAGTTTTAAAAGCTTACTTCCTGCTTGTTAAGGACTTAGCCCCTGAATCAAATAGTTCCCTGTTCCCCAGCAAAAGCATCAGTTAGGAAACTGGGAGATGAGACAGGGCACTGTGCTTCTTCTGACCATGGATATGATGCCAGCAGGAGATGGTGGGAGGGGGTCATCTCGCTTAAAGGTGCACATTAGCTTCAGCCATTCTAAAAGACCAGACACTGGTGAGTTAGGCCCTTCCAAAAGGAGCGCCTGACTTCATCCTCCTGGCCCGCCTCAGGTAACTGATTTCCCACTCTCTAACATTTCAAAGGTAGCTTTCAAAGAGCCTAAATGGTTTGACCGAGGTCACATAGCATCAAAGGCTGGGAAGCTTTTTTTCTCCAGGCAGGCCCTGAAAAATTCTAGTTAGCTTAGTTACACTCCATACAAAGTCTACAGAGGAGCGAGCCAGGCTTACTTAAAACAGCCAGTGCCAATTTCTTAATACGTCTGATTTCAATTAAACATCCATGGCCGCTCCACCGAGATGACTGCTGGGTCAGGCTTCGTGTTCGTCTCTCCTGCAGTGGAAACCACTACAGGTGCGAACGTGGAGACTCGGGAGACATGAATCTGTCAGAGGACACACGGCAGACAGGAAGCAACTGTGGTGTACACACTTGGCAGAAAAGCTCCAGGCACTCGGCAGGTAACAGAGTCCAGTCTGGATGAGGCCATTTGGCCAACAGGATTCCTAAAAAACTGGCAACTGCAACAAGCAATGGGTGAGCGTGCATGTGCACACACACAGACAGATACACGGGCACACACACACTCTCTCATACACACATGCACACACACATTCTCTCTCACATACACACGTGCACGCACGCACTCACTTTCTCTCTCACACACACACACACTCACACACATTCTCCCTCACACACACACATACACACACACACTCAGACATATATGAGCTTACACACACACATACTCTCTCACACAATCTTTCTCTCACATTCTCACACTCTCACACTCACACAATCTCACACTCACATATAAACACACTCTCTCTTACACGCTCTCTATCATACTCACACACACTCATCCACTCTCTCCCCCCCCCCTCTCTCACACACACACACACACACACACACACACACACACACACACACACAGCACCTGAGCACAGCTCTACAAAACTGCAGCTGTATCACCCCACTGCTGCAGCCCAAGCCACAAGGCCAGCTTAATGGCAGCTTCAGTCACGTCCGTTCTGGAAAGAGTGGATGTGGGCAGACCTTCCTGTCCTTACCTCACCGCTCTGAGGGCTGAAGAAGGCATGAACATCTCCCCGCACTTCACGGAGGCATGCCCGTAGTAGGTGTGCTGTGTTGAGCCATGGGAAGCTCTTCTTTTTTTACACTGTTGCGTGTGTGTGTGTGTGTGTGTGTGTGTGTGTGCGCGCACACACACGCACACTCACATGCATGAGTCATACTCATGTCACATCATGTGTGTGGAGGTCAAAGGACAACTTGCAGGGGTTGGTGCCCCTCTTCCACCACATGGGTCACAGGGATTTAACTTGGGCCACTATGCCTGGCAACAGGGGCCCTGACCCACCAAGCCACCTTGCTAGCCACACAGAGCTGTTTTTGCTGTTGCTGTTGTTGCTGCTGCTGGTGGTGGTGGCGGTGGTAGTGCCCCATTATACAGAGTGAGATGCTGACAGTTTCTAGTTTATCCTGATGTCTACACTTTCTAACAACCTCCAGAATACAGATAAGTGAGACTCAGGGAAGTTCAGAAATCCCCAAGTGAAGACTGAGAGGGATTCAAGCTCATCCCTGCCTGGCTTCAGGGCCCCCAGGCCCTCTCCTTCCCCTCGCCCATGCAGATTGTCACCTCTGCAGGGCTCTGGAGGCCAGGGTTGGTGCAAATGGCTGGACATACAAACCCGAGAACCCTGCTTTGGTTTCTCCGCTACCTGAGATGTGAGTGTAAGAGGTCAGAGCTGTGTGGGAGCTGCCCAACTCCAACCCCCTCCCCAAACTGAAGGGTGGAGAGAAGGAAACATGGGGGTGTTAAGGTTTCAATCAATACCTACAGATGTGCACACAAGTGAACCATCATCGACTCTGCCTTAGCCTTGCTGGTCAGTGTTCCCCAGGGAGAGGGTACAGGATGCTCACACAACTGTGCAGGTGGGGTTAGGAGCAAGCACACCTACATTGCTGAGCACCCAGTGACCTAGGTGGTTTTCCATTCCCATTCCTTTCCTTGTCTACACAGTTCCTTCACCAAGATGTAGTCCGGCCTGGGCCCCGGAAGAACATTAGAAGCCAGCTCCTTCCAAGCCTACAGTCTGTTCCCAAGAAGGTCAGGGTGCAGGTCAGGACATCCAGTAATTCCCCCGCCGGAAGGCCTTGGTCATTAGCCACCATACTGCCACTTCCTAGTTCCCAGTTCTGCACATTAGCAAGCCCCCTGGGACAGGTAAGCTGACCCTTAGCCAATGGTGGGTCACGATTTCACGATGATGACAGGCAGACCTGCTGTTGCTCGGCTGTCTTCAGATCTGAGAAAGCTGAAGAGGAAATGGTAGCATGAGGTAATCCGCGGGCTTTGCCCGGTAGACAGTTCAAAGCAGACTCAAGAAATAGCACCCTCCTGACTCCGGCCTTCCAAAGAGCGGGGCACCTTCCAACAGTCACCCGCCCTACCCCCTCTACTTCCAACACATGCATGTGTGCACACAGTCAACCACGCTGGCACATGGGGACCCCTGGCATTCACTCCACCTTACGAAGAAATTCCACACCTCCTCCCTGTGTTCATTTTCCTAGAAAATCCTCCACCAATAAAAGGTTCCCGTGGCTGGGGCGGGAGGTCAGCCCTGAAATAGACGTCTCGCACCACTGCCAACTTTGTGCCATGGCTACATCTTTCTTCCAAGCCTCTGGAGAAACTTGGAGCTCCAAAGCTACCATTCCCGAGGGATGGGATCACTTCCAACCAAGTCCCCAGAGAGTCACCACTGCCCTGGAGTTCCGGGGAAAATATTCTCTGTCTCCCAAAGGCGGCAGTCAAGGGAGATTCCAAGGTCTTTTGCTTGCTCCGAGCAGCTTATAATTTATTTGCCAATTACGGCAAACGTGGCAGCTGTCGGTAAAATTCAAAGTGGTACAGAAAACAGGAAGAGGTGAGAAGCCCAAAGTGCCCGGTTCTCTCCCCAACTCTTCTCTCAGCCCCATTTCCGCCCCCAGAGACCATCCTTCTTGACAGCACAAGGTGTTCTCTCTGGTGATTTTTTTTAAGGCACTGATACACCTGTTCGATACCTTTGTTCAACACTTTTGTGTAATGATGAGTCATGAAGAATGACAGGTTTTGGAACCTTGCCACAGACGGGCATGTTAGATGTGTGGCGACGTTTGACATGGCTACATCCTATCCCACTGGGTGTCCATGCTCTATTTTACCTACCTAACTGTGCTTTCATTAATAAGAACCTTGACTGCTTTTTTCTTTCCCATTATGTTTCAAATGTGTGTGTGTGTGTGTATATATATATATATATATATATATTGTATATTATATATAATTTACATATGTGTGTATGTATGTTTGTATGTTTGTTGGTTTTAGCTATGCGCATGACTGCATGAGTGTATGTATGTGCGCCTGTGGGAACTCACAGAGGTCAGAAGGAGCATCGTGTCCCCTGGCACTGGAGTTGCAGATGGCTGTGAGCCACCATGTGGGTGCTGAGAACTAAACCTAGGCTTTTGTAAAAGCAGCAAATGCTCTCATCCGCTCCATCACTGTAAGGATGTCTGAGCATCCTTGGACGCGCCTCTCTGGCCACACAGAGGGATTCTTTTAGGAAGACACTCAGAAGCGCAAATACCTAAAGCCAGGCACTCAGTCATGGCTGCGACATCAGTGAACAAGCCTGCCCTGCCTCTGCCCCCATGGAGCCTAAAGCTTACTTGAAGTCAACTCAAGAAGCCATCAAGCCAGAAAGAGACAAATCATAGCTGGGACCCAAGAGGAACCAGGACACAAATGAAAGGCCCTAACCAAGAAAGGACAGAGCGCTAGCAAGTTGGGAGAACGGCAGCGTATATATTCCAGGCCTGTGATACAACATGCCCTCCAGAGAACAGCAGGTGAAGAGAGTGGCTCGTCTGGGCACAGAAAGTTCCAGCACACTGGGGAGGACGCCGCACAGCCACGGCCAGAGGGTAGGAAGGTGAGGGGACACGAGCTTGATTTTTTATCTCTGAGAAAATCTGAGAGAGTTGAGAATGAGCCACCCACCTGAGACACAAACCCAGGCTGCCAAGGGAAGGTCACATCAGCAGGTTGGCAAGAACGTTCGGGAGCCTCCATGCGTGGCAAACGGGAAAGGTTAAAAGAACAGCTGGCCAAGCTAGAGTCAGGTGACAACGAACCACAGAAAAGCCAACTATGGCTTCTTCACTGGCTAGGTCAGCCAGGGTCTAACCTGCCACGTAGGTATCCAAACTGTTGAACATTAACTTCTGAGAAGGGGTTCCATGGGTGACAGAAGCCACTAGACGCCAAAAAAAAAGGAGGGGAGAGAGACATTGAGAAACCCAGAAATGGAGGGCAAGTGGAGGAAGCTGCCCACACTTCTGTATTGGAAGGACTGAGGTGTGTGTGTGTTGGGAGCAGGGGGGCAGGAGGTGGGAGATACTGGGGCTAGGGCCTGGGAAACCAGTGGCAGCCAGGCCTCAGGGAGGGAGCTCCGTGGAGGCTGAGCTGTTGCTGGGTCTGACTCTTCAAGCTGGGAGAGCTGGGACTCTTCAAGCTTCCTCCTGGCTTAGGCTGAGCCCAGCAGCACAGGTGCATGGGCCCACACTTCACTGGCCAGCCTGGGCTACAAACGGTAATCAGAAAACCATGAAACAGACCCAGGGGTAGCTTCCTACTGATCTTCAGGACTCCCGTAGTGCCTGGTAGAGCACACACCATGGAGAATAGGATAAACAACAGAGGTGGGCTTTATTTAAAACACACACGCACGCACACACACACACACACACACACACACACACACCTGAGACTAGCTTTCAAACTAATGAGCCACTCCTCAACTTATGCTCACACATACGCAGCTAGACCCTACACCCACAGCATTCAACAGCACACAATAGCTCTTCTCTGAAACAGCTGCTCACTGGAGCCAATGCAAACTCTGTGTTGACACCATACAGGACCTCTTAATGAAGAGATTTAGGGTATCATGAGGTCTCCCAGCTCAGAGGAAGACTATGGGTTCCCTTTATCCAGCCAGCTTTACCCCTCACGCAGCCTGTGGCTGGGTTCAAGGGAGACACCGGTTGCTGGAGGTTTCCTTTGTTTCTGGCCTCAATGGCAGGAGGCACACGGGCCCAAAGGAAAAGGCATTCTGGGATGGAAGTCAAGGCCCTGCCATGGAATCAACCAAGAGACCCTGGGGAACTCCTCGGTCTCAGGCCACCGCCGGAAAGCAGAAGGCTGTGACCTGCTCATGGCTATTGGGACACACAGCAGATCCTCAGTCAAGAACACCCCAGGATGCTGTTCTCTGAAGCTTATCTCTGGAAAAGGGGCCTGTGGTACCTAATCTGACAGGTGTGAGCATCAGTGACACGGAGACCAACAGTAGCCGTCGCCCATAGGCAGGCACCCTCCTTGGGACTTTGTTACATTGATCCTTGATCTCCACAAGAGCCCTTTTAGGCAGGAAAGTTATATGTAATAGTACCATAGCTCATCCCTAGAAGCTCACACCGTGGAGCCTGCCTGGCTGACTACAATCCTCCAGCCACTTCTCGAACAGGCAGGCTGTGTGTGCAGGCTGTGAGTTGAGCCGGGCCAGCGCTCCCATGTTGTCCTTGACAACAGCCCTACTTGATGGTTCAAGAAATGAGCCTTCATCCAGGCCCAGTCAACTGTCCAAGGTAGCAAGCAGGCCGATGAGTAGCACCTACTATGAACAACCCGCTTCCAGAACTCCATGCCTTCCCCCAAGTCAGCCTGCTTGCCCGCTTGCTACTACGGCTGAGTGGACCCTTACAGTCCAGAAGCTCGATGCCCCCTGATCCTCTGGAAGTGGACATGTGCACTCCTCCGTGCCAGCCTCAGCCTCAAACGCACAGTGCTGAACACCTGTTGGCCTACCACAGCATCAAGCACAAATCCGTTCCTCAAATAGAGCGGAAGTGTCGCCACGTCCTAACCTCGTCTCTAGCAAGCGAGGGAAGCTGGTCTCCATAAACACAGTTATTTTGGAGGTGGACATTCTCAAAACACTGAGCGGGCTGGCTGCGGGGACGCTGGTGTTTGTTTGTTTCTTTCCGTTTTTAAACTAGCAGTGGTAGCTACAACAGAAACGTCTCTGCCGTTTGGGGACCAGAAGACGGAGACTTTCCTCCAGCCCCCATGATGGTGCTGGTCAGTGAAGCTAGTCAGTTCGAGGGATTGCAAAGTAAATGCTGTAGCCAAATACAAGAGGGCAAAGTGATGTGTTTATAAAGAGATATAAGATATGTTCTATGGGGGGAGGAGGAGGGATGGTGGAAGGGATATACAGCGGGCCCATGCCAAGGCATCCCTTCCCCTGAGGGGCCAGCCACAGGATGGTAGAGTATAAAACAGAGTTTATTCAGGGCATGGGGAGGGGAGCTAAGAGGGTAGTAAAGGGAGAGAAAGGCAGAGGGCGAGAGAGAAGTAGATGCGGGCCATGGCCATGAGAACGTGAAGAAGGGGAGAAGGAAAGGGAATGGGGAAGGGGAGAGCAAGAGAGAAGCAAGGCAGCAAGCAAGAGAACGAGAGAGAGAGAGAGAGAGAGAGAGAGAGAGAGAGAGAGAGAGAGAGAGAGAGAGAGAGAGAGAGAGGGAGAGAGAGAGAGAGAGAGGGAGAGAGAGAGAGAGAAGGGGGGGCAAGCAGCCCCTTTTATAGTGGGTCAGGCCTACCTGGTTGTTGCTAGGTAACTATGGGGTGGAGCTTAGACAGAAAGCTAACAAAAAGGCTTCCCGGTGTTACAGGGCAGTCCCCAGGGGTTTAGGATGCTTGGATCACAACATGAAGTCCGAGCAGTCAGAAGATGACTATAGCCCTGCATAACACCTCAGCCTGGAAATGGGATTCCGCTCCTCTCTGGGGAACAGCCCATAAGACCCCTCTACTAAGCAGCAATCAGGTGGGAGGCTCTATTCCCTAGTCGGTATGCTGTGTGTGACCCCAGGGAGGTGTCCCAGTGGCTGCTACAGAGGATCAAAGGCCAGCCCTGTGAGGAGCCAGCCTCCTGGAGAGTCTCCGCAAGCAGAGAGGCATCCAATCTGGCCAGGTGGTGGGACGGATCATCTTTCAGGCGACAGCTGTTTCCGGAACACCTACTAGTGGTAGGGCTCGAGCCAGATGATCTGGCCTGCCTCCTCTACAGGGGCCTCTCCCTGGGAACTGGCCATGAGGCTAGAGGGAGGATTATCCTGCTGGAAAGAAGCCCCTACATCCTGGGTCCTATGGACCATGATGAATGCAGATAGCCACACACACACACACAAAGGACTTTGTTTATCCCCTATGAAGCTGTAAATGGTTAACGGAATGGGTGTGCCAATCACCCTGGCTAGATCATTACACTTATATTTGCATGAGAGCTTCAGAGTGTACCCCATAAGTATGTAGTCATCCATCATGTGTACACCAACTGAAAACAAAGCAGACAGAACTCCAAAGAATTCCAACCAGCTAGCTAGGCTGAGAAAAAGAGCCGGAAACAGAAAGCTCAGTCTATCTAATCCTAAAGCGGGCTCCCAGTCTCTAGCATGTTCTGCAATTGCTAAGGAGGAGGCACACCAACGTGTTGGTAATGACCAATGAAACACTAGCAGAAGCCCTGATGGGAAGGCTGACAACAGATGGGTCACCTGTCACACCAACAGGACTGCCAGACACAAGGGTCCGTGGAGTGGGGACACAGGAAGGACTCCCACAAAGATTCAAGCCTAGCCTTTCAAGGCAAATTGACCATTGCTCTGGATGAGCGATCTCCAATGGAGATGCAATCTGAGCTGTAAAAGGTGAGTTTGAAATTCTGTGTGTGTGTGTGTG